>NC_092873.1:85263419-85575342 GCF_028372415.1 Notamacropus eugenii | reverse complement strand
TCTAGGCCCTTATCACCTTTCACCTGGGTCATTATTATAGCCTGATAATTGGTCTCCCCAAATCCAGTCACTCACAGACTCCTACTCTACAGATGAACCACTTCACAGTGTAACTCCAGCCTATCCTCACACATTAGAACTCTATATTCCAATTTAATTGGACTATTTAATGTGTTCCCTCTCCACCCTTACTCCCCACACCTGAAATTCTCTCTCTTCTCACCTCCACCTCTTAGAACCCCTCATTTCCTTTGAGGCTTAGTTAAGGTAACTCCTCCTTTAATAGACTTTTCCTGATTCCCCTAGTTGTGACATGCATAGTTAGACCATTAGGAATGACCATTTGGCATTCTTGTGCAAAATGGATTGGTGAGGGGGAGAGACTGGATGCAGAGAGACCAATTAAAAGACTAATACAGTCATCCATGTCCAGGATAAGGACCTGAACTATGGGGGCTGGGATGTGAACAGAGAGAAGGTAAAATTCACTGGATGTGAGGAAAGGAAAAATGAGAATGAAGAGTCAGAGATGACTCTTAAATTAGAAAACCTAAGTGATGGGGAGAATGGTGCCACACTTAACAGAAATAAGGAAGCTTGGAGGAGGGATGGATTTAAGGGGAAAGATAATGAGGTCCCTTTTGGACATGATAAGTTTAAGATGCCTATGAAACATTCAGGAGAATTAGGCACCTGATCATCTGAGATTGAAATTATTCAGGAGAGATAGATTAGGGACTCATCTGAATAGAAATGATTGGTTGAATCTGTAAGAGATGATGAGATCACCAAGAGAGAGTATAGAGAAACAAGAAGGCCCAGGACAAAGCAATAGATAGGAGGTAAAACATGATGATGAACCTCTGAAGGAGACCAAGATCTCTGAAGTGTTGGAACAGTTCAGGCCCATACTTTAGGGAGGTTTCTGTTTGCTTCCCAAGGGGAGCAGGAGCCAACCATCCTTACATCCAAGTATTTATTGAGCAGAAAGTTGGGAGCCAGGTACCAAATGAGTCTAACCTTCACTGAATTCTCCCTCTCCAGCTCTGGGCCGATGTATACCTTCTGTCACTTCTGAGAGTCTTCCTCCTCACTCTCCATTGAACACAACCACTGTCACTCAAGGCATCAAGTGAGATATCCCCTTCTCTCTCATCCCTGTTCCTCCTTCCATCTGCCCTTTGGCCCTCATATCTAGTTTGACCCTTTTCCTTCACCTCAGTGGTATCTTGGACACCATTAATGCCCGAGAAATCAGCACCAAGATTTTTGAAGATATTGCTCGGTCCTGGTACTGGATCCTTATGTGAGTTGCCAGATTTTTCCAGAATCTTTTTTCCTTTCCTTGGTCCCTTTACTCTAGGAGATATTGGCTTAGAAGTAGAAGCGAGGAAAATGAGAAAGCAGAAGAGGAACTGGGGATGACTGTAGATCATAAGCTGAATAGGCTTAGAAGGAAAGGAAAGCTTCCCTGGGAGAGACAACACATCGTTCCATTGGATGAGGGGCAAGGGAGGTGAATGTTTAGGGGTTTGGGGAACAGTGTGAAGAACACAAGCACTTCAGGATCATCCATCCCTCATTCCATCCCTTCCTATCCTCAGTGCCCTGGCCATATCCCTGGTCTTGAGTTTATTGTTTTTGCTGTTACTTCGTCTTGTGGCGGGGCCCCTGGTGTTGGTGCTGATTTTGGGGGTGCTAGGGGTTCTCGCATATGGGATCTACCACTGTTGGAAGGAATACAAGAGACTTCGGGATGAAGGAGCCACCATTTCCCAGCTGGGCTTTACCACCAACCTTTCCGCCTACCAAAATGTACAGGAGACCTGGTTAGCTGCTTGTGAGTCATGCCCTCTTCCCTCAGCACCCTGAATCCCCAGCCTCTCTAAAATGCAACCAAAGCTGATCCCTATAGAGTAAGCCCCAACCCATGCTCCTTGAAAGATACTGGGTATATCTCTGACCTTCCCAACCCCACCATATTTCCCTTCAGGGTTAGTGACCATATTCCCCAGCGTATTAACTTCATCTCTTCTCCACCATTCCTATGATTCCCACCCCCCTCCCCATTTCTTCCATAGTGATTGTGGTCTCTGTGCTGGAAGGGATCCTCCTGCTGCTTTTAATCTTTCTCAGACAAAGGATCCGGATAGCCATTGCTCTCCTCGAGGAAGCCAGCAAGTTAGTGGGGAAGAGTGTGGGGAGAGATATGAGATGTGAAAACATAAAAGTGAGGAGTAGGGGGGGGGGTGCAGAAAAAGGGGGATAGAAATGAGTTAAAGAGAGAAACGGCTCATCACAGAGAAAGGACAAAATAGGTGGAGAATCAGGGAAAGGGAGAGAAAGTAGTACTGAGACAGAGGGAGGGGAGGGAGGGGAGGGGGAGGGATGGGAGGGATGATAGGAAAATGTAGGTAATTATCCCATTTTGGGTGGTAGGGATCTGTCTTCCTTAAAAGGAAGGATTATGGAGCTTTAAGCTTTTTAAACCTAAGAAGTTTTATGCATTTTAAAGTTTAAAACTTCAATAGGACTTCTAGGTATAAATTATATTTAGATACTTAGATGTTTAGTTGATTTCATTGTTGTGAGGGCTATGTCCTCCAACATATTTTGTCATACTATGTATTTCTCATCCATATCTTCATAAGCCATCCTCAGAAGGATTTATCCTCCACCCACTGCTAGAGGCCTTTCTGGGGCTCTTTCAGAAACATAAGGGTACCACTGTACCCCTCAGACTCTCCAATTATTAACTCTCAGCCTCCCCTCTATGGCTGACCCATTTCCTTTTCTAATCACACGTATTAGATCAAAGGATTTAGAGTTATAAGGGACCTTAGAGATTGTCAAGTCCAACCCCTCATTTCACAGGTGAGGAAACTATCCTTCTTGTCTTTTATTCCACTTGTGGCATGCAATTCATGTTACCAATAATGACTTTCATGGAACCTATATTCTAATCCCCAGGGCAGCTATGTGGTGAAGTAGACAGAGTGCTGGGCCTGGAGTCAGCAAGGTTCATCTTCCTGAATTCAAATCTGGCCTCAGATACCTACTAGCTGTGTGACTCTGGGCAAGTCACTTAACTCTCTTTGCCTCCGTTTCCTCATTTGTAAAATGAGCTGGAAAAGGAAATGGCAAACCACTTCAGTGGGGTCACAAAGCATTGGATATGACTGAAAACGACTGAACAATATATTCTAATATATTCTATATTCTATTAAAAATATGGAGGAGGGAGAGCCTGATTGGAAGGAAGAATGAAATGATGAGAGTGGTAGGATAATAAAGTTGCAGAGACCCAAGGCAATAACTGGGAAATTCAAAGGGTGCAGCCTGGTCTATGAATAAATGAGAATGTCTCTTCTGCAGGGCCGTGGGGCAGATGATGTCCACCTTGTTCTTCCCACTCCTGACTTTTGTCCTCCTGCTCATCTGTGTGGCCTATTGGGTCATGACTGCTCTGTATCCTCTGAATGAAGTCTCAGATCCCCTGTGCACTAAGCTTCTAATCTTTGAGTCCCACAGGGAGTCCTAGGATATAGTGGGGAATGATATCTTCCTTTGAGTTGAAGGGCTTTGGTTGTTAATGGGGGAAGCTGTTGCTCCTTGATGATAGGGCCTGGTGAATCATCTTTCCCTCACCCTAACATGTTCCCTACTATGATAAGATAGCAGAATTTAGAGCTGGAAGTGGTTACTTAGTCCTGAGATGATAAAATGATTTGTACAGTGCCTGGCACATGTATAAGACCCTTAATAAAGGTTTGATTGATTGATTTGTCCAAAGTCACTTGGTAATAAGTGATAGTGCCAGTATTCCAACCCATATCCTCTGACCTCAAATCCAGACTTCCTTCTACTATCTTATGCTTCTTTGACTTCTTCCCTGGGTATCTGGCTACATCTGGACAACCTCAATATGGATGGTGGGCTCCCAATGGCAGTGACCCAGGCTGTCATGATGTCATCAATAAGACATGTAATCCCCTGGTAAGGAAGCTCCAGGACAAGAAGGATATTTGGGGGGAGAAACCTAAAGGGTATGGTGGAGATCTTATTGTGTTCCCTAGGGTGGATAGCCTTACAATTAATTGGGAAATAAAATGGAAGAGGGGGTCAGTCTAACATAGCTTTCAAATCTGGGGACAGAAGAGAGAGAATGAGATTACTCTGTTTTCCCATTTTCTACTGCCTAGCCTGGATTAGAGCTGGGACACAGACTGATTAGTGGCCCTTCCCTATGCTTTCTTCTTCTTTTCAGGGCAATTTCTCCAACCAACTCAATTTCTCCACCGACACATGCCCAGGTCTAACTTGCCAGTTCCTAGGTTACTCCTCTTCAGGACCAGCCCAGCGTTCGCTATTTAATCTGCAGATCTATGGGATCCTAGGATTATTTTGGACACTCAACTTTGTGCTGGCCTTAGGGCAGTGTGTCCTGGCTGGAGCCTTTGCTTCCTTCTACTGGGCCTTCAACAAGCCTCAGGATATCCCTTCCTGTCCTCTGAGTGCTTCTTTCTTCAGGACTCTGCGGTCAGTGTAGTTTGGGAAAAAGAATGCTTGGGACTTCCAAAAAAGTCAGGAGATTGAAACCTGGGCTTCTAAAGGGAGGGGACTGGGGACTGGAGAAAGGAGGGGATACCTCAGTCTCTGAAGAGAGGACAAGGAAGGCTAGCCCCTAACAGCTGGCCTCATCTCCTCAGTTACCACACAGGGTCCCTGGCCTTTGGAGCCTTGATCTTGACTCTGGTTCAGATAGTGAGAGTTGTCTTGGAGTACTTGGATCACAAACTAAGAGGTAGGACCTGAGGGGTCAGGTACCTGACCAGGCTGGGTCTGACCCTTCAGTTCTGTGGGGAGGGGAATGTTGGTAACTTAGGGGACTCCTGATGGTGGTTGACAGAGGCTATGACCAGATACTTAGATCTTCCTCTCCTCTCCTGTCCTCTCCACCCTACCCCCTCTTCTAGGAGCCCAGAATCCCCTGATCCGATGTATTATGTGTTGTCTCAAATGCTGCTTCTGGTGTCTGGAGAAATTCATCAAATTCTTGAACCGAAATGCATACATCATGGTGAGGTCTTTGGGACCCTGTCTAAAAATATCCCTTCCCTCCTAACCTCTGATAAATCACCTCAAGAACTTTCAGTGTCTCTCTCTACCCTCATTCCTATCTCTACCCCCATTAGCTGACAGTGTAAGTACTGGGAAAGAAAGGGAAATATAATAGGAATTTTCCCTTCTGGTTTCTCTTTTCCCAGATTGCTATCTATGGGAAGAATTTCTGTATCTCTGCTAAGAATGCCTTCATGCTGCTCATGAGGAACATTATCAGGTCAGAGTGTCAAATCCTTAGTCTTATTCCTTCAAATCTCCTAAGATCCAGCCCCTGCCTCCCTTCCTTAAGGAAATTCCTACCCATAAAGGTTCACCATCACGATTTTCCCCCAAATCCCTAATCATTCCTCTCAACCCCTATCCCATCTCTGTAGCTGCTCTGTTTGTAACCTTCCCCTACCCCAGAGATAATTCCCCAAATTCTGCCAACAGAGTGGTCGTCCTAGATAAAGTGACAGACTTACTGCTCTTCTTTGGCAAACTGCTGGTGGTTTCAGGCGTTGGTAAGTAGGGGCATAAAATTTAGAGACAGAAGACAATAGATTACCTAGTCCAACTCCCTTTGTCCCCCCTCATTTTACAGAGAAGAAAACTAAGGAATATCATTTCACAGGATCCACAATTTAGAGCTAAAGGGGACCTTAGAGGTTTAATCTAACCCCTTACTTTACAGATTAAGAAATTAAGGTCCATCAAGGTTAATTGCCTTATCCAAGGTCACATAGGTAAGAAGTAAAGGCAGTAGGAAAAACCAGATCCTGATTCCAAAGCCAATCATTTGTCATACCACCACAATGGAGTCTGGAAGAGCCTGGGTAAATATGATTCTCTGAGGAGAATGTGTGCCAATGTGTGAAGGAGGGGAGAAAAACAAAGGACTAGAAGATATGAGCATAATTTTAGGGGAGAAAGAGAGCTTCTTTACCCCCACTTCATACCTTCTTTCTCCTATCCCCAGGCATCCTCTCTTTCTTTTTCTTCACTGGCCAAATTCCAGCCCTGAAGGAGGAATTTCGTTCCCCTAACCTTAATTACTACTGGCTCCCCATCATGGTGAGTGACTTGCCTCCACCCCTACTTCTTGGAACCCAAGTGTTCCCCTCACCTGAATTCTTCTTCCAGGAGCTCCCACTCTTCTGAGTTCCTATCAGAATCCTCTATATTCCAGATCTCCATTGTTGGTGCTTATGTCATTGCTTCCGGCTTCTTCAGTGTCTTCAGCATGTGTGTAGATACTCTTTTCCTCTGTTTCTGTGAGTATTTCCTCCTCCTGGAAACATGCCCCTCCCCATAAAATTCCCCACACATTCATCTGTGCCTTCAACAAACTGGTATATCAACCCTTGCTGTATCCCCCAAGATCTGGAAGTAGAAGGATCTTGACAAAAATAATGGATACAAGCCAAAAGGCATAATGGGTTAAGAGCTGAGGGATCCCCACCTGAATCTCAAACCAATTCACCAAATATTTATTAAGCACTGACTATGTGGAAGACTCTGTGCAAAAGTGAGAAAGCCTCTGACCTCCAGGAACTTACATTCTACTGGGAGGTAAGGGGGAGAAGCACTAAAAATTAGGGTAGGAATGGCATCAGAACATGGAAACCTTTCCTGGAAAGTTGGCACCTAAGCTAAGATCTAAAGAAAGAAAAGGATTTTGAGAGACAGAGATGAGGAAGGAGTTTATTCCACGCAAGGAGATGGGAAATGGACTGTTGAGGTCCTAGTAATCTGTTTTAGATGGAATGGAGAGTGCTCAAGGACAGTAGTAGTAAGAAGATAAAATAAGACTTGAAAAGTTGGTTGGAACCAGTCTGTGCAGAGTTTTAAACAGCATTTAAACTGGCATTTGTATTCTGTCCTGGGTGCAATAGAGAACCATGAAGGTTTCTGAGCAAGAGAGTGACTTGTTCAGACCTGTGTCTTAAGAAAATTATTTTGATAGTTGTATGAAGGATGGATGGAAAGGTAAGAGACAAGCCAATGACAGTAATTAAGAAGTTATTTCAATAGTTTACAGGACAGGTGATGAGAGCCTAAATTAGGATGGCAATAATATTGTCAGAATGTAGCAATTGACCAGATGTGGAAGGTGGAGAAAGAAAAGACAAGGATAAGCTTGAGGTGACTGGGAGCATGGTTATGACATCAATAGGAAGGAGAGGAGGTTTGGGGCTTCCATATCGGACAATGTTCAATCTAATGTAACATTTGGAGATGTCTACCAGGCAATTGGAAATGTGAATATGGAGTTCAGTAGAGAAGTCAGGGCTGGATATATAGATTTTTTTGCCAGTGAATGAGATCATTAAGGAGGGCATAGTAGAAGAGAAAAGAAAGAAAAAGGGTTCTAAATAGGGCCTTCTAGGACACACAGAGGAAGGAGACTAATAGGTAAGGGGAGATTAATAATGATCCAGCAAAGGAGACAAAAAGTTATTAAGTTCTACAAAATTTATTAAGTTACTGCTATGGAGAGAACACTGGGAGAGATGCTGGGAGAGGTACAAAGTTTAGACAGAGCATTTTCCTGTCCTGATGGAGCCTCATTTTCTAAGAGGGGTGGGGGAATATGCTATACAGAACATATAAAATCCAAGAAAGTAAGCATTCCATATGTAAATTACACATAGAAATTAACCTTAGGATACAATAACAGCTCACAATTTGTGATACTTCATAGTTTATAAGACTCTTTTCTCACATCAGTGCAAGCATTATTTATCCACATTTTACAGATAATAGCAACCATTAGAGCTCACATTTACGTAGCATTTTAAGGTTTGCAAAGTGCTTTACAAATATCTCATTTTATCCTCACAACAACTTAGTAAGATAGGTGCTGTTATCTCATTTTACAGCTGAGGAATCAGAGGCACACAAAGGTTTAAATGGCTTGCTCAAGGTCACACAGTTATTAACTATGTAAGACTAGATTAGAACTCAAGTCATCATAACTCCAGATCTGATGCTCTACCTAGTTACTCAGTTTTCCAGATGAGAAAACTAAGGCTCAGAGAGAGGAAGTGACTTTGGTCACACTAAGCTACAGACGATCAAAGCTAGAATGAGGAGGTGCTGGGCAATGCCAGGGAACCAAGAAAATACATCTCACAGGGAACCAACCATCATGCTGGTAACATTTGAGCTAGGTTTTGAAGGAGAGACGGGCTTTCAAAAGGTCAAGAATTAATAAATAGGATGGAGAGAAATACAGTTAATAGTCATTACAGTGACCATGGATGGGATGAACTCACCCCTAAGATGGAAGAGGGTAGCAGAAAGGATTGAGCCAAGGAGGGTCAACCTCAAGAAACTCTTTCCTCCTGACTGGGGGGTGGGGGGAAGGGAGAGACTGAGAGAGGACAGAATTCACGGGGGGTGCTTCTGATTCCTTGCTCAGTGGAAGACTTGGAACGGAATGACGGCTCGCAGACCAAGCCCTACTACATGTCCAAGAACCTCATGAAGATTCTAGGGAAGAAGAACGAACGTCCCTCCCGGGAAAAGAAAAAAAAGAAGAAATAACCAGACCCGGCCTAGGAAGCTTTTCACACGGATCTCAGTCCCCATTCCCCAGTCTAACCCGCCTCCCCCCTTCCCAGTTCCCCGGACTTCCTTGTAGAGACTTTGTAAAGCGCAGATTTTATTAAAAATCGATTTTTTTCTCCCACAAACTCGGCCAGTCTCATTCTTTCCCAAGATTTCTGCGGCTTGAAATTGGTCCTCTACGTTCCCCCATGGCCGGCTTCTGAGACTAATCAGAAGGTTCCGGGAGCTTTTTCCTATTGGCTTCAGCCAATGAACTCTCGTTGGTCCCGAGCCGCCCATGGGACCGCCTAGGCCAATCGGAAACGTTGTTTCCTGAAGCTAGCCAATGAGTCACTAGTAGGAAGGGCGAGAGGCAGGAGGTGGGAGCTCTTTGTCCAGTCGGAGGGGCCGCGGTGCCGTCCGTCATAGGGGAACGGAAGGGTCCGTGTCCGCGCGTAAGGCGCTGCCCAATCGGAGGGATCGGGCGGGTTTTTTTTTTAAAGGGCAAGGGAGCGGGATCAGCTGACTTGGCTCCCAGACCTCTCGGCTCCCCTGCGGTGCTGTAGGTGTCTGGGAGATGGAGAAGGGACCAGCACCCCGGAAGACCCGGTCGCCGGGGTCGTGCCGAATCCGCGGGCTCTGGGTTTCCTTGGTGAGCCTTCTGCTGCTGCCGCAGCTCGAAGGGGCGTGGGTGCCGAGTGACTTTAACCTGGTAAGTGCCCCGTCCGCCCCGCATCTCCTGGGCTCGGGGACCCAGGCTTCCGAGCCCTCCCTCCAGCGTGGCAGCCTTCCATCCCGGCTTCCCTCCGGGGCAGTGCCTCTGATCCAGACTTCCCAGCCTCATTTGTTGCCCCGAGGGATGGTCATCTCATCCCAGCTCCTCCCGGCCCCGCGCCCTCCCGATTCAGCACCTGGGACACCTTCCAGACATCTCTGCCCGTCCTCCCTCTGGGGACCCAGGTATACGAGATACTCCATAAAATGCCCCCTCCAGCGTGAATTCCCATCACACACACGCACACACGCACACACACACGCACACACGCACACACACACGCACACGACCAGACATTAAACACTCCTCCCCCCCCCCAGACTTTACATGAACTCTCATACAAAGACTTCTCAGCTGACTGAAGTATCTAATTAGGACCATGTATGTCCCACCTCTGCCCGGGAACCCAGGCATCTGGACTCCACACCTCCACCTTTCCCCAGGCATCTAGGCAATTAAGGCTCCTTATTTCTCTCTCCTCTCCTGTCCTATCCTCTAGGTAAACACATTCTCCAGCTCCATGCTTAATTGTGTGAGCACCCAGATCTCCACCTTTCTAGCCCTAAGGCTACCAAAACTATCGGTTCTCCAGCTCTGTCTAAGCACTGGAATCCCAGGCATCTGAACTCCTAACTTCTCAAGAATGTAACTCAGTGCTCTCATCTCTTCTGTCCTCCTAGGCTCAGATGTCAGAGCCCCCATCCCCACATTCCCTGGGGAAACACTGACATCCACCAAGACACCTGAACTCCTACTCTTTTATTACTCCTTATCTCCTGCTCTTTTATTCTGTCGGACTCAGTCTTCTATGCTTAGCTTCTTGCAGTAGTCTTCCATCTTGCCCTGCTATCTAATCATATAAGGTATAGCCATTGGGAGGGATCCTGGGAAGAATCCAGGGCCATTAATAGGGGACTGGATTTGGAGTCAGGAAGACTTGCATTGACCTCAAACATTTACTAGCTATAACCTTGACCAAGTCATTGTGCCTTAGTTTCTCATAAGTTTCTTAGTTTCTCCTTTTCTCTGTACCTTAGGTTTCCTTATCCATAAAATTTTGAGGGACAAAATTAAGGTCTCTAAGGGCCTTTCTAGCTCTAAATCTATGATGCTTGATAATTCTTCCTTAATCAGACCCAGGCATCGGACTACAATGCTTACTCCTCTTCGGAATTAGATATTAGAGAACCCTGGCCCTATCACCTATTTTGACCTCCTCCTATTATTGTAGGTGCAACCACTGGTGACTCTGGAGCAGCTCCTTTGGATGAGTGGGAAGCAAATTGGAAATGTGGACACTTTCAGAATACCACTGATCTCAGCTACTCCACGAGGAACCCTTCTTGCGTTTGCAGAGGCCCGAAAGAAGACGTCCTCAGATGAAGGGGCTAAATTCATTGCCATGCGGAGGTCCACAGATGGAGGTGCTTGGATTCTGAGGAAAGGGTTGGGGATAGGGAGGTAGGATCCAGCCTGGGGTTCCAAATGGCTGAGTCATTTATTTAACAAATACTTATTAAGTGCTTAATATGTACAAAGCCCTGTGCAAGGAATTAGAGATACATGAATATATAGCTGTTGCTGAGAAGGTGTTTACAGTCAATTGATGGAAGGTGGGGAATTGAGGGGAGGGAGGTACAAAATCTGTATTCATATACCTAGGAGACAAGGAGGAATGAGAAGTCCAGGCAAAGTGTTGTGCTAAATCTGAGATGAGATTCTAGGCAGTAGAGAAGAAGGTGAATAGGATGGAATCTAAGACTCTGACTCCTATATCTTGATCTTGTGTTTTTATCAGGTGCCACATGGTCCCCCACATCATTTATAGTGGACGATGGAGATGTTCCTGATGGACTGAACCTGGGGGCTGTAGTTGGGGATGTTGAAACGGGTACAATGTTCCTTTTCTATTCTCTCTGTGCACATTATTATGGGTGTTCCGTGGCTTCCACCATGCTGGTGTGGAGCAAGGATGATGGCATCACTTGGAGCCCACCCAGAAACCTCTCCTTGGATATTGGAACTGAAATGTTTGCTCCAGGACCAGGCTCTGGCATTCAGGTCATTGGGGTGGGGTAGGGTGGGAAGGGGAACCACTTGAAATGAACATTTATTATATAAATGTGAACTCTTATGGGCCTCTTTATCAGGTGGGTTCTTCCACTGGGTATCTTCAAACAGTCTGGATGACTACTTGTCAGAGATTGGTTGTAGAGAAGATTTTCATTCAATTATAGTTTAAAACACATGACTTTTGATTATTATTATGGTAATAGGAGTTGGGACTTTTTGGAAGGAAAGTGCTCTTAAAAGGCAATATTAACCTACCCAAGGATAGATTTAGAGCTGGAAGAGCTGACTTTAAAAGTCATCTAGTCTTCCTAGAAAGACTTTGCTTACCAGAGACAATGAGATTTTTTTAAATGAACTTTCCCATTTGGAAAATGGGCAAATTTCTTGTCACTGAGTTTTGTTCCAAGGAGAAGCTTCTTATTTAGGAAAAAGGACCTTTTGAGATTTTGGAACATTACTTCCTTAACAAGGCCTATTATTGAGGTTAGAGGCTAGAAAACTGAAAGGAGCTTCAGAGAATGAGACTTCCTCTGATTGGTTTTATGTAACTGAGGGTGTCTCTTGGAATCCCTGGATTTAGAAGTTCCCATGTATCTCACTCCATGACATTCTGTTTTCCCAGTAGAAGCGGCATAAGCCACATAAAGGCCGGCTCATTGTCTGTGGCCATGGAACTTTGGAGCGTGATGGGGTCTCGTGCCTCATTAGTGATGACAATGGAGCATCCTGGCGCTATGGTGGTATTATCAACGGGATTCCCTATGGGGAGCTCAAGAAGCCAAATGACTTCAATCCTGATGAGTGCCAGGTTAGAAACTTAAGAGAACAGAACTTACTTCCCCACCCATTCCCTTAGCATCAGTCCCCCTACACACACACACACACACACACACACACACACACACACATTTCAGTCTCTCTACTGGATGAGATTCAGTAGAATCTTCTTCCCTGAAACCTCTGCCTTGCTGCCTCCTCAGCCCTACGAACTCCCTGATGGCTCGGTCGTTATTAACACCCGAAACCAGAATAACTACCATTGTCACTGCCGGATTATCCTCCGAAGCTATGATGCATGTGAAACTCTCAAGCTCCAAGACGTGACCTTTGACAAAGAACTCATCGACCCTGTTGTCGCTGCAGGCGCTGCAGTCACCAGCTCTGGTGTGATCTTCTTCTCAAATCCAGCTCATCCAGATGATCGTAAGTGCCTGGAATGGGCAGAGGAATGCTTTCTTTGCCCTCAAGTGTCTTTTTTTGACCTTTTCTCTCCCTCTCTCCCTCCTTCCCCTCCCTCACATACAATTACATCTCCAGAATCTCTTGTCACTATTCTCTGCTTTCTATGCACCTTGCTGTCATCCTGATTCAAGCCTTCATCTGCTCTTACTACTCTCATGTCTCATCATAATGGCCTCCTAATAGGTTTCCTTGCTTCCATTTTTTCTGCAATCTTCCTTTACACAGTTGTTAAAATAATTTTCATAATACTATAGCTTAAATGAGAGGTAGTCTGTTGTGGTGGAGGAAGCTAACCTGGGTTTAAGCCCTGCTTCCAACACACTGACTGGGCAAATCCCTTGAACTGGCTGCTTTCTGAGGCTTTGAAGTAGCAGAAAAGTTGGTGATTTGCATTGGCAGAGGAAATTTCCTCAGTGAGAGTTACTCCCCCTTCCCCTATTGAAAATACAGATGCAGACCAAAAATAAAAAAACATCTGCCCACGTCATTAGAAGCAACCAGGTGGCATGGTAGATAGAGTTCTAGACCTGTAGTCAGGAAGCCCTAAGTTCAAATCCACCCTTAAACACTTATTAGCTATATGACCCTGGGCAAGTCACTTAACTTCTCTCTGCCTGAGTTTCCTCATCTGTGAAATGAGGGTAATAATAACACTTAACTTGCGAGGATAAAATGAGTTAATATTTGTAAAGCACTTTGCAAACTTCAAACTGCCATATAAATGCTAGCTATTATGTATATTATTATTATGTTTATAAATTTTGAATGGTTTCCCATTGCTTACTAAGTAAAATATAAACTCTTATTCAAGCACCTTCTCAATCTAGTAACAATTTGCCTTTATAGCTTTTTCTCCCACATTTCCCTGTTCATCTGTTCTGTAGTCCAGAAAAACTATGCTAGTCACTGTTTATCAATTTCTTCCTGCCCTTTCCTAGTTCTTTGCATTCACACCAACCTGGAACAAATTCATCAGACATCTCTGTTTACATTCTCTTTGTCCTTCAGCATTTACTTCAAACACCACCCATTCCATAAAGTCTGTCTTTATTTCCTTGCCCCCTCTAATCACTCAGTTGAAAGTGATCTTTCCCTCCTCATTTTCTTCTGTCTCTTTGTCTTGACTTCTCCCTTTTTACTTCACATTCTGTCTTTTCATTGTGCTTATTTGTTTAGACACGTTATATCCCCTCTATTAGACTGTATGTTCCCTGGGATAAGGGACTGTCATTTTTTGTTTTGGTATCCCCTATACCTTCCAGTTCAACAGATAGTAAGTAAGTCTTTACTGTTTACAATACCTCCTCATTTCATCTTTCTCTGTAGGGGTAAATCTGACTATACGCTGGAGTTTCAGCAATGGTACTTCATGGTGGAAAGACACGATTCAGCTGTGGCCAGGTCCCAGTGGTTACTCATCCTTGACAGTTGTGGAGAGAGCTCAGACTTGGGGGGATGGGACCCCCCAGATCTATGTCCTGTATGAAAAGGGTCGGAATAATTACTGTGAGAGTATCTCTCTAGCCAAGATCAGTGTCTATGGCACTCTCTGAGTCTTACCCCAAAGCCGGGGTGAAAAGATACGAGGGGTGGCGGAGCACCTCAGACTTTGTCTTTTAGGATTCTGCTGATCCATCGTTGGAGATTCATGGTTCTTTCCCAAGAAGTCATGACTTTTGGAATATTCATCTTCCCTTTGATAGGAAGATACCTCCTTTAAGACTTTTTGTCTTATCTCCTCTGACAAACACTAGGCTCTTTTCCCCCCTGAGCTTTTCTTCTTCAGTTATAATGCCTTTTTTTGCTTAGCAGATGGGGCCCCACTTCTCTCCCTGCTTCCTTTAGATCCTAATAATCTCTCTCTTAGGGCCCTTGCTCCTAACTCTACTGATTCCCCCCTCCCCACTCCCATTCCTCTTCATAGTGCGGGATAAATTTGCACAAACCTGAACTCAGGGACTTCGGATTGGGAGGGGTGCTGATATTTAGAGTGGGAGTGAAGGTTATTGGAGGATAGTAAGAAGTTCTGGGTGAGGAAAGGACACCTTGTATTGTTTACAGATCAATAAGTTAATCAGTTAAATTAGTAGTTCTAATGAAGGAAAACAAGAATTTACCAATGTCTATTTATTAAAGCTGTGGTCTCAATCTCTGTATGTCTTTGAGTTTCTTAAATACAGCCATGAAAGAAAAAATGACATTAAGGAAGAGAGAGCTCTGTCATGAGGGAAAGAGCACAAGGCTTGGGTTTCAGTTCTAGCACTGCCACTTGCTAGCTGTGGTCCTTGGCCAAGTCCTTCAATTGCTCAGAGCCTTAGTATCAAGGAATCTTGAGCATTTGAAATCACAGAGGTCATTTAATTCAACCTCTATCTAAAGCATGAATCCCCTCTGTAACATTTCTGCTAAATAATGATCCATCCTAATTACCTTTTTTAAACAACACCTTAATTTCCAAATATATCCCTTCTCCCACTCCTACCCAACAATCTTTACCTTATAAAAAGAAGAAAATAAAAGGTAGTTCAGCAAAAACAGCCAATGAATCAACCGTATTTGATAGCATAGACATTAAACAGTGTTCCATACCTATAGAAGTTCCCCACCTCTGGGAAGTGAGGGAACTTCGTGTTCTCATATCTTCTCCAGAGCTAAGCTTGGTCATTATGATTAGTCAGTACGCATTTTCATATTTTGGTTTTTCTTCCATTCATGTTTTTGTGGTCATTACATAGAATGCTTTCCCAATTCTGCTATCCTACCTCAGTTTAGTTGCGCAATGCTTCTCTGAATTCTTCACATCATTTATTGTAGCCTAGTAATATTCCAATCTGTTAATATACCATGATTGGTTTATTCATTCTCTGTTCGATATTTATTTCACTTCTAGTTCTTCTCTAAACTCAAAAAGTATCACTGAACATTTTGATGTATGTGGGACGTTTTGGTTTGTCTTTGACACCCTTGGAGTAAATGCCTAGCAATGTAATCTCTGATTCACAGGTGTTAGAAACACTCTTGACACTTTTTTAAAAAGATATCAAGGAAAATTATTACAGCAGAGTTCAGATGAATTGAACGCTTTGTCCAAAGTGGGCCCTCACCCTCTTTTCAGGAGGAGGGAGCACTGAATACAGAAGCGAGATGAGCTATATACCATTACTAAAAGACAGATACCCTCACCAGGAGATAGATTGGTCCATTCTCCATTAGGTCACCATCTTCTCTACATGTCCATTATGTAATAACCATCCTTGGTGTGATCCCTCCTCCTATCCTTTAACATAGAACCCATTATCAGAAAATGGAGGGATAATATTATGCCAAGTATGTCTGCTTATGTGTATGAGGTTTGTTAAGCAAGCACAATGAAACAAAGCTTTCTCCAGGTTATTCTAAGTAATTTTTCCTGACTAGTTCAGGCCAGTTTCAGGCGAGACCTTGTTATCAAAAATTTTGTGACTTTCTGTAGGCCATTGACTGTCTCCTGATTGGTTGACTCCACCTGCAGTCTGCTGGCTTTCTTATTATCTACCTTCTTCTCAATGATTTCATCAAATAATAACTTCTGTGGAAACTTAACTTTTTGCTGTCTCTCACAATCCCTCCTTTTCTTTCCATTTAAGTTATATTTCTACACTTTTCTCCCTAATACTTTCTTCAAACCTTTTAAATATCAGTTCACATTCCTCATGTGATGGAATGTTTCCTATGGCTCTTTCCACTAAGACCTTAACATTTCCCTCCTTAAAATTTTGTTTCCACATTTTTAATGCTCCCTTACTCTCTCATATGAATTTTTCCCTTCATATATCTCTCCTTTAAGTAGAAAGGTGGAGAGGGTGATTGATGCATTGACAAATTACAAGGGAGCGGTCCCCTTCATAAGTACAGAAACAGAGATCCAAAAGAAAAAGGTGAATCAATGAACTGTCCATTTAGAAGTTTAATCTCATACAGCAATTGGGGTGGGGGGGAGGTCATCATCATCTGTTGCATCTTTGTGGTCTGGATGTTCATTTTAGCTGTCTTTAGCAGAGTATCTTCTTGCCATCTTTTGTAAAAGTCCTTCTTCCTGTGTCCATTCTCCTACAAAATTGATCCTGACACAATTTATGAATTACCATTCTTAAGCCTTATCCTTTATCACTCTTACAAAATTAAAATTGGGACTTTGGGTAATTATCCATTATTCATTCCCCCTTCAAGAGGATGAGACTTCACTAAGAAATTAACAACAGGTTCCAATACCTACATAAATATAATAAGTGATCAATGTTTAACGCAGTACATATCAAGTACTTGTTTCATATACAAGGGGGCAGATAGGTGGTGCAGTGGATAGAGCACCAGTGCAGGAGTCAGGAGGACCTGAGTTCAAATCTCATCTCAGACACTTGACACTCACTAGCTTGGGCAAGTCACCTAATACCAAGTGCCTCATCCTAGGTCATCTCCAGTCATCCTGATGAATATCTAGTCACTGGATTCAGATGTCTCTGGAGGAGAAGTGAGGCTGGTGACCTGTACGGCCCTCCCGCACTCAAAACAAAGTCAAATGCAAGTCGTCATTATTTCTCTGATGGCATGGTCTTCAGTAACAAAGGACGAACACACACATACACTTTACAAGCCTGCAGTCTGTCTCCATGCTATTACTAAGAAAGGATCCTAACTTATTGTTGTTGGTCTAAAATCCTAAGCCTAATAGCTTAATTTTTGGACTTAACCTTAGATATTCCCCTACCAACAATCTATTATTTAATAGAGCTGGTATTATGCTTACAAAACTTTTGATTATAGGAAATTGCCATTAAGAGTAGGGACATATCAGGGGAACATCTCCCTAACTTCATGTCAGTTCCCGGCAGGAGTAGATCGTCAACTGGCACTTAGCTAGGCTTAAAGTTTGTCAGGTGTCAGTGGGGAAATTGAATCAGGAGAATCCTACCTCAACTCAGGCTGAAAAGTTGTTTTTCCAACCTTTCCATGAGATCACCTTTTTGCAATTCATACCAGTATTTCACATGCTCACTGGCATCATTGTTCAATGGCTCAGACAGTCTTCCCTTATATCCACACCTGAAGTTAGACTCAGAAGAACAGTCAGTTAACAGTCCCATAAAATCTTAAAATAGCAAGCTTCAATAATCAGTCTCAGATATGACTGTAATCTCACATTGGTTGAGGAACATCTGAAGCAAGTCTTAAGTAGCTTGCATGCCTTACTATACTTGGTCTAGTTCCCGAATAAGTAACAATCAAAATCAAATTTACCATTAAAATCATAAATTATTGCTCTAATTTACATCTGTTTCCCAAGCTTGTCTATCATTTTCTAAGCATGCTCAGTCTAAAGAATGAGTTACATATATGATAAGTCCAAACACTAATTTCAACTTATTTTCATGAAATGAATTCAAATCAAAATAAAAACATTTTTTCCATCAATGCAAAATATCACCAGAAGTTATCTGCCTCTAAGAAACCTACACTGAAATTCTTTCCCCCAACTGAAGATATCTCTGATTTAGTCCCAGTAATTAATTCAGTCAATTGTATCAAAACCCAATTGCTCTTACACCATTTTATAGCATGTAAAAACCTTATTCCATATAGATTTACCTTTATTACTATTAACTTTAAATTCTAACCATAGTCTATAGGATAACGATTCACCATTGTGTTTGTATCTTTGTTTCTTTTCTTTTATCCTATTGTTCCTGTATCATTCAGAAAGAATGTTCTTATTCCAGTCAATTTATCATTTGCAAGACTATACAAGAGTACCAATTCATCCAATTATTGTATTGAAAACAGCAAAATTCCACATACTTGCATTGTGTTCATTTCAGAAAACATGCCATAAAAAGGAAAAGCAAGGATATTAGTAGAGAATGAGACTCAGGAATAACCCTCACATTCTCTCTCTCTCTATCTCTGTCTCTGTCTCTGTCTCTGTCTCTGTCTCTCTCTCTCTGTCTCTCTCTCTCTCTCTCTCTCTCTCTCTCTCTCTCTCTCTCTCTCTCTCTCTCTCTCTCCATAACCCAAACAGGTTCCTCCCCTCCTTCTCAGGGGCTTATGACCTTGTCCACACAGATGATTTCCAGGGGCTTTGGCAGTTTTAAAAAATAAGGGAAATTGGCACAGACCCCAGGGAGAGGGGTTGATGCAAGTGCTCCTGCTTGTTGACTCTGTATTCCTACAGGAGGACTGTTCTGAATGGGCACAACCAATGCAAACAAAGTTTTCACCCAATCCCCTCCTTTCCATATGCAGTAATCAATTAACAATTTTAGGTTTTAGCATTAAAACAATAACACCAAACAACTTAGTTAACAATCTCACGAATTTCAGAAATGATAGCAAAATAATTTTGGATAAAAACTTCTCCCTTAGAGCAAAAATAAACCTTTAAACATTGCAATTTGCTAAAACCACTTTAAGTCTGACTTATTCCTATATTATTGCAGAATTAATGTAGTAGAGCATAAGCCTCCAGATTAACACACCCCAATATATCCTTAGATGAAACAGGCTTAAAAATCACACTAATTTTCTTTCAAGGATTCTCATTTCCTCAATAGAAAATTTACAGCAACACAACTTTTACACAGAATTATAAGAACTTCCCCTTACTTAAAAGCTTCTTAACCCATTCATCATTAATGTAACAATGCAATTCCTAATATAACAACATCTAGATATTTCCAAATCACCTTGCACAGAAATTCATCTCCTCACCAACATGTGGACACATATCACCTGATAATCATTTAATATATCTTCTTGATTATAGAAATTTTCTAGGCTGTGTCAGCCTACAGTTCATGTTAATTGGCTTTATGATAAGTTAGGCAACTATTGCTATAATCAGAGCTTAAAACAAAGGTAAACTGCAGGCCCTTAAAGTGCTAAATAGCAAATAAATATTCCCTGGTATCCTTCAGATAGGGCTATCTCAGATTTGATTGAGCTATTAATTATCAAACCAAGTTACATAATTTCTCTGTCCTCTTAAAATGCTTCATCACACCCTCATAACATACTTAACCCATCTGAAACTGATCCAGAACAACTATCTAGGAACATAAGGGGTTTGAATAACCCTGTTTTGTTCCCAGACCTTCTTATATGCCTTTCATCTTTTCTATCAAATCTTTATTCATCTTTCCAAATCTCTCAGTCCCATTACTCAGATTATGCATCTTTCCTTTACATTTTTAACTATAAGACAAGATAGTTCATGAGTTATTACTTTTTATTTAAGGTCAATCTGAATAACTTTTCTCCTTTTCTTAAAAAGTTTACAATTGTGTTAATTTAACTTAAGTGCTTAAGTTAACTGTCTTTAGCCCAGGTAAAAGAGATCTTACTAATTCTAAACCAATGTTAACTGGTGGACTTGACTTCCCCTCCAAGTAGGGAACTTGTAAACTTAATAATTCATTGAATTGTAACAATATCAATCACGATAATCAATATCTTTACCCCAGTCAGTACCCATTTTTAAGTTTAACAAAACTTTCTATAACTGTCATTTTTCCAATCAAGTTACAAATCTTCATTTCCTTATCATACCCAGATCTTTTGAAATAATATGAGGAAGAGAGTGGCTGAAAACACACGGGCCCATTGCTTCTCCATCTATGGTTTTTCTATGCACCATTCTTTTTTTTTTCCTCTACCTTTACTCAAACTACTTTTTATTCTCCTTTATATTCCAAAGGAAAATAAAATTCCTAACAATTTTTCCTACCCTGAACCTTAAAAACTAGAGGGAGTTAAATATCTAACAATTTGCATACCAAGAAAGCCTCATTTCTTCCCCTCAGTGATCACTTTTTAAAGACAGAAAAAACCTCTTATTATTATTTTTTTGTCACTTTAAACACATTGTCTGCTACCAGATATATTGACTTAATTTGAACATAAAGAACCAAATTTATCTTCAAGACCTAATTAAACCTAAATTCAAAACTCTTAGCCCTTCTTCTAAGCTGCCTGCTTGAGAATTTTTTTTTACCTGCTAATCTTTCACTTACTTCCAGCAGAGTTTAATAAATTCTAACCTATCTTAAACATTAAATTAAGAGTGACACAATTCACCTTTTCACAATTCCAGATACAACCAGAATGAATTCAGTTAACTTTCCCATTACACAAAAGTTTCTCCTTTGGGTGAGGCAAGAAATGGCTAAATGCTGGTTAGCCTGCCTTTCTTTGGTCTGAGAGAAAAAAGAGATTTCCTCCCTCCTTTTTATTTTCAAGCCTTCTGATTACGCAGTATCCAGGCTCCTCTCATTTCTACCTGCTTACACTTTCTCACTTTTCCCTCTGGTGGGCTTTGATAAAAGCCCCTTTAAAACTGCACATAATTTCTTTCTTTCTACTCCTGACCTGACCCTTCTCCTAAACTCTTTTGCATGCTATTACCAACCATATAAACTAAACAGAAAAATAATTTTTCTCTCCTTCCCTGTCCTTCCACTCCTCTGAAACTGATCTGGGAAGGTTGAAGAAGGGAGGTAACTGGGCATTTCAAGGACAGTCCAGCTCAGCCTTTCTGCTCTTGCTGGCTGAATGGCTAAATTTACAGTCTTACAAAATGTCAGATAAAACAGAGATACAAACTTTCATTCACACAGAAATATCAATACAACATATACAGACAAGACATTTGACAAAATATTATAGAGTGCACATCAATTTCAAATTCAGAAAGACTGGTCAAAAACTTGCTGTTATTTACTCTTACTGATTTCTAGCCAGTGTTAAAGAATCTTTCCCAGAATTTAGATTATCCCTCCTCTTTAGGACCTTAGAATTTGCCCCTCCCATACTCGAGCCTGTCTTCAGCCTACTGCCAATCCTGACAGCCTCCCTGAGTAGGGAGTGATCCCAGCTATCAAAAGCTGTACCTGGGGATATCTTCCGGTCCTTGGGATTCCTCCCCAGCCAGGCCTAGTACCTGTTCCTATCACTGCTGAGCTGGCCAATCAAGGATCAGCCCACACAAATTCCTGCAAGAAAAGGAACTCTCTGACCAGCAAAGGATGTTTCTGACCTTTGTTCGATATATCGACTACTATGGTCAACTGGTGTCTCTCCCCATTTCCTCTGAACTCTCTGAACGGTTCGAGGTAGAGTGTCCAAAAGGATCAGATTCAACCATAAGAACTATTAAAATTAAAAGGAGCATTCCCATGATATCTTATCTCACTCCGCCAAAACTCAGCAAGTGGCACCCAACATTAGGCACCAAATTGTTAGAAACACTATCGACACTAAAAAGGTATCAAGGAAAATGTACTACAGCAGAGTTCAGAGGAATTGAACACTTCGACCAAAACAGGCCCCAACCCTCTTTTCAGGAGGAGGGAGCACTGAATACAGAAGCGAGATGAGCTATATACTGTAACTCCAAGACAGATTCTCCCACCAGAAGACAGATTGGTCCATTCTCCATTACATCATCAATCTTCTCTACATGCCCATTATGTAACCACCCTTGGTGTGATTCCCCCCTCCCAAACATGCTTTAACATAGGACCCATGATCAGAAAATGGAGGGATAATATTATGCTAAGTGTGTCTGCTTATATGCATGAGGTTTGTTAAGCAAGCACAGTGTAGAATAGCTTTCTCCAAGTTATTCTGGGTCATTTTTCCTAACTGGTTCAGGCCAGACTTTCTTATAAAAAATTTTGTGACTTTCTGAAGGCCACTGTCTCCTCATTTGTTATGTATACCTACAGTCTGCTGGCTTTCTTATTATCTAACTTATTCTCAGTGATTTCATCAACTAATGACTTCTGTGGAAACTTAACTTTTTTCTCTCTCTCACACAAGGTATGGACATTGTAGTCAGTTGTTTGGGTTTTGTTTTGTTTTGTTAGCGTAATTCCAAATTGCTCCAAAATTCTGATTTTTATCAATTTGCAGCTCATCTTAGCAGCATGTTCTCATAACCCAAAGACCTAGGTCCATCTTTTGTCATCTTTGCCAATTTGCTGGATGAGAAGTGAAACCTCAAAGTTATTTTTATTTGCACTTATCTTATTGTTAGTGATTTGGATCAATCCTTCCCATGTGTGAAACAGTATCCTGTAAAACATGTTATAAGCACAGGCCTGCCAGAAACTATATTAATTTTGATTATTAATCCATGCATTACTTCTTATAGAGAAAACAAATGATGGGCAGAGCCAGCCCATGACTGTGAAAATCTCCAGTCCAAACCATTTTGGTACCAAAGATTATAGTATTACTCTGGCAACAGGCAAAAATTCATATGAAATATGATGAAACATGTTTATCATAATTAAGGGTCAAAGTTCAGTTATGTTAACATCATGCAGAACAACAATTATTAAAATTTGGGTATACCCTTGGAGAATCATTTTTCTAAAACCATTCAGTACCTCTTTGGCCATTTCCTTTAAATACTCTCCTTTCTAGCTGGTCTATACTGCCCTAACTTTTCCTAGGACCCTTTGTCAAGTAATTGCCCTAATTAAAGGGAAGAGTTTCTCCTGAGTGGGTTAGAGGCATTGTTTCAGAACTGATAGTTTTTCTTTAAATGTTTTCTTAATGTTTCTAAAAGAGGAAGCAGGCTTTGTCTGTTTTGACGCATAGTTGCTAATTTGCAGTTCTTCCTTGGACAACTGTTTATTCATATCTTTTGATCAGCCACTTAGCCATTGGGGAGTAATTCTTTGTTTTCTGTATTTGTGTTCTCTCTTTATCTTGAATATCAGAGGTGCTTGATACAAATATCTTTTCCTCTAATGGGCTGCTTCTTATCCTAATTGCTATGATTTTTTACATGCAAAAGCTTTTCAATTGCTTGTAATTACTATTGTTATCTTTTGAGATTGCCTTTTTCTGTTATCTGGTAAAGAATTTTCCCTTAGCCAGAGTTGTGAATGGTACCTGCTCTCATTCTCTTAGATTTGGAGGAGGGGAGATGGTTTGTTTTTTAATGTGTGACCTTTAGTATTTGGGTCACAAAGCCACTTTGAACCTGCTGGTGTATGGTGTTAAGCCGAACTTCTACCAAGTGGCTTTCCAGTTTCCTTAGCAAATCTGAAGTTCTTCCTCAATGAATTTATCTTCAGATTTATCATACATTGGATTTTTTTGAGTTCAGTTGTTTCTGATTCTTTCTTCTCTAGTATCTCCCACTCATCTACCTTTCTCTTTTTGTTTTTTACTCAATACCAAATAGTTCTTATGTTTATTGCAGAAAGTTTGTTTTATCTGCAACTTCCACCTATTGTTTCTAATTTAATCCTTTGGAGTCAAGCAGAATAAATCTGATCCCTCTACCACATGACAGCCCTTCAGAGACTGTAAAATAGCTACCATATTAAGAAGAGTTTCCCCTGGTTCCTTCACAAGTTCTTATTTGATATCTCTAGTCCTTGTAACCATCCTGGTCTTCTGGGCAAACTCCATTTTATCCATGCTCCACTTAAAAATATCCCGAGAATGAGACAAATAATACCTATGTGGTCTGATCATAGCAGAATACCGTGCAATATATTATATGTGTGCTCATCCAGACTATCAAATTGACAAGGTTTAGGTGTGCTGGGGAACCCAAAATACCGACACACCGGGTCCTGCTCAAATGAATTCGAATCAAGCCTTCTTAAAGCCAAAGAAAAACAAAGTTTATTAAAGATTTGACACTTTGGGTTGGCTCTTAAGGAGTCTAAGCATTTGTAATACTTGTATTGCAAAGCGGGCCACATAGAGTCTCAGCTAGACAGAGTCTGTGCTGGATTCTACCTGAGTGCCTTCAAAGAGGCAAGATGGAATTTAAATACAGAAAAGACTATAGCAGGGATCTGGGGGTGGTCTGGTAGTCTAGGGTGATGGGAGGAGGGGTTTAGGGAGGATCTTGAGGAGAAGTCCAAGGAGGACCTCAGTGGAACTAGGGTGACTGGTCAAGGGTTGGAAACAGCTGGAGGCAATCAGGAGATATCAGACAATGGAGGGCCTGGGCCAGAAGCAGGTGTTGCCAGGTAGTCTGGGATCCCAGGGATGGTCTCCATAGATCAAACCCAGGGAGGATCCTGATGGGAGTGGTCAGCAGCCTGGGGAATGGGGTTTTGACAGGATCAAGGATGGGGAGTGCAACAGAGACCTGGGCACAGTGATAAAGAAAATCCCATGGGCTTCCTGAGACTGCTGGAACAAATGGGAAGATTAGATATGAGTAAGAAAAGCCAGATTAAGTGGCCAAGATTAAAGGAAATGAAAAGCCAGGTTAAGTGGGGCGATTCAAGGAGAATTCAAGGAAGTTCCCAGAGTCTGGACCCCATCTAAATTATTGAATTTTTTAAAAATAGTAGCATTTATATATCATCTTATAGTTTGCAAAAACACTTTACATATGTTGTCATTTGTTCCTCACAAGAATTCCTTGAGATATTATCTCTCTATTATTATTCCCTTTTTATAAATAAGAAAACTGAGGCCTAGAGAGGTTAAATAGTTTGCCCTTTTGGGTAGTCATGCCACACTTTTGACATAATGAGTTTGTAGTTCTTGAAAACCCTCTGATGTTTTTGCAGGATTAGTTCAACTGATTTGAGCGAAGTGCAAGATATATTCTTATTAAATTTAATCTTGTTAGATTTCATTCTATTGAAATTATCACTTTGGATAGCAATTTTGTTGTCTAACATATTAGACGTATCTCCCAATTTTGTTTAATCCACAAATAATCATAGGCATACTTAACTTGCTTGGCCCTTGGCCAAGTTGTTTATGAGAACAATCAGATCAGTGGCATTAATTATATTAATATATTATATTAATTAATTAATCACATTAATTACAAGAGAATTGCTTCAAGATTAATATCTTGTCATTCAACCAACTTCAGATCCATCTTAAACCCCATTTCTCCATCTTGTCCATGAAGATATCAAATAAAAAATGTTAATGCTTTGTTGAAATTCAGGTATAGCATGCAAAAGTATAGTCAGGAAACTTAACTTTGAATAGTTTTTGAACAGCTAGGGACTTCTCTCTGTTATTTATCTCCAATTTATACTATTTACATTTACATGCATGCATATATATACACACATAGACATATATACATATATATATATATATATATATATATATATATATCTTTGTTTCTTCATAAATGTTTGAATGTTGTCTCCTCCATTAGACTGAGTTACTTAAGAGCAAAGATGGATTTCTGCCTCTCTTTGTGTCTCCAACACTGTGCCTAGTAGGTGCTTTAATAAATGCTGGATCTGTATGGTCTTAGGCAAACTATCTAACCTCTCAGCCTTAGTGATGTCAAACTCACTGATTTATGGTTTATAGAATGCACATTTTTGAAAGCAGTTTCATCTACAGACCTACAAGTGCCTCTCAGATTTTCCACGACTTTCCATAGATCACCAATAGCAACTTAATCACATTTGTTTATTTCTTCAATATTTTGACATATTCAGTTCTTTCCAACCTGGTGATTTCAAACATCTCAGAGCTCTATTATTTTCTCACTCAACTGTTCACTGTACAAAATTAAGCATTTTTGTTCTGTCCTCAGACTAAAGATCACTCTCCTTAGTAAAGAAATCAGAAGTAAACTAGAAATTGACTGGCTCTACCTTCTCTCAGTTATAAGCTGTCATCAAATCCAGACAGAGTAATAGTTCTGTCCCTTTAAAAAAAAAAAATCTTTCCACCAAAATAGTTAAGGAAAAATCTCCAACTTTTAAATTTGTACTTAGTATTTTTTATAATCCTGACCTCTCTCTCTCCACCACTTCATACAGGATGATGGCTTTTGAGTTCATCTTGGGCTACCTGCCATTGCTACTGACTTTTACAAACTGAGTTCCTCACTGTGAGATTATGGAGGCATTAGAGACAGCAACAGTTTATAGAGAAAGTAGTATTAATGGGAAAATCATTATGGGCAGTGGTTTTCTAGGGAACTAAACTACAGGGGTTGGTTGGGGTTTTTTTGGAAGAGTTCAATCAATCAGCATTTATTAAATATATACTATGTACCAGGTACTGTGCTAAGCACAGTTACAGTTTTTGAGTTACAAAAAGAGGAAAAATAGAGTCCCTAGCCTCCAGGGGCTTATAATCTAAAGGGGGAGACAACATGCAAACAAATATATCCAAAACAAGATATTACAGGATAAATTGTTGGACTCTTCCATTCTATACATTGTTGTTATTCAGTTGTGTCTGACTGTTTGTGACTCCATTTGAGGTTTTCTTGACAAACATATGGGAACAGTTTGCCATTTCTTTCTCCAACTCATTTTACAGATGAGAAAACTGAAGTAAACAGGGCTAACTGACTTGCCCAGGGTCACATGCCTAGTAAGTATCTGAGGCTAGATTTGAACTTGGGAAGAAAAATCTTCCTGACTCCAGGCTTAATACCCCATCTACTTGGACACTTAGCTGACACAAGATATATAGGAAATAATTAACAAAGAGAAAGCATTAAAATTAAGGATGGTTAGGGAAAGCTTCTAGTAAAATTTGGAATTTCTGAAGAATGATAACGTTCCACACGGGTGATACCCAGAAAAAAATTCCTGGAGCCCTTGTTTGTGGAACTTCTAAGAGGTCAGTGTTACTTGAAAAGTGTGTGTTGGGATATAAAGTGTAAGAAGACTGGAAATATAGAAGGGTCTAGGTTATGAAAGACTTTGAACACCAAACAGAGCATTTTGTATTTGATCCTGGAGGCAAGAGGGAGCCACAGGAGTTTATTGAGTAGAGGATGACATGATCAAAAATGTACTTTAGGAATATCACTTTAGTGGTTGATTGAAGGATGGATTGGAGTGGGGAGAGACTTGACCCACCCAGCAGGCTACTATAATAATCAAGGTATGAGGTGATGAGGGACTGAATCAGTGCTGGCAGTGTGAGAGGAGAGAAGCAGGTTATGTTCAAGACATGCTGCCAGTATAATAAAAATGACAGTTCTACCTAAAAGAATCTACTTATTCAATGTGATCCCAATTAAATTACCAGAAAAAATATTGTATTGAGCTAGAAAAATAATAATAACAAATTCATTTAGAAGAATAAAAAGTTGAGAATATCAAAGGAATTGATGAAAAAAATGTTAAGGAAGGAGGATTAGCAGTAACAGATTTTAAACTATATTATAAAAGTCATTATCAAAACTACCTGATACTGCCTAGGAAATAGAAAGGTAGATCAGTAGAACAGGGTAGACATACAATACACAGTAGTAAATTATCATAGTATTCTTGCGTTCAACAAATGTAAAGATTTAAGCTTTTGGGATAAGAATGCAATATTTGGAAAAAATTGTTGGGAAAACTGAAAAAGCAGTCTGGCAGAAATTGGGTATAGAGCAATATCTTAGAGCATTTACCAATATGAAGTCAAAATGAATACATGACCTAGTTAAAAAGGGAGATATAAGAAAATTAGAACAAGCAACACTATCATACTTATAGGTAGGAGAAGAATTTATGAATAAATGAGATAGAGAACGCTGCAAGGCATAAAATGGATAATTTTGATTATATTAAACTAAAAAAGTTTTGTTTACATAAAATCAATGTAACCCAAATTAGAAGGGAAGCAGAAAATTGGGGGGGGGTGGGGAATTTTATAGACAGCTTCTCAGATAAAGGTCTCATATCTCAAATAGAGAACCTTGTCAAATTTATAAGAATATGAATCCTTTTCCAACTGATAAATGGTCAAAGGATATGAACACATGGTTTATCAATGAAGATTGGTTGGTGGGTTGTTGTCCTTCGTCCTCAAAGAGGACCCAAAATGACATCACCATGATAAAATGAAGTTTCAGTGTGTCTAACTGTAGCTAATCAGACCACTATGAGCTCAGAATGCTCTACCACAGGTTGGGCACAGATAGTCTGTGTGAATATTTGAGGTGGATACTCCAAATTTTCACATCTTACATTTATTTTGCACTGTCTCAATTCTGCTTTGCTCATAGAGCACAGCACCCTTTCTGATGAGGGCACACCTTCCTGAATGGTCCTGTGCCAGTGTCTCCCATGTTACAAATCCAAGGTCTTGAAAGAGACCTTGAAAGTGTCCTTGTGTCACTTCTTCTGACCACCTTGTGATCTCCTGCCCCATAAAATAGTCTTTTTGGCAAGCATACATTTTGCATTCAAACAACATGACCAGCCCATTGGAGTTGCACTCTCTGAAGCATAGTTTGAATGCTTGGCAGTTCAGCTCAAGCAAGAACCTCAGTGTCTGGTACCTTATCCTGCCAGGTGATCCTCAAAATCTTCCTAAGACAGTTCAAATGGAAGCAATTCAGTTTCCTGGCATGGCACTGGTAGACTGTTCATGTTTCACAAGCATATAACAATTAGGTCAGCACAATGGCTCTGTAGACCTTCAGTTTGGTAGTCAGTCTAATACCTCTTCTCTCCTAAACTTTTCTTCAGAGCCTCCCAAATACTGAGCTAGCTTTGGCAATGCGTGCATCAACCTCATTGTCAATGTGTACATGCCTGGAAAGTACACTATCAAGGTAAGTGAACTTATCCACAGCATTCAAAACCTCTCCATTTGTTGTAACTGATAGTTCCACGTATGGATGGTGTGGTGGTGGCTGATGGAGCACTTGTGTTGTCTTATTAGGCCAAAATTAGCACAGGCAGCAGAGAATTGATCCATAATTTGTTGCATCTCAGCTTCAGAGGCTGCATTGAGTGCACAATCATCTGCAAACAGAAAATCATACACCAACACTCCCTCTACTTCGGTGTTGGCTTGTAACCTTTTCAAACTGAAGAACTTACCATCAGTATGGTAGTTGACCTTGATGCCATGTTCATCCTCATTGAAAGCATTTGTCAACATGGCTGAAAACATCATGCTAAAAAGTATGGGAGCAAGCACATGCTTGTTTCACTCCATTGGAGATTGGGAAGACCTGAGAGCATTGTCCACTATCCAGAACCCAGGCAAACATGCCATCATGAAATTGACATACAATATTGATGAACTTCTCTGGGCAACCGAGTTTTGACATAATTTTCCATAAGCCCTCACAACTAACAGTGTCAAAGGCCTCAGTCAGATCTACAAACATTGTGTACAGATCTCTGTTCTGCTCCTGGCATTTCTCCTGGAGTTGTCAGGCAGCAAACACCATATCAACTGTTCCTTGACCCTTTCTAAAGCCACACTGACTCTCAGGTATATGACCATCTTCCAGGTGAAGGATCAGCCTGTTAAGGAGGACTCTAGCAAGAATTTTGCCAGCAATGACTAAGAGAGAGACCTCCTTGTGATTGTCGCAGGACAATCTATTCCCTTTACCTTTATAGAGATGAACAATGGAGGCATCCTTGAACTCCTCGGGGATAACTTCCTCTTGCCATATAACCTGGAAAATTTCAGTCAGCTTTTGTATGAGCAATAGTCCCTCCTATCTTGTAAATCTCACCTGGAATAGAATTAGCACCAGATGCTTTGCCATATGAAAGGAGCCTAATGGCCCTTAAAACCTCTTTTTCATTTGGAAGTTCAGCTAAGGAGGGATTGACTTCAACCTGTGGTAAATGGTCAACAGCCTCAGCATTGATTGAGAACACTATGGAAGTGTTCAGCCCATCTCTCTAGGATCATATCCTTATCACTATATCAATGTGACTCCATCAGCACTGAGTAGCTGTGATGCACCATAGGTTTTTGGTCCATAAATAACTTTCAGAGAATCATAAAAGTGTTTTGAATTGTTACAATCAGCATAAAACTGAATTTTATCTGCCTTCTTACTGAGCCAGGAATCCTGCATCTCTCTAAGCTTTGCTTGTGTTTTGCTACCTTCTTAGAGGTAAATGAACTATCTTGCTAGTATATCCTGTGGAGTTCTCATTTTTCATTTGGCAGCTTCTGAATTTCCCCATCATTTTTATCAAACCAGTCTTGGTGTTTGCGAGTGTTCTGACCTAGATGAGAAAATGCAGTGCTATACATCAAATCTCTGAAACCTACCCTCTCCTTTTCTGCTCCACTGTTGCCAACTGTGTGTTGGCTCAACTTTCCCTCCAAGTTAGCAACAAACTGTTCATGCTCAGAGAAGAGCTCTAATTTGTTGACATTAATTCTTCTGGTAGTCATTTTGCCTTGGGGGCGGCGCTTTTGATGAATGCGAATATTTAACTTGGAAAAGATAAGTCTATGATCCAGCACTCTTCACCACACATTGCCTTTGTCACTGTCACATCTTGTCTGTCTCTTCTCCTTACAGTCACATAGTCAATTAGATGTCAATGTTTGCTGCAAGGGTGCACCCATAAAGTTTTATTGCATTTAGGTAAACGGAAAACAGTGTTGGTGATAAGAAGGTCATGTGATACACAAGTCATCAGCAGTAAATGACCATTACTTTTGCTGTTTCCAAATCCATTCCTCCCTAGGACTCCTTGATAAGTGTGGTAGTCTGAACCTACTTAGCATTAAAGTCACTCAGAATTATAAGCTTGTCGTCTTTTGGCACATTGATGATAAGGGTCTCTAGGTCTTCATAAAATTTTTCCTTAACCTCTTCAGGGTTCGTCATGGTGGGAGCATAGGAATTGATGATGGTGGCATGGAGTTTTCCTGTGAGTGGCAATCGCATTATGAACCTGTCATTCTCTCCTTTTGGCAGGCATACCAGCTTGCTGACTAGATTAGTTTTGATTGCAAAACCCACACCAGCTTCATGGTGCTCTCCTTCGCTGCACCCCCCTTCACTGCACCCACTCCAGAAAAATGTGTGTCCAGCTCCAGCTTCAGTAAACTGGCCTTCATTTGCCAACCTTGTTTTAGTTAGGTTTCCTATTTGGATGCAATACCTTTTGAGTTCTCTTGCAACAAGAGCAGTTTGTCTTTCAGGTCTACTGGATTTTGTGTTGTCTATAAGTGTGCACACATTCCATGTGCTGATGGTGAGTGGAATCATTTTTGCAGATGTTTTTGTACATTTTGTACATTTTTTGTGTGTTTCAACCGTATAGTGGGATTCCCTGCCTGTCGTGGTAATCAGGCCAGGGTTGGGTAGACAGACAGTATGTAGGGCACCTTTTCTAGCCCCCTTCCTCACACCAGGAAGTGAACAGTGCAATCCTTAAAAGACTGCTCAGATATCCAGGGGGCTACTGAGTCCCACTACTGCTTCCAGTGAGAAATGACCCTATAACCTGGGCTGCCTATGTACAGGGTTTGTGACTCCAGCTCCCAGTATATCTTCACCTATTGCTTCATCACTTGGCTGTAGCAACAGGACTGTGAGGCATAATACTTAAATGGTATGGGTCATGTCTTTTGATTCCTGCATAAATTGGATTTAAGTGAGGCAGACTTGTACGAGGTTGTCAGCTTCACTCTCTCCTCCAGTTATCATAGTCCAGAGGCAACACAGAGTCAAGATGGCTGGTGATAGCTCAGGATGCAGTGGATGACCTTGGCATCTTCAGTGTCTAACCAAGCTCTAAGTGCTCCACATCACCTGCTTTAGCTGCCTTCATGGCTGTTGGAACAAATTGTTCTCATCAGCTCATTACACCAGAGGAAGTCTTCACATGCTTGGGGTAGACACCTCCCTATCTCACCAATGGGTTTGAGACCCCTTGGTTACTCTCAACCTGGTTTGGCCCTTCTGCCAAAATGGTTTACCCTGTTGTGGCTGCCACACATGCTATAGTTTCTTGGAGTCACAGGTGAGAGTTGGGTGAAACAGATGAACACCAAAGGTGGAAAGAGCCCTGAAAAGAGCTTAGCAGCCATCACACCAAAGGTTCTGATCCTCCCTGAACACACCCTACACCCCATCAATGAAGAAATAAAAACTATACATATAGTTACATGGAAAAATGCAGTAAATCATTATTGATTAGAGAAATAAAATTAAAACAGTTTTGAGAAATTATCTCACTTATTTCCTGGCTAAAATGATAGGGAAAATGACATGCTGCAAGGGATATGGAAAAACTGGGACATTTTGGTGGAACTGCTGGTGGAACTGTAAACTGGGCCAACCATTTTGGAGAGCAATCTGGAATTGTGCCAAAAGAGTTATAAAACTGTATACCCTTTGACCCAGCAATACCACTATTAGATCTGTTTCCCAAGGTGATCAAGGCAAAAGGAAAAGAACCTATATGTTCTAAAATATTTATACCAACTTTCTTTGTGGTGGCAAAGAACTGGAAGTTGAAGGGGATGGCTAAACAAATTGTGTATGGTTGTGATAGAATACTACTATGCTGTAAGAAATGATGAGTTGGTTGATTTTAGAAAAACATGAAAAGATTTGCATGAAATAGTAAAAAGTGAAATGAGCAGAACCGAGAGAACATTGTATACAGCAACAGCAATATTTTTCAAAGAATAATTGTGAATGACCAACTTACTCTGAGTATTATAAATACTCAAATCAAATATAAAAGACCTATGAAAGAAGATGCTATACATCTCCAGAGAAAGGACTGATAGACATCTATGTAGTATGATTTTACATAGATTGTGAGAGGGAGGAAAGGAGACAGTAAAAAGTATATTTTCAAAAAATGTTGTGAAGTTCACCAGGCCTTGGCAACAGATTGGATATGAGGAAAGAGAAAGTGATGAATCCAGAATGGCTTCTAGGTTGTGAGCCTGAGGAACTGGGAGGGTTATGTTGCCCTCCATGGTAGTAGGGAACATGGAAGGGAGGGGGAGAGTTTAGGGGAAAAGATAATGAGTTCTGTTTTCAACATAGTGAGTTTAGTTGATTGATTGTTGTCCTTTGTTCTCAAAAATGACCAAAATGACATCATTATGTTAAAGTCTAGTTATAGTGTGGCTAACTGTGGCTGATCAGACCAGTATGGGCTTGCAGTGTTCTAACACTGATTGGGCATGAATAGTCCATGTGAACATTTGGAGTGGAAACTCTAAATTTGTACATCTCCCATTTCTTTTGAGCTACTTCAATTCTGTTTTGCTCATAAAGCATAGCACCTTCTCTGATGAGGCCATACTATGCTGAGGGGTCCTGTGCCACTGTCTCCCATCTCACAATCAATTCCAAAGTTCTAAAGAGAGATTTTGAGGGTGTCCTTTTATCGCGTCTTCTGACCACCATGTGAACACTTGCCCTGTGGGAGTTCTCCATAAAATGGTCTTTTTGTTTGCATACAAAAAATATGGCCAGCCCATCAGACTTGCACTCTCCAGTAGAGTTTGAATGCTGGCAGTTTAGCTCCGGAAAGGACCTCATTGTCTGGTGCCTTATCTTACCAGGTGATCTTCAGAATATTTCTAAAACAATTCAAATGGAAGTGATTCATTTTCCTGGCAGAGGGAGTATAGTTTCCAGGGATATGTTGATAATGAAGTTGACACACTCATTGCCAGAGCTAGCTCAGTGTTCAGGAGGCTCCAAAGGAAAGTGTGGGAGAGAAGAGGTATTAAACTATGAAACTGAAGATCTGTAGAACCATTGGGCTCACCTCATTGTTGTATGCTTGTGAAACCTGGATAGTCTTCCACGACCACACCAGGAAACTGAATCATTTCTATTGAGTTTAAGGTATCTACTGGACAACCAGTTTTAGATATTTGAAAGACATTTGCTGAATATGGGACTGGAAATCAGCAGAGAGGTTAGTGTTGGATAAGTAGATTCAAGAATTATCAGCACAGAGATGGTAATTAAATCCATAGAAGCCTGTGAGATCACGTGTGTGTGTATGTGTGTGTGTGTGTGTGTGTGGTCATCCTTTGTTGCCGAAGAAGACCATGCCATCAGAGAAATGATGACATGACTTGCACTTGACTTTGTTTTGAGGGAGGGAGGGCTGTGCAGGTCACCAGCCTCCCTGCAGCCCTGCAGGCTTGGAAGGCAGCTTCTTGAACTCCAGACTAAGTAAAGTAGAGAGTAGAGAGAAGAGGGCCCAGGAAAGAACCGTGAAGGATATCTAACAAAGGAGACAGAGAAGGAACAGTCAGGTAGGTAGGACAAGAACCAAAAGAGAGTGGTGCCTCCAAAACAGAGAGTATATCAAAGAGGAGAGAGTGATCAACAGTATCAAAAACTGCCGTTGTCAAGGAAAATGAGGATTAAGAAAAGGCCATTGAATTTGGCAACTAAGAAAACATTAGTAACTTTGGTGGACAGTTTCTGTAGAATAATACAGTTGGAAGCCAGACTCTAAGGGGTTGACAAGAAAAAAGGGGAAGCACCTTTTATAGACAAATATTTTCAAGAAGTTTAGCTACAAAGGACAGAAGAGATATAGGACTGTAGTTAGCAGGGATGGAAGGACCAAGTCAGGATCCTTTTTCAGGATGGAGGAAACATGGGCATATATATAAAGTCAATAGGGAAAGAGACAGTAGACAGATTGAAGATAAGTGAGAGTGGGGATGAGAGAGGAGGCAATCTAATGGAATAGAATTGGTTCACTTGAACAAGTAAAGAGATTGGTCCTTGGTAAGGACTCAGAACATTTCATCATATAAAACGGGTAAAGGAGGAGATAGTAGCTAAAAGTACTTGAATGAAAATTGATGTGGAAGAAAGGAGAAAAGTGAATTCCTAGCAAATGGCCTCAATTTTTCCCATAAAATAGGAGACCAGGTTATCAGCTGAGAGGGTGGGAGGAAGGAAAGCTATGAGGGGTTTGAGGAGGGATGAAAAGGTTTGGAAAAGCTGCTGTGGAGAGTGGGATAATGTGTTAATAAGACAGGTATAATGCCTGTTGACCAGTTGAGGATCTGTAATATAAGTAATATAAATTTATAGTGGACCCAGTCAGAATGGTATCATGATTTTCTTCACCTTTATTCAGCAGTACACATATATGAGCAAAGGCGATGAATGGTGGTACTGATCTAAGGCTGAAGCTTGGCTGGCTATAATTGGCGATATGGCAAGGGGATAGAAATTGAAGAGAGGAAGTGTAGAGTTGAATTGGTTCACCAAGGAGTCAAGATAGAGAAAAGAGCAGAGAGTGGTTGGTGTAGAGGGACATGGCCTGTCAGAAAATTAAGGGGTCACGGGATTGGAGGTCCCAGTATAGACGAAGAGTGGGGTTGTGTAAGGGAAGGTAGCTAGGGAAGTGAAAAGCCAATAGATTGTGGTTAGATAAGGAGATTTCAGAATTCTTGAACATAGAGGTAGTATATTTGTGGGCAGTGGCAAGATCAAGGGTATGACCATCTGAGTGTGGCTGACCATACAGTAGACCCCTAACAAATGCTTGGTTCCTCTCTTTTTCCTGGCCTCAAGTTTTTCCTCTCTTCAGTCTATCTTTCACACAGCTAGGTGGTGCAGTGGATAGAGCACCAGTGCAGGAGTCAGGAGGACCTGAGTTCAAATCTCACCTCAGACACTTGACACTCACTAGCTCTGTGACCCTGGGCAAGTCACTAAACCCCAATTGCCTCATCCTGGGTCATCTCCAGTCATCCTGATGAATATCTGGTCACTGGATCCAGATGGCTCTGGGGGAGAAGTGAGGCTGGTGACCTGCACAGCCCTCCCTCACTCAAAACAAAGTGCAAGCGCAAGTCATGTCATTATTTCTCTGATGGCATGGTCTTCTTCGGCAATGAAGGACGAACACACACACACATAGCTGCAGAAGTATACGTCTCCCTGTGTTACTCCTCTGTTCGGTAAATTCAGTACTCCAATGGTTCTCCTTTACCTCTAAGATAAACACAGACTTCTTGTTTGGAATTTAAAGCATTTCACAATGTGACTCAAACCTACTTTTGTAGTAAATATTAGAAGGGAAATGGGTACCTAGGGAAGAAAATCATTACAGCAAGTTTGTCTGATAAGTCTCATCCATCTACGTAAAGAATTGATTCAAATTTTTAAGACTATCCCCAAGTGATAAATGGTCAGACAAAATAAGTAGGCAATTTTCAAACTACTAACAATATGAAAAAATATGAAAAAAGTGCTCAAGGTCACTAATAATTAGAGAAATGCAAATTAAAGCAGCCATGTGGTTTTATCTCAAACCTATCAGTATCAGTTGTTGTATATGTCCTTCATTTTTCAAGAGGGCCATGACATCAGGGAATGATGACATGACTTGCAGTTGACTTTGATTTGAGGAGGGAGGACTGTGCAAGGTCACCAGCCTCACTTTCTCCTCCAGAGCCATTTGGATCCAGTGACTAGATACTCATCAGGATGACTGGAGATGGCTCAGGATGCAATGGGAGACCCTTTTAGGTACTCAGAGTGAGTTAACTCCCATTCAGTGAATGTCTCTTTAAGAAGTGAGTCAAAGGATGACCTCTTTAATTAGAAAAAGAAAAAAAATCAAGCTGGGAAAGGAAGACCTTCAGGGTTGCTGTTCCAAAGAGAAACAGTGTCAACAGTGACAAAAAAGGAAAATTAGAAATGTTAGAGGGACAATTGAAAAACAGGTACATTAATTAATGCATTGTTTATTGGAGCTATGAATTAGTCTAGTCATTCTGGAAGGCAATTTAGATGAATGCTTAGAAATTTGTCACACTCTGTATTCATACCCTTTGGTCCAGCTATACCACTATTAGACACCCCCCCAAAGAAATAACAAAAATTTTTTAAAGCTGAAAAGGCTTTATATGTAAAAAAATATTTATAATGGCTTTTTTCATCCAACTACAAATGGAAATTAAGGAAGTATTGTCCTTTTAGAGGATGAATAAGCAAGTTGTGGTATACAAGCTGATGAAAATTGTGCAATAAGAAGTAACGAAATGGACAATTACAGAGCAAATTGGGAAGACCTCTATGAACTGAGAGCAGGACAAGAAGAACAGTTTATACAATGACAACATTATAATGAAAAACAGCTTTGAAAGACTTTGGAACTGGGATCAAAACAGTAAGAAACTATGAATCAAAAAAATAAAAATAAAACATCTCATCTAACAGAAAGAGGTGATGAACTTAAAATACAGAGACATTTTTTGACATGGCTGATGTTGGAATTTGTTGAGCTATCTGTTGAGGGAATTAGACTGTCTGCGTTTGTGTTTGCTGGGGCGATGGGGATAAGGGGGAAGGAACAAAAGGGACAAATTAATTTTAAAAAACCAACACAATTTAACAGAAATAAAAATAATTTTTAAAAACTTTAAGTATGTTTGAAAATGGTTCAGTTAATATAAAACCAGGTGTCATGAGCAGGAATGATGAAGTAAATCTGTCAGGATCCCAAGAATCTCAACACAAGCACAGTCTAGACAATAGGAACAGGCCCAGAAAGTGGCTAAAGGAGGTGGTGATCACTGATCTTGTGACCCAGTCATTATGACCTACCTTGTGGTGTACATACAAAAGTCTTAAGTAAGCTTTGGTCACCTGGCTTCTCCTTGAGCCCTCTCAAGATAATAGGAACCTAGAACTTGCCATCTCAGAAATCAGCTCTGTCCAGGGTTTATCATTATCCTTCCAAACCCTAACTTCTAATATGACCACTAACCATTGTCCCCACCCAGCAGACGTTCACCACTTGTCAGATTTTTTGTAACACTATTCAGATACAGGCTAGATGGTGCTTTTCAAGCTCTGAGATTTTGTGATTGTGTGACTGCCAACATCCCGTGAACTCTTTGACAGGGATATCTGAGAAAATAGGAAAAGTGCTTTGAAGATGTCAAGAATTATGCTGTCCCTGACCTGGTGATGTAGAGTTATCATCATTCAGCAATTTGATATGTAAGACCTCAGGCAACTTGCCAAACAGCTTGATGCTGAAGACTTTCCCAGTGATATATGTGACATGAGGGAGAAACAGTGAAAGTTATCCAAACAACCAAAAATTCACTCTCTCTCTCTCTCTCTCTCTCTCTCTCTCTTACTCACTCTCTCTCTCTCTCTTTCTCTCTCTCTGTCTCACACACACACACACGCACATGCACACGCACACGCACGTGCACACGCACATGCACACGCACACGCACACGCACACGCACATGCACACACACATAAATGGTTTTAAGATCCACATCTGCGGGTGTTGTTTGACTATAAATGATAGAATACAAAAATTTCAATAATCAAAATTATGGGTGACTCAAAGGATAATGGAAAGATTCACAAAGAGCTTAAGTAGTCTGTATCATATTACCAAAGATGAGTCATATGAAAATTTATGCAAAAACAAATTATTAGCAAATTTAATATTAAAAAAGAAAAAGAAAATATTAAAAAAGAAAATAAGAAAAAAGGAAAAATGAAAAAAGAAAAGCAAATTTAATATTAAAAAAGGAAAAAGAAAACAAAATTACCAATGATAAATAAGAGAATGCAACAAATAAAAGAAATTTATATAATTAAGAAATACTATGTGACTACCCCTCTGTCTACTTTTCTGGATGCTCCAGGGTTCTGTCCTAGGCCCACTTATTTTCTCTTTCCTCACTACTTCACTTTGTGATCTTACTGGCTCCCATGGATTTAATTACCATCTCTATGCTGGTGATTCTCAGATCTACCTTTCCTGCCCCAACCTCTCTGCTGACCTCCAAATCTCATCTCCAACTTCCTTTTTAGACATCTCAAATGGGATGTCCAGCAGACATTTTAAATTTAATATGTCTGAAACAAAATATTATCTTTCCCCCTAAGCCCTGCCCCACACCACATGCACACACACTCACATCCCTTCCCTATTATTGTAGAGGGGTTGTATGGGATGTTCAGGAGGACTAGCACCTCTGGTGTGAGGGCTTACTGAGTCCTTTTCAGGGCTGCTCATCTACCTTTGATGTCCCCCTGATTCACCCAACTCTCACCTGTGGTTCCAAGAAGCTGTGGCTATGTCTGGTAACTGATAAACCATCTGGGCAGAAGGGATAAACCAGGTTGTAGGTAACTGACAAGCCTCAAACCTATGAGTGAGTTAGGGGGGGATGTCTACCTCAATCATGTGAAGACTTCCCCCAGTAGAATGGGCAGATGAGAACAGCTTGTTCCAAGGACCATGAAGGTGGTTTAGAATTTAGAGCTTAGATCAGGGATCAAAGATGACATGGGTATTCATTGCATCCTGGGTCATCACCAATTGTCTTAACTTTTTTTTCTGCTACTGCACTTTGGTGGCTCTGAAAGAAAGACTGAGGCTGATGACTTTGTGCTACTCTGCCTCACCTAAATCCAATTCACAAATAAGTCAAGACATCACCTATGATATCATTGGTCCTCTGAAAATGAAGGTCAAACAATAACAGAAGGCAACACCATCCCTTGGGCTCACAACCTAGGAGTCATCTTGGATTCCTCACTTTCTCACCACCCCACCACCCCCATATCCAATCTGTTGCCAAGACCTGTCACTTTTACCTTTACAACATCTCTTGAATATCCCCCCTTCTCTCCTCTGTCACTGTCACCACTGTGGTGCAGGCCCTTATTCCCTCATGCCCTCATGCCTGGACTTTTTCAGTAGTCTGCTGTCAGGTCTGCCAGTCTCTAGTCTTTCCCCTGCTCAATCCACCTTTCCATCAATCACTAAATGATTTTCCTAAAGTGCAGGTCTAACCACGTCACTGTCCCGCCATTCTTTCAATAAACTCCAGTGGTTTCCTATTACCTCTAAGAGCAAATAGCAAATGCTTTGTGTGGTATTCAGAGTCCTTTATCACCCAGCTCTCTCCTACTTTTCTAGTCATTTTATACCTTGCTCTTTGACACCTATTTTTGTTGTTGTTCGCATTGACGTTAGTGACACTGACTCCCTGGCTATTTCACAAAAAAGACACTCCATCTCTCAGCTTCAGGCATTTTCTCTGACTGTCCCCCATGTATGGAATGCTCTATCTCCTCTTGGACTACTAACCTCCCTCACTTCTTTTAAGTCCCAATTAAAATCCCACCTTCTACAGGAAGCCTTCCTCAACCCCTCTTAATTAGAATCTTCCCTCTGTTAATAATTTCCAAATTCCTTGAGGGCAGGGGATTGACTTTGAAGGACAGGGACTGTCTAACTTGTTATTTTTAGTGCAAGTGGTTAGCATGGTACCTAGGATATAGTAAGCATTTTCATAAATGTTGTCTGTCTGTCTTTCTATTTAGATTTGAAATGAAAAGGGCAAGATGATGGCATAACTTACAGAAGAAATAATAAAACATCTAAAAAAATCCAACAATCTCAACCAAAAAAATAAAAAATAAAATAAGTGAATTAAGCACTAAATTAACCCACTAAAATAATTCTCTCTCTCTCTCTCTCTCTCTCTCTCTCTCTCTCTCTCTCTCTCCACTCTAGTCTTGAAATGTCATTGACGTAGGAAGCTGGAAAGAGTACATTCCCCTACCAGTGCAGGCTGGCATTCTTATATACTAACAATAAGGAGCAGAAAAATGATAATAAAAAAGAAACTCCATTTATGATAATAAAAACCATAACTATTTGGTTTAAATAAATTGTGTCATATGAATGTAATAGAACCTTATTGTAGCATGAGAAATTATGAAACTTAAAATTTCAGAGGAAACTGGTAATATCTTTATGAACTAATGCAGATTAAAGACAGCAAAACTAGAACAATTTATGAAATAATAACATTTACAGAGAAAAACAATTTTGAGATACTTTAGAACTGATCAACACAGTGATAAACCATGAGTCCAAAAAAAAGGAGATGAAACAACACCTCACCCCACTCCTGACAGAGAGGTAATGAAATTCAAATGCAGAATCAGATACATTTTGGGGCATAGCTAATGTAGAAATTTGTTTTATTGGACTACATAGCTATGTATTGAGGGCTTTATTTGTAATGGTTGTTCCTTCTTTAAGGGAGTGATAGTTGGTGGGCCAGATTATTTTTTGTAAAGTAGCCAACAGTGCTGGCCAGCTTGTGAGTATCCCCTGCTGGCAAAATTTTAAACTAGTGAAATCTTATTTCAAAACAATCTGGTACTACTCAGCAAAAGTTACAAAAACAAGCATGCCCTTTGACCCAATAACTCCACTTTGGGAATATGTCTTAAGAGTCCTGTTTTGTTTGGTTTTTAAAAAGAGCTAGCTGTTCAAAGATACTTTCTAACAGCATTTGTTGTAATTGCCAAAACCTGGAAGCAATATAAATATCTAACAGTAAGGGAATGGTTAAATTAATTGTAATACATTTATTGAATGGGGCAGTTAGGTGGCACAGTGGTTAGAGCGCCGAGACTGGAGTCAGGAATACTCATTTTTCTGATTTCAAATCTGGTCTCAGACATTGGCTGTGTGACCCTGGGCAAGTCTCAACCCCATTTGCCTCCATTTCCTCATCTGTAAAATGAGCTAGAAAAGGAAGTAGCAAACTGATCTAGTATCTTTGCCAAGAAAACCCCAAATGGGGTCACAAAGAGTTGACCCCAACTGAACAACAACAATGTGTAGAATGGAAGAGAGTCCATTGGTCATAGAAAACAGACCTTGAAGCCAGTAAGACCTGGGCTCAAATCCTTCCTCTGACTTAGAAAGACTGACTGACCCTTAACTTCTCAGCACTCTAAGGGGAAGGAGCTTCCTCACCAGCGAGCTCCCTATACCAATAAAACATAGATCCAATCTCTTTCAGTGAGAGTCAGCATGGCATACTGAACTTGAAGGTCAAATCTCATCTCTGATTCAAGCTGTCTGCCTTTTAACTCTCCAAACCTAGTTTCCTCATCAGTAAAAATGGAAAGGACTTAGGGTCTCTTCCAGCTCTAAGTCTAATCTCCTACAACCAGGATTCAAATCGTGCTTCTGATACACACTAGCTTTGTAACCATGGACAAAGTAATTTAAGCTCTCAGTTCTCTAGGCAACCCTCTTTGACTCTAAGTTACATAATTATAATAGCTAAAACGGTGAAGCATCTTGTGCTTCATAAATAACTCACTTTATCTGCACAATAAGAGGTAGGTGCTGTTATTATCCCCATTTTACAGATGAGGAAACTGAGGCAGGCAGCAGTGATGTGACTTGCCTAGGGTTGCACAGCTAGTAAACAGATGAGGCAGGATTTCAGTTATACTTTTCCTGATGTCCAGAGCTCTATCCACTGAGCCGCCTTATAGAAGAATTGCCAGTCTCCATCAGTGGAGTTTTCATGAGAATCCTATCCATCAGTAGTGTCAAACTCTAACAGATATGGGGCCACTAATCTGTACATATGGATCCCTGCAGGCCACATATTGAGTTAGATTCAAAATGTGGTGATTATTTATTTTGTTAAATATTTCCCAATAACATTTTAATCTGCTTCAGGCAACACTTAGGAGTGTTGCAACTAGTGGGCAGGGTTTTTGACACCTCTGCCCTACAGGCATGAAATCATAGGTCCAGATACCTCCCCAAATATAATGGAATATCATAAATGCAATTAAAGTAGACAAGTATGACAAACATAAAGAGATCTATAAATAACTTAAGAAAGATACATTTGAGAATCAGCAATATAAAGATGGTAATTAAATCCATGGATGCTGTTTATCCCCCAGGAGGTAAACACTTCCAGAAGTCTTGGACTGTTGAACAAATATTCCACTGCCACCTCTGACCAATGCTCTCTGTGCAATTCATAAGTCCAAATCTCCTGGCAAGTAAGGGCAAATGTTAGACTATTTTTAGTTCTTTCTTCTCTAATATCATCCTCATGGTAGTGATCTCCTCCTCTGAGAAGTTTTTAAAGAGATCACATCTTCTATATCAGGAGCTCCTAACTTATGGAACTCATGTTATCCTGGTAAAGTCCAGAAACAGCCATCTCAGGATTTATAATTCACTCAGAGAAATAAATAAAGCAGAAAAGGCATCCAGAAACTTGGTGTCCATTCTCAGATCTAGATGCCACATGCTCATATTCACCACTGCTGCTGGTTGGAACTGGGCTGGGGAAGTGGAAGGGAGATTTCCCTTCCTTACTTCTCAGGAACTCCAAAGGAAAGGTAACCCAAGTCGTACAAAATATACTGAGTTGGGTGACTTCTCCTGACCTCCATGGCCAATCCTACTTGGCATGAGCAAGGCAGCAATCATTTATTAAGCACTTACCATGTGCTAAGCACTGAGGATACAAATAAAAACAAAAAGAAAAATAGTCCCTGTCCTCATGTACCTTACTTTCTAATGGGGGAAGACAACATATAGAAAGAAAGCTGAAGGACATAGGGGGAAGGGAAGGTCCCTATGTATAAAAGTCCATAAAGTCAGAAGCAGAGATGGGAGGGGAATGAAGGTTGGCTATCCAAGGCCAACCCCTCCCCAAAAGGAAGGCAACTGGAAGAATTTACCAATGAGACGAGGCCAGAATGATGGAGGAATGCTGCAAGATAAGAAAGTTATAAGGATGTGGTGTTAAAGCCCAGAATGTGAGAAGCAGAGTCATGAAGGAAATGAGGAAACATAGCCCTCCTCCCCACCCCCTTACAGAGATCAAGGGGCCAATCAGGAACCTCTGGTCATACTTAACTTTCAACATGAGTTCAAAGACTATATGTTCCTGGAAGTGACCAAAGTGCCTATCAGCACTCCCACATCATGGAGAATTAGAGACTAGTAAGGATTTTCCGGTCACATGTAAGTCCTTCAGCACTAAGCCAAAACACATGTCCCTCAGGAAGTGACCCAGGGTACAAACCTAAGTCCAGCAGATCAGGAGGGGCTCTCTGGCCACCCCATTTCATACATCTATAGTTGAGGGATAAGGTATAAAAAGACTTTCCACAAAGTCCTCATAGTATGGAAGTGACCCTGGGTTCCTGATACCTGGATAGTTGGCATTACTATGCCTTCTCAACACAAGCTTTGGCAGGTTTTACTAATGAGGCTTCCTTACACCTGTGGGCAGTTAGGTGGTACAGTGGATAAAGTGCTGGTCCTGGAGTCTAAAAGCTCATCTTCCTGAGTTCAAATCTGGCCTCAGACATTTACTAATTGTGAGCCTGGACAAGTCACTTAACCCTGTTTGCTTCAATTTCCTCATCTATAAAATGAGCTGGAGAAGGCAATGGCAAACTACTCTAGTATCTTTGCCAAGAAAACCCCAAATGGGGTCATAAAGAGTTGAATATAACTGAAAAATGACTCAAGGGCTTCCGCTAGGGTTCCTGGACCAACGTAACATCTGCTATCTAAGAACCATCAGCATTAGGAAGTAGAGGGGCATGTCAGTAGAAGGTTAGCCAAAAAGTGATGAATCCTTTGGATTTTGGCAACTAATGAAATATAAAAGGCACAATTGAGGATATATTGTGCTGTTTCTTACTTTCAAGTCATGTATGCCTGAAGCAAACCTAACCAACCAGCCTTACCCTCTGTGAAACAGGCATCTCCTAGTAGCAGATGCTTGTAAGTTCTTTGTTTGTAAGAATGTTTCCTGTAGAGTGTCCTGGAGAAGTTCTTCCCTTACACAGGGCTCCTCTCTAAACTTTTCTCTTCTAATTCAATGCAGAAGTATAGGGGATGAATGTTCTAGAAACAATTTTACTATGATGTGCTGAGTTTTGGTGACACTTCAAATGAGAAAATATTTCTAGGAAATGTTTGCTTTTTTTCCCCAGTAAATGTTCCAAATTCCTGCAAAACAATCCATTTGAATAATATGAGATTCATAACCAAATACATATGTAAATTTTGTATGTGAGTTTAAGGCGGAAAGATGTTGGGGGGGGTGGAGGAGAGGGGTCTAGCCATGAGACCTGATAAGAGGGAGGCAGGCAAAAACAACCATTTGAACAGCAGGGGAAGATTTCTAGAGGACAAAAGCAGGCTCTACAAACCCCATTTTGGCTTGGATTAGAGATTTTTGTTGTTCAGTCATTTAGTCGCATGACCCCTCTGGATCACAGCACAATCCAGCCCATCTAGAAGGAGGAAACACTAGTCACAAGAGCTCAGGGAGCAAAGGTGAACATGTCTGGAAACTGAACCATGTTATCAAGTTCCTCCCAGCCTCTGTCCTATTCAGTTACCTTGCCATAAAAATGCCATAAAAGGATAGTGACTCAGTTTCTATTTATCTGGTAATGAAGATGATGTTTGAGTCTCATGGAGGACTTGGTCATGTGTCTTATCCTATGTTTCCCAACTGAGGAGGTTCAAGGAGGGAGGAAGATTGGTTTCAGTGCCTAGAAAGCCAAAAAGAAAAAAAAACCCAAGCCATGTGTCAAATGAAGTTATTTGCCCACCTCTTCTGTGACAGCTTTAAACCTAGAATCTAGAACTATAGTAGGAAGGTAGGGTATGATACCTGTGGGAGGGGAAGGTCTGGGTCTCAATGTTGGATGAGGAGAGGGACCTTTTATATATAGGAAGGAAGCTGGAGGTGTCACTTGGTTGGCTGTTGTCCTTAGTTTTCAAAGAGGACCAAAATGACATCACCATGATAAAGTGAAATTTCAGTGTGTCTCACTGTGGCTGATCAGACCAATACAAGCTCGGAATGCTCTACCACAGGTTGGGCACAGACAGTCCATGTGAATATTTGGGGTGGATTCTCCAAATTTGTACATCCTATGTTTATTTTGTGCTGTCTCAATTCTGCTTTACTCATAGACCACAGTACCCTTCCTGATGAGGGCACGCCTTCCTGAGTGGTCCTGTGCCAGTGCCTCCCATGTTGCACTGTCAAATCCAAAGGTTTTAAGAGAGACCTTGAGAGTGTCCTTGTATCACTTCTTCTGACCATCTTGTGATTTCCTGCCCCATGTGAGTTCTCCATAAAATAGTCTTTTTGGCAAGCATATATTTTGCATTCAAACAACATGGCCAGCCCATTGGAGTTGCACTCTCTGAAGCATAGTTTGAATGCTTGGCAGTTCAGCTCAAGCAAGGACCTCAGTGTCTGGTACCTTATCCTGCCAGGTGATCCTCAAAATCTTCCTAAGACAGTTCAAATGGAAGCAATTCAGTTTCCTGACATGGCACTGGTAGACTGTCCATGTTTCACAGGCATACAACAATGAGGTCAACACAATGGCTCTGTAGACCTTCAGTTTGGTAGTCAGTCTAATACTTCTCTCCCAGATTTTTCTTCAGAGCCTCCCAAACACTGAGCTAGCTCTGGCAATGCGTGCATCAACCTCATTGTCAATGTGTACATTCCTGGAAAGTACACTATCAAGGTAAGTGAACTTATGCACAGCATCCAAAACTTCTCCAAGATGTCACTTGAGAGGTAAATAAACAAAGGATAAGGACTGAGGTGGCAGAGAGACTGTTAGGGATTATCAAAGAAAACTCAGCAGTTACTTTAGTTAAAAACTCAGCTTAGTGCTGGGGGCAGTGTTGATGAGGGAGGAGAGCAGCTCTAACTTTGAGTGCAAGGGCCACTGAGAGGGAAGGGCACAGAGGATAATGACTGAATTCCAAACTATCATTGTCTCTGAGCCCTGAACTAGCCTGGAAACAACCTCCCTCACAAGCTATCTTATTTGTCTCATGATGAGGGAATTCTTGACCTATGTGTTATGGTGGGGTTAGTGATTTAAAATGAAGATTATAGAAAAAAATGAAAACATTTGCAAGCACTGGAGAAAGATTTTGTGAAAGAGATAGAATCTTGATCGGAGGCCTGAAGTCTGAGTAGAAAAAGCATCCATATTTTGTGGATATCAGGGAAGAAGAAGGGAGAGTATGTGGATATAAGTGAAGAAGCTAGGGTACAGGGAGAACTAATCAAAGCATTTCCCAGAAACAAAGAGGCAAAGATATTAGCTCTTTTCTGATCAGTCTGGGAAGGCTTCTTAAAGGAAAGGGATGGGTTGGGTGGTGGCATGAAAGGTATTACTGGTAGAGGATGAATAATATGAAAGACAGAAACAAGATCTTGAAAAATTGAAGGACATTTGGAGGACATGGCTGGATAGGCAGCATAGGTCCAGACTATGGATGGCCTTGATAGCCAGAAAAAGAAGTATGGATTTGAAGAGAAAGATATTAAGGAGTCTTTGTAACTAACCTGGTAACAAAGTCCAGGAGGGGATGACCAGAGGCAAGATAACCCTTGAAATACTGTACATAGGCCTAAAGCTAAAGGACTTAGATTTAGGGTAGTGACCATCAGAGTAGCGAAAAAGGGTAGGATGTATTCATGAGAAGAAGATAGAATTAATGGTAACTAGATGTGGACTGTGAGAGATAAAAAGAATGCATGAATGAAATATTTAATAAAATACTATGGGCAAAGCACTGGGCATATGAAATACACTCTTCTACGAGCTCACTTTCTAATGGGGGAGACAACAATAAAAGGTTCTAGTTGCAAATCAGATGTAAAAGTTTGATGGTCCTTAGGGTGTAGATGTTAATGCCTGTTCTTTACAATCATTTAATGACATTATTCGTAGGGTTCTTGGACTCAGGGTCCTGGGCTGTGCCCATAAGTGTCTAAAGGGACATGGTAGTCAAGATTGAAAGTGGTTTAACTTGTCTAGCACATTCAGCCTCCAGTCTCAACCTCAAGGGGCCCAAATACTTCAGTTATCCCACCTTGCCTGCCCTGTGGGCATAAATTGACTAGAAGCTATTGGGAATGCTAGCAGGAATTACTTCCCAAGATGATGGCTCTGAGGTTTAGACTGGAAGCAGAAGGATAACTGTTTTTACCGAGAGAAATGATTATTAATAACCAATTATTTGGGAAGATTCAGATTTCCCCTTTTCTTTTATTCTCATTTCAAGACCTCAATTTCTGAAGGTTTCGATAACCTCCTCTATCCAGACCCTATCCAGTTGGGGCAGCCATTGTGTCCATTCAGGTTTGGGTGGGGAATTCTTTGAATAGATTGCCCAAGGGTGGGGTTGACTTAAGAAGTAAACAAAATAATCAAAAGTTTAGGCACAGCCCTCCTTGTAATATTCATTCTCTCATTAATTGTTAACCAATCAGAGTGGATTGCCACCCTGGGGAACACTTACTTTTGGAAGGGCATAAAAACTGTGAACCCACCACCATAACTGTCTTTGGTCTAAGAGCAAGGCAGCCAAAAGACCATCCTTTTATTAAAATGTTGGCATTATTAATAAAATGATTAAATTACTCTAAATGCCACACTACCCTGGGTGACAAGAGAATGATAGTACCATGGATAGGAATAGTGAAGTCTGGAGGAAAACCTGAATTGGGAAGATGAAATTTACTTTAGAATATGTTTAATGTGAAGTGACAGATAGTAGCAACATTTTACTAGTAACTGGGATTCAGATACAAATGCCTTCCACATCTTGTGGTAGAGACTTAAAGTTGTTTGTTTGTTTGTTTTTAGATATGAAATACAAGTCCTTATTACCTACCAGAAACCCCAAATTGGAAGTGGCTAAAATGGAAAATAACTACATTACCTTCTGTATTTCCTCTATGCCACCTGATTATGTTGGGCACGCAGTATGTTTAGTTTTATTAATTTGATTCTTCCCCATAGACCTTCATCTGGAGGATTAGTCTATATCCAGAGTTCCAGCTGAGTAAATATAACAGCTCACATTTACACAGGGCTTTGGGGTTTACATATCACTTCTCCTGTGAACTGAAGGTAGGTATTGCAAATATTATCTCCTCTTTACAGATAAGGAAACAGAGATTCAGAGAAGTTCGAGTGATTTGTCCAGAGTCACATAACCAACAACTGTCAGAACAAAGATTCCTACTCAGTCTTCTGACTTTGCATAAGTGCAGAACTCTTTCCATTACATCATGATACTGGATAGTCACTGCTGTAATTGGTTTATAATGGACATCCAGATTTATCACAGGCACACCTTTTCTAACAGACCTACTCCCCTACACTCTTCCTTTCAAATCTGTACCTATATTCAGAAACTTAAAATTTACACAAATTTAATTCTATATCCCTGTTCCTTCCTCTTTTCCCTCATACATGCTGCCTTTCCAAAGTTTTCCTGTGAAGCAGGAGAGAATGCTAGTTGGCAGGGGGGTGGGAGTATTTGATTCTTAATCCCTAGCCAGAGGGTCTGAGAGTCCAGACTCAAACTCAAAGGAACCCTTAGCCAACAGTTATTTAAAGTATAGGTGGAGATGGGTGGTGTGTCGATTAAAATCGTCCAGCCTACAACAAAAGATTCTGAAGCAAAGCTCTGAGTAAATGGCACTTTATTAAAGGGCCCACGGTCCCCTCTGATAAAGTGGATTTCAGATCTTCCTCACAATCTGAGATGCCCCCTTTTTCCAGGACCTTGTATTTATTTACCATGTATTTACCATGCAAAAGAGGCATGGTAAAATACAGAATCTCATTGGTTGACATATGTATGGCACATAAGCTAAAATAAGCAAAAATGATATGTCAGTAGGGTCAGGAGTTGGGTGAATCAAGGAATATCTCCACTGACTAGGCGGTCACAAGATGGACGAGCTTCTCCTTAGGTTAGGCAGGAGAAGATGCTGTAAGCTATATATACAGCCCAAGAACATATGGGGGAAAGGGGTATTTTCCATACCATGCCACCACCCACGCTTGGTTTGGTCATGGAATTTGAACAAAATAGGATGGCGATCTTTGTCAGCATTCTTGTGGTGGTGCAAATGAGCCTCATAACTTAGTAAACAAGTAATGAACATTATGTTAAAATATGAGCCCTATTACAGGGCCTTCCTATTAGAATCTATATTTCTATGTAACTTAAACAAATTATGGATTAATACACTGTTTACTCTTATATCTATTTATTATTAGATAATTGAATAAATACATATTACAAGATGAATATATTAAAATAATTACTAACAATCATTACTCCTTATAGAATCATAATGGACTAATACTAATTAGAGTTTGAGGTCCTCAATGAATCACCTTTCTCAGTGGCATAGTAGAGTGCTAGGCCTGGAGTCAGAAAGATTCATCTTCCTGAGTTCAAATCTGCCCTCAGGCACTCATTTGCTCTACGACCCTGGGCAAATCACTTAACCCTGCTTGCCTCAGTTTCATCATCTGTAAAATGAGGAAATGGAGAAGCAAATGGCAGACCACTCTAGTATTTTTGCCCAGAAAACCCCAAATGGGGTTACAAAAAATTGGGACATAACTGAACAACAAAATTTAATTGCATGCATTTTGTTAGAGCTAGAAGGGTCCTTAGAGATCCAACGCATTATTTTATAGATAAAGAATCCATGATTCTGAGAGGATATCATTTACTCAAGGCAAAAGGTAGAGTTATCATTCCAACTCATTTCCTTTACTTCTTGCTCTCTTTAGTCCACCTATCTAAATACATAGCTCTAGAGATTGTTGCGTTCGTCCTTCACTGACAAAGAAGACCATGCCATCACAGAAATGATGACATGACTTGCACTCGACTTTGTTTTGAGTGAGGAAGGGCTGTGCTCTAGAGATATCAGACATTGAGCAAGACAATCATAATACTAAGGACTTAATCCTTGTGGAGAACTTCAATCAGAAGCAACTAGGATAAAATCCTAGGCCTGGTGTCAGAAGACCTGAACTCAAAATCCTACATCTAACATTGACTTGCTATGATTCCATGTTAGTCACGTAAGTTCTGAATGCCTGTTTCCTTACCTGTTAATTGGGGATAATAATAGCATGTACCTCCAAGGGTTGCTGTGAGGATCCAGTGAGATAATAATTAACACAGTGCCTGGCACACAGTAGGCACTTAATAAATGCTTATTCTCTTCCCTTTTAATACTTAAACTGGAATTGTTGTAAATAATTGTTCTTGACTTGAAATAACTATCTTTCAAGACATGAGGTGGGGAGTATAAAAACAAATAACTCTCTTTGAGAATTATGAGAAATCCTGTTCTGGCTCTTAAGGTTTCAAATTTTCAGGTCATACCTAAAAATTATTAAGATGTAGACAAGAATTTAAAAAGTAAAGTTGCATACCTTTAGCTCCTTAGACTGTATATGCCAAGGCTAAGGCTTGTTTTGCCTTTCCTTTGTATCCCTAATAGTTAGCAGTGTCAAGCATATAACTTTCAGTAAGGCATATAATTTTCAACTCTTTGTGACCCCATTTGGGGTTTTCTTGGCAAAGATACTGGAGTGGCTTGCCATTTCCTTCTCCAGGTCATTTTACAGATGAGGAAACTGAAGCAAGCAGGGTTAAATGACTTGCCCAGGGTCACACAGCTGGTAGATATCTGAGGCTACATTTGAACTCAGGTTTTCCTGACTAAAGGTCTGGCACTTAGCACCTAGGTGCCCACTGGCATATAATAGGCACTTAACAAATGTTTGTTGACTTCCCTTTCTTTTTTGACAAAGTGAGAGAGGAACTATGGGTATGGAATGCTGCCTATATACTATCAGATTCAGCTGGCATATTAGTTAATTTTGCTGAACTTTCCATGACTTTCAACACTTGAGGTTTGCAAAGAACTTTAGTATTTTTTTTTTGATTCTATCCATTTTCCAAATCCCAGTTCATGTGTACCATAATGCCTTACCTAACCTCTGGGTGTAAAGTTGTGTAAAGTTGCAAGAATCTTTATCAAAATTCCATAATCCAATTATCCTCATGTACATATGTATATATAGTTAATATTTTCCTTAATCCAAAACAAAAATATTCATCTTAAAGAATCATTTTGCTAAAGCCACTGTCTACAAAGAATAGGGAAAGGGGTTACTATTTCTAGTGGATCATTACTTTAATCTAGTCAAGGTGGATTTATCAATCACCCCTTGCTTTGGTCCCTTGTGGCAAGTCACCAAACACCAGCCTCCCGTATTGATCAAGGAGAAAGGATTGTAACAGGGTTTCTGTCCCTAATTAATTCATAGGATATTTATTTTGTTCAGTTGTGTCCAACTCTTCATGACCCCATTTGGGGTTTTCTTGGCAAAGACACTGGAGTAATTTGCCATTTTCTTTTCCAGTTCATTTTACAGATGAGGAAATAAGAATACCCCAAATACAGTCAGACATCAGATGTAAAGAAGAGACAGTATTAACTATAGGATTATAGTATAGGGCATGGAAAAGAGCCTTGATGCTAACTAGTTTCGTGGGCAAGTTGTTCAACCACTAATGCAGTGCCTCAAGCAATTCCCTAGGACTCATTCAGGGAATATCTATACCAAACATTCCCCACCCAAGAGAATTTACTGCATTCCTATCCCCATTAGCCTTTCATCTTTACTTCCTTATGTTCTTCATAATCCCTTTTATGGAACCACAGTGTTCTATAACTGTCAACATACCATCCTTTCTTCAGCCACAATGCAATTAGTTTCTGAATTTTTATTACAAGGAAGTTATGGATTTTTCCTAGGGTCAAGCTCCTCTTCAGTATGATCTGCAGCTTCCACTGTCTCACATATACATAGCCTATTTCTGCAGTTCTGCTGACTTTAGATTTTTCTTAATCCCCTCTTTGCCAATTTAGTGCGTTGCCTTGATTTGTATCTGATTAAGGAATTTGAACATTTTTTCATACTCATGAAAAGCTTTTTAAAGTAACTATCTGTTTTCACCATTTTTCAGTGGAGAATTTTTTATAGTTGAGAACCATTACTTCTTTGCAGATTAAGATATTTATTCTATTTTCCCATTTTTTGTTGAATAGATTTACACAATGAGACCTATGGATTGTCTTACAAAATTCCTTTATTCAAAAATGATCCCATTGTGAAACAAATGCATAGTTCTTATCATTTTAAAGATCATAATTTATATCACTGCTTCAATAAGTTTAAGACCCTAGGTTTGATTAATCTATAATCTTTCCTTAGAATTTCCATAGGACTCACTCAACCTGAATGACAAACCATATCAGATTGTGCTCCTTTTTTCAGAGTCCAAACCTTTACCTTAGCACTTTCAATAGTGCTTCAAATGATCCATTAGATCTGCTATTTTACATATATTACAATAAAGAAGCTGGATGGATTTGGGAAAGACACCAGTACAAATCATTGGTGAGACTGTAAAAATGGTTGTTAAAATCATTTGCAACTCTATGCATAACCTGACTCAATAACATATAAAAACAAATGAAGGAGAACAATGTCAGAAACAATTCATATAACCTAAAATATGAAGAAATATAAAAAACTGAAATTAGGAAGCTGGCAGATCTTATTAAAAAAGAATTTATTACTTCAAGAATAATGCTTGTAAACAAGAATTCAAGAATGAAAAGAAAAACACAAAACTTCCAAGCGCTTGGCACCTTTGATTTGATGATTGGTCCACATAACAAAAAAATCCTGGTTTCGTGGTTTGTAGATCTGGAATAGCTGCAACACTGTACAAGCAAGACAGGACCCTGAAAAGCCATAATAACATCAGTGGTTTATAACTTGTCCTTCCCCCCCCTTCCCAACAGAAGCATCCCAATTCTGTTTCTTAGCAAAGTACATAGTCCATAAAGATGGTAACTAGGTACGAGATGCGAAGCAGGTCTGAGTGGGAATTGACCAGGGAAAAGAAAATAGCTACAAAGCCACTTTCAGAACAGAATTCAAGGACTAATGGTATTAAATCCCAATCTTCACCCTTACCAAGAGGAAGTGCTGCAAACCATGACTTTGACAGAAAAGTGAAAGAAAAAAACAAGAAATCATATTTACTTTTAAAAGCCCAAGAAATTTAGTTCTAACAGTGGAGAAAAATATGAGAGAATACATAAGAGTTTCACAGCAGAAGTTATTAGGTCTACTCAATGACACCTATAGGAAGAGATTAGAGGACAAAGGACCCAGGAATGACTCCCTGACTACCCTACAATCCATGGTCTCAAATTCCCAAGATGGGTCAGTGTTTTTCTTGTCTCCAATGCAAGTGTCAGAGACTCTAGTCTGCAAACTCATCATTCCCACCTTTTAGGAGCATCAGAGAGGGAGGCCTAGGGTGGGAAATAGTATTCTAGGAGCACAGAAAAGGCACAAAAAGGGTACTATGTCATTCAAGGAGGGAGAAAATGCCATTGGGGAGATGAGTCCAGAAATTTGTAGAGCCTGGTTAAGGAGAAAAGACACTTGGATACTACTTTCAAAAGGAAAGGATATGTATGACAGGATGCATAGGAGAATCATAAGTTAATGGGCTGCAGAAGGTGGCATACAACTTAAAAACAAGAGCCAGACTTTTAGAAAGGTCCATGCAACCAATGGGGAAAGAACCTAAGGATCTCTTTTTGAGAGAAAATAGAAAATAATTTTTAAAAAAAGTAACAAATTAAAGGCAGGGTAATTTTCAACTAAGAAAAAAGAAAACAGGACTGGCTACTACTATGAATGGCTACTACTACATCTCTACATAGCACTTACCTTTCCTGTGTTTAAGCAGAATCTGTTGCTTAGAATCCCTACGTATGGGTAATGAGGGTGGGAACGAAGAATAGAGAAGGAAAAAGGAAAAAAAAGCAGAGCATTCAGAGAACCATCAAGAAACTGAAGGTCCCACGTCCCCCAAACCCCAACCAAGAGAGTCAGTGCGCTGCGGTAATAGCATCAAGGAGATACTCAGATCCACTCTGGGGTCATCATGCCAATCCAGGCCTCATCCCTACCCACCACCGAAACCCCCATTACAGCGGGTCACTTACCCACGGGTGCCTTCAGCCCAGTGGGTCCGAAGTCCTGAAAAGAAGGAAAATCAAGTCAGAAGCACAGAAGAGGGAGGCGAGAAATGCCCCCCTCCTCTCGTCGGAGGCTGGATCAGTTCCAAATGTTGACGTCACGGGGGCATCAGAAACTCTAGTCTGTAAAAGTAAGATCATCCTTTCCAGCTCCTTAGCCTTTACCCGACCCCGACTAGTACCTTCCCCTACACCCATGCCGGCCTTACCAGCAACCGAGGCCCGTCCCGGTGGCATTCGCGCCCCAATTCAAGGTGGGCAAACTTCACTCTGCCCGGTTCAACCCATGCTCTGGAGTAGCTCCTCACGCCTTCCCTTCCGGGACAACGCACGGGGTATCAGCCGTAGGCCGAACGGCGAAGCTCGGCCGCACACACGGCCGCCGTGACGCTACGCCCAGGGCGCATCACTAAGAGAGAGCGACGACCCGCGAGAAGAAAGGACGGTGGCGCGCCTAGAGGCGATTACTTAAAGCCGCGGGCGAGTGGGGGGTGGAGGGAAAGGGCCTTGAAAGGCGAGGCTGACCCTGTCAATGCCTAACCCAAGCGCCAGCCTCTTTCCTGACTCTTCTCTCGGTACAAGAAAAAAGCAAAGCAGAATGAAAGTGATAATGTCTTCTCTTGCAAGCCTATTATTTGTTTGGAGGGGAAATCTACGGAGGAATTTTTGTTGATGAAAACAAAGCCACACACAATGCAGGCAGATTGTGAGCCAAACCCGGGAAGGAACGTCCCCATAGTACGAGGGAAGTGCCGCGAGGGAGAGGAGGAAGGGGCGGGGATAGCGCTGGGGTGCGCTTCCCCTACCGGGATCCGCCCCTAAGACCTCCGGGCGCGCGCAGTTGGGAGGAGTTTTAAAAAAGGGGGGGCGGGGCGCGAAGCTCCCAGGGAGACGAGCCCTCATGCGCACGCGCGGCGATCCCTCGGGCTTTGGAATTCTGCGCCCCGCCCCCATCTCACCCTCGCCTTTGTCTTCTCCCTTTGTCTGCTCCTACCCGGGGAGTTCTGTGTCTGTTGTGTTCGTGAATCTCTCCTGCTGCCTTTTGGGAATGGGATTGGGGGTGGGGGGCGCTTGATGAGGAGCGGAGGGCATCACAAAGTTGTTGCGAAGGTGAAAAAAAAATACCCCCAAAATAAATATAGTACTGTGTGGTCTGCAAAATGCCTTACCTGGGCAGCTTTTAATCCTCACAGCCACCGGTGAGGTAGGTCTTATTATGCAATCAATCCCCATTTTGGGGAGAGAAAATAAGAAACTTAGACCTGGGAGGGACCTGCCCAAGGTCATGGAGACATTCAGAGGCTTGAGGCAGGTTTCGATCTCTCGTCTTCGTGCTTCCCAAGTCTGGGGCTGGGATCACCGCTCTCACTGAGACCCTTGAGTAGGGAGGCTGGACTGCACAGATATAAAGTGAAACAGTTCCTTGCTCTTAAGGAGTTTACAATCAAATAGGGAATCTAACACAGTAACTCATTTATATGCACTCTACAGGTTTTACTCAGGAAAACCATATGGGTATGCTAGCAATTAAAATATCAGGTTGGTTATGATAGAGATTAAAGTTTTGTTGGAGTTTAATGTGTCCAACCCCATCTGGAGTTTCCTTGATAAAGATATTGGAATGAGTTTGCCATTTCCTTCTCCAGCTCATTCCACAGATGAGGAAACTGAGGTAAACAGGGTTAAGTGACTTAACCAGGGTCACACAGCAGCTAGTAAATGTCTGAAGCTAGATTTGAGCTAAGGTCTTCCTGACTCCTGGCTCAGCGCTCTATCCCTTGAGCCACCTGAAGGGAGAGAATCTCGTGAAATATAAATGTATATAAATATATACAAATAAGATGAAAAATATGGAAAAATGTGCCCCCAAAGTCATGGACATATTATCTCAAGAAGGTCAGAGACAGAAAGAAAAGTCACATGTAAATCAAAGTAGTCATAGTAATACTTTTTTGTGGTGGTAATAAACTGGAAAGAAAGTGGATGCCTGTATTGATTGGAGTATGGCTAAATAAACTATAGTATATGAATGTACCTAAATATTGTACCTTAAGAAATGACAAAGATGAGAAATTCAGAGAAACTTGAGATTTTATATGAGCTGATACAGATTTTAAAGTAAACACAACCAGGAGAAAAACACCACCAGGACTGTGGCGGTATAAGTGAAAGCCACAATAAAAGGCTGTTGAATACAAGATGAATTGCAGTTGACCATCCTGGATCCTGAAGAGCAGATGATGAAACGGTGGGACACTACAGGACAGAAGAGCTGAATGTTCTTATAGTGAGTTTTTTCTAACAAACATAAACAAATTTAGGCTGCATGTACATGTTTATTTCTCTCAAAGAAGGCACACATGCATGTTTATGTGTGAGAGTTCATAAAAATGAGCTCAGAGTAAGGCCAAGTGAAGGAGGTTATATAAACAAGTGTTTCCCCTCCTTCTCTTCCTGACTCAGGATGCCTGTGTCAGCCAAAACTATAGTTTCCTTATCTGTCAGCCATAAACATGGGGCTGTCATAAAACATGGATGTCATAACAGGATAGTACCCATAAAATATCAACGTAGAAGTGCCAGTTAATCAAGATAGTGTCCGGATCAAGACACCTGGTCCTTATCAATCACAACAAAAAAAAGTTTCTGATCTGCTTCATCGAGCCTTGTGGTTGCTGATCCAGAAAGGAGCATTTGGGGTTCACTCAGAGAGCATACAAAGTAGGTATTGGTAGCATTAAGGTAGCCTCAGAAGGGCAAAAACAATGCCTTTCTCCCGATGGGTCAATCCAGGTTTTTGACCTTTTCCAGCGATGAGGGGCTCAAACTGGTTCCCAGTGGATAACGAAATAAATCGTAGCTGACAAAAGTTAGCCTCTGGCCCTGGTCAGGGTCAGAGCTTGAATTCTAATACAGAGCTCATTTGTCACCTTTCTGGATTCTTCTGATATCAAGGTTCTGAGAGAATTTGGAAGGTTTTCCAGCTCAAGTTGTGAATCACACTTTGGGGCAGAATTTGCTGGAGGTGAGGGGGAACCCTAGTTTCAAGCATAGCCACCCAATACATTCTGTCTAACGCACTCCCCACATCCACCAACGTATATAAATAAGCAAGTAAAGCCACCCGTCCATGACTCCTTTAACATTTTACCCTTGATTCTTTTGTAGAGGTGTGGAGGAAGAAGTATGGTGCCATCTTGGGACAAGTACTGGACATCTCCAGTCAGCAGGCCTGGGTTTGTTGGTATAGAATGGCTTGTTTACAAAATGGCTTAACCTTTGACCATCATTCAGATACCACAAGTAGAAAGAAGATTATGGCTGAAATTGAGCCAACAGTTTTGGGAAATGTTGCCAAATAACCTTCTCATCTACCTGCAGAATCTCTCCTTGAGAAGGAGAGATTTTCTACAGCATCTTCTCTCATAATCCATACACTTAATCCATATCCAGCCCTTATCCCTATATTCAAAAAGGAAGGAGCAAGTAAAGCCTTTATTGTATAAGGGGATGATATGGTCAGATCTGCACTTTGGGAAAATTGTGTTGAAACCTTAGTAGAGTCTGAGTCTGGAGTCAGGAAATCCTGAGTTCAAATCCATCTTCAGACACTTTACTAGCTGTGTCACTCTGGGCAAATCACTTAACCTCTGCCTGCCTCAGTATCCTCAACTGTAAAATGGGATTATAAGAGCACCTATCTTCCCAGATTGTGGAAGTATCAAATGAGATATTTGTAAAGGACTTAGCACAGCATCTGGCACATTATAGATACTTAATAAATGCTTCCTTCCTAAAACCCACCTTTGGTGACTTATTTTGACATTTTATTCTTGCCTCTTCTATGGGAAGACAGGGCCCCATTATAAATATTTGGAATGAATAGATATGTGAAACAGCCTGATATAGTATGGAATAAAAGAAAGAGTACTAAGTTTAGAATCAGAAGAACAGGGTTTGCATCCTGTTATGATCATTTAATACCTATGTGCCCTTGTGCAAATAATTTCATCTCCCTGGGTTTCAGTTTATTCGTTTATAAAATGAAGCAGTTGGATTGGAGGTCTCTTCTAGCTCTAAAACTATAGACCTAAGTCACTTTTCTTTTGACCTGTGGTTTCTTAATCTGTAGGATAGGGATAATAATACTTGACAGGTTTTGTTAACACAGGATTGTATGGAAGGATCCCTTACAAACTCTAAAACTACATGTAAATGATTATTCTGAGTTATGGCTATAAAGTAATTAAACAGATTTTAATGCATGCTTTTGAAATCAGTAATACCTTTATTATCTTGTCTTTAGCACCAACTAGGTAGGGCAATGGATAGAAAGCTGGACCTAGAGTCAGGAAAACCTGGGTTCAAGTCCCACCTTGGATGTGTTTATTAATTATGTGACCCTGGGCAAATCACTTAACCCCTGCCTGCCTCGGTTTCCTCGACTATAAAATGGGAATAATAAGAGCTGCTTTGCAAGATTAGAGATATTATTCGTAAAGTGTCTTGACACATATTAGTTATTATGTCTTCATTACTTGGATGTAGCATAACCAAATACAGCTGACATAGTGATGAATGCAGCAGAGGACAGGGAAATCTGACAACAGTTCCTCCTCAAATGAATTTCTTCTCTTCCTTTTCTCTACTGATTCATATTTCTGACTTCTTTCCAAACCAGGCTCAGAACACCTCTTCCATGAAACTTTCCTAGATGACCCCACTTCACTCTATTTACTTCTTTATTTCATAACTCTTCAACATTCCCAACATTGTTTGCTTTACAGCTGAATGTTCAGAAGTTACAAATTCAACAGACAATATCAAGCACTTACTATGTGTAAATCATTGCGTTAGGTACTGAGGAAAATGAAAAGATAAATAGAATCTGGCTCCTGTCCTTGTGGTGCATGCAACCTAAGGTCCTAAGATTTGTACACATGTAACCCATGTTTGAAACACCTTGGGTTTTGTCCCAGAAAATTTCCTGTATATTTTTGGCAAGAGACAAGGAAACGTGGGAAGTGCAGGACTCAAAAGCTACATTATCTGAGCCTTTTAACTGAAAAACAGTTGTTTAAGATAGTTTACTGTTTCCATAAGAGAATCTCCATGCTTTGTGGAAAACCTACCAGCAAGAGATACAGCATAGGACAGGAATGGCTACCATTTCGGTTTGATTTCAGACCCCACACACATTCAAGGAAGGAACCAGAAGTTGGCTGCAATCGATCGGGCAGCTGGCTCAGGTGGGCCCGTTTGAGCAACTAGCAGTTAGGTCCTTAGAGCAGATACTATGAGAACCCACCCTGGAGGTAGAAAGCCTTCTCCAGTCTGTTGGGCAGTTCAGAGTTGGCAGAGAGGTGTCTTTCCTGTTCCCTTGGGCCCTTAAAAGCTGGGTGTGGAAAGTACATGCTCACATGTACAGAACTAGGTGGGGAAAGTTGAACTATCAGACCTTACTAGGAGTGGCTAGGCTCAGACTCTTGGGAGTTTCAAAGTCATATCTTTCGTTTTTTATTCTATTGAGTAAATGCACTCTAATATATAATAATGTTTATTGTTATTAACACCTACATAGCAACTAATGAGTATATGTCATGTGTAGTTTGGAAGGAGAATGGAATCTCAAACGGATATGGGATATAGGCAAAAAGCACCAAATAAATTTTGTGAGGGGTTTCATTTTGTTTTACTAGGGGCCTATGATTTTTTTTTGTGAAGGTAACTCCCAGAGAAAGACTCTGACAAAGCAATTGTGCAACTGTTAGGTCTTAGACTTTTGCCTGGGGTGATAGAAGGTTAAATGACTTGCTCAATCAATCAGCCAGTTTGTGTGATAGGCAGGATTTGAACCCAAATCTTTGGCTCAAGTCTATTCATTAGAGTAGAAGTGCCAAACCTACAGTTGTAGCTGCAACACTACTGTGTGTCGGCCAAACCAGATTAAAATGTAATTGGGAAGTATTTAACAAAATAAATGAAAATACAATAGAACATAGAGAATGTTAATTTGTGGTTTTCTAAGTCAACATACAACCTACAGATATCCTTTATGTATGGCTTAGTTCCTCCATTCTCCTCACTTTCTCTTTGATTTTGATGCCACTGTACTAGATCATACTGCCTCTATTACTGCTGAAAATTTTCATATTGCATACCCTAGACTAGAGTAGTGATTTCACTAAAAGATTGGAAGCTGAAGGTATTGCGTTAGGTATTGAGGAAAATGAAAAGATAAATAGAATCTGGCTCCTGTCCTTGTGGTGCATGCAACCTAAGGTCCTAAGATTTGTACACATGTAACCCATGTTTGAAACGCCTTGGTTTTTGTCCCAGAAAATTTCCTGTATATTTAATAATTTAATAATAATTCTCTCCTAGGTTATCTCCCCTATTCTCTCCTCTCCTCTCTAAAATGTGAACCAATTCAACTCTAAGTTGTCTCTAGCCCCCTGATATCACTGACTATATCTAGCCAAGCTTCAGCCTTAGATCACTCCCACCCTTATTCCTATGCAACTGAACAAAGGTGGAGAAAAGCTTGTAACCTTTCTGACTGATTTATGTTACATAACCTCAACTGGGTCTTCACTGCTGCTGGACAAGCCTATCTCTCTTGTGAACTCACTTCCTACTCTTCAACACAGTTCTGGATTTTCTCATCCCACCTCAAACCTCCCATGGCTCCCCTTTCTAATTTAGAATCTTGCCTCATATTTTACAGGAAAAAAATTAGACTACATGCCATGAACTAGCTCCCTCTTCTCCCCACATTTTAGGGCATCATTCTCTCCTGCTTCTTGTCCTACCTATCTAACTATCCCTTCTCTGCCTTCTTTATTAGATCCTCCTTCAGATCACACCCTCTCACCACAGGAATCCCTCAGGGTTCTGTCCTGGATCCTCTTATACTACTTTGCTTGGTGATCTCTTCAGCTCCCATGGATTTAATTACCATCTGCATGCAGATGATTCTCCAAATCTACCTCTCCTGCCCCAATCTCTCCACTGACCTTCAATCTTGTATCTGCAGCTTCCTTTCAGACATCTCCAACTGGATTTAAATTCATTTAACATGTAACATTTAAATTCAATATGTCCAAAACAAAACTCATTCTCCACATCCAATCTACTGCCGAGTCCTGTTGATTTCACCTTCAAAACATTTCTTGAATATGCCTGCATCTCTCCTCTGACACCTGTCATCAATCTAGTGCTACTCTGTCACCATATGTCTGTATTATGGCAACAGCCTGCTGCTGGATCCATCTGCCTCCAATCTCTCCCTGTTCCAATACATTATTCATTTAGCCACTAATGTGATTTCCTAAAATTCAAGTCTGATCATATCACCTTCCCTCCCTTCTCCCGCCCTCCCAAACTCCAGTGGCTTCCTATTGCCTCTAAGAGCAAATACAAAATGCTTTGTCTGGCACTTCATCACGTAGCCCCCTCTTCCCTTTTCTACTGTTATGTCTTACTCCCTGACAAGTACATTGGCCTCCCAGTTGTCCTAGAAACAAGACACTTTATTTCTGGGCTCCAGGCATGTTCTCTTACTGGAATGCTGTCCCTCCTCTCTGACTCCTGACCTCTCTGGCTTCCTTTGAAGTTCCAACTAAATTCTCGCCTTCTATAAGAAGCTTTCTGCAACACCTCTTAATGCTATTGCCGCCCTTCTGTTAACCATTCACTGTTTATCCTGTAGCGTGCTTTAGATGTATTTCGTTGCATGTTGATTGTAAGCCTCTTTTTTGTGTCCCCAGTACTTACCACAGTGCTTGGCATGTAGTAGGCACACATAGTAGACCCTTAATAAATGTTCATTGCTTTACTGATTGATTAAAAGATCCACACAAATAAATCTTATTCATATATGTGCGAAAGGCCTGGGGATTTACAACCTAAAATCAAATATGTCCCTGCTGAACCTGAAAATTAGAGTGCTGGGAGCACCACCTTGTGGCTTAGACAGAGACTGCACCATTGTCAATTTGGGCCTCAGTGCATTTAATAGCAGAAAACAATGAACCTGGGTTATATCAAAATGGAGCACGGTATTTCACAAACATAATACCTCAAATATGTATATCATTCACTTCTACAAATCCCTTTCTTTACAACAACCTTTTGAGGCAGGTAGTATAATAATTATTATATTATTTGTGCATTTTTACAAATAAGGAAACAGATTAAGTGATTTTTCCAGAATCAAAGCTAATAAAAATCATAGCTTGGTTCTGAATCCAGGTCTCCTGATTCCAAGTCTTTTGTGCTCTCCAGTGCCACATATGCAACTAATCAATTACAGTGAAAAGCAGACCATCATCTATACATAGTAAGAAAGGCACAAGCAAAATATTATTAGAGTTCTAAGGAAGGAAAGATCATTAAAGGAGAGGATCAGGAAAGGTTTCATAACAGAGGTAATAGGAAAATATGGAAGGTTTCACAAATGTGATGCTTCTTGGCAACATTTCAGGTTTATCAGTGTAGAAACAGGAAGGACTCTAAAATTTTTTTCCTTTGTGGTATTTTTTCCAATTACATGTAAAGATAGTTTTCAACATTCACTTTTATAAGATTTTGAATTCCCAATTTTTTTCTCCTTTCCTCTCCTCCCCCTTTCCCAAGGTGGCAAGCAATCTGATATAGACTATATATGTACAATCATATTAAACATATTTATACATTGGGTATGTTGTGAAAGAAAAATCAGAACAAAAGGGGAATACCAGGAGAAAGAAAAAAGAGAAAAAATAGTATGCTTCAATCTATATAGTTCTTTCCATAGTTCTTTCTCTGGATATGGATGGCATTTTCCATAATGAGTCTTTTGGAATAGTCTTGGATCATTATATTGCTGAGAAAAGCCAAGTCCATCATAGTTGACCATAGAACAATGTTGCTTTTACTGTATACAACGGTCTCCTGGTTCACTTCACTCAGCATCTGTTCATGTTAAGTCTTTCCAGGTTTTTCTGAAATCTGCCTGTTCATCATTTCATATAGCACAATAGTATTCTATTACATTTATATACCACAGCTTGTTCAGCCATTCCTCAATTGATGGGCATCCCCTCAATTTCCAGTTCTTCACCACCACAAAAAGAACTGCTATAAATATTTTTGTACATGTAAGTCCTTTTCCCTTTCTTATAATCTCGCTTTGGGATACAGACCTAGTAGTGGTATTGTGGATCAAAGGGAGGAAGGCCTCTAAATTAAGGGGATCTGACATATCAAAGAATGTCAGAGAACAATGGGACTGTAGAAATCATGTAAACTAACCTTCATTTTATAGAGAAAAGAGACTTCCCCAAGGTCACCTAGCAAGCTAGTGGTAGAGCTAGGACCAGGATTCAGGTCTTTTGCCTCATTCCTGTACTTTTCCATTACACCATCTTCTGTGATTCTTTGGTATGTGGCCAGGAATTCTCCTCTCCTCTGCAACAAAGCTGTTCCAGAGGATTTCTGAAGTCCTTTCAGCTCTATTTTTTTACGATCTTGTGATTTTCCGATCCTTTCACTACACAACCATCACTGGGTCTTTCTCACAATGAAACACCCTATCGTTCTCCATTCCCTTTCTAGTCCCTACCCTTTGGTTCACACTGAAGCCCTACTGCCTGACTATAAAGGGAACTCCTGCTCCCTTCCCCTACTATTTAAAGGAGCTAGTTGATGCCTCAAAGTTTAGAGTCCTCTAATCAACTGGCTTGACTGGTGAGGATAGAGAAAACCCTTCTTTACAATTGTGGATGTAAGGGATTTGTTTTTAGTTATAACCCAAACAAGAAAACCTCATATATATTTTCCCATAGAAACCCTATGGTTAGATTCTGTAACATTACAATTCACCTACATTTTGAGTTAAATTGGCTGACTCAGGAATCTAATAATCATGTTTAACAACATATGTAAGGAAAAAGAGATTTACTAATGACTTTTTCCTAATTACTGATTTGATAAACTCAACTTTCTTAGGGACTACTTTCATTTTAAAAGAAGTACTTATTTTTTAAGTACTTATTAACCCAAATTTCTCTCTAATTGATGGAATATTTGGGCAGATTTTTTGATCTGGGATTTCCAATGGCTCTTGCCTATTCTCTCCTTTGTGCCACTACAGTTAAACCTAAGAAAAGAAGGGATTGAGGTAGCACTTCACTTTTGAAAGGTTGTGGACCCCTAGCCAGTAGACTTATTAATGAAAACTTTAGCAATTTTAATTTTAATCTTTGAGTTTATGTTTTGTGTGAAATATTTATAGATTATCATTGCCATATTATGACCAAGTGGTCAAACTTCAGATGACAAATATCCTTGTTCTCAAACAGCAAACAGTAATTTAGGATTGAGGGAGAGATTTAAATAAAACAAAAACATTGTCTAAAACCTATGCCTCTTTAGCTGCCTGGGTCTGTCTTCTTTAGTCTGTCTGGATAAAGAATGTTTCCTATTTCTTTTTTTGTCCATTCCTCCATGGTATTTAGTGCAGAATTCCATACCTTGTAGATGTTTTATATTAATTAGTAATGACACTGTAATACAATATTCAGTACTTCATGATATATTCAACTGAATAATTCCATCTACGGAAACGAAGATTTTTCTAAACTTTTTTTAATTAAAAGGTTTAAAGGTTTAAGTGGGCTTGGCCTTAGAAATAAACATCTACATACCGAAGTACTGAGAAATAAATACACTGGTACCAGCAAGCACAGTGTATGTACAAGGAGACACACAAGGAATGCAAGCAAATACCTACACTTATTCATGGAAAGGCTCATATTTTTCCTATGAAATTAAATGGGAATTGAAAATTATGGAGGCCTTGATATGCACAGCCTTTGATTCAGCCTAACTAGCTTGTAGGGGAAATCCAGTGAGCATGTCCTAACTTGAAGAAGGTTAGGCTTCCCTGCTTCTTGCCATCTGATTGAGATCTTGGCTACAGGGACAGTGGAAACTTCAGCTCACTGTTTCCCAATTTTAAGAACTACTCCTGACCCAGACAACTGACAGCTTCTATCCCTTTTCCCCAACTCATAACGTACCTTTCTAATTCTGTCTTTTCAGTCAGAAGCTTGACAGGGATACCTCCTGTCATCCTATGATAAATGTAATTTATCCCTCCAGGGTTGTGTCCCAGGACTAATAGTTTAATAAAAGAAACTGTGCTGCAGAGTCAAAAGAATGAGTTAAAATCCTAGCTCTACTGCCCAACACCTGTGTAATGGGCAAGCAGTTGGATAAACTGGCTTTTAAGTTCCCTTGCAAGCTCTAAATTCACAATACTTTGTTCTTTAGGAATTTACCACCATCCTCCTTCCTCCCCACTAACCAAGCACCTAAAGCTTTACGTACTTTGATAGAACTTATCCATTAAACCAGTGTTAGGGAATCTTAGGATCAAGTAAAGTGAGAAGAATTTTTCTATGTTCTTGTGGTTCTGGGTCCCATGCTCCCTCTAATGTCACTTCACTTACATTTTTAATGTTTTATTGCTAGTCACTGGAGGCCATTCTTGTACTGCCTGTAGGCAGAGGGTCATATAAGGAAGGGGACCACTTTTCAGTCCCAGGGCTCTGGGGTCATTCAGTGAACAGACCTAAAATCCTTTTGCCCTCTCTTTCTACCTAAAGTCTTTTATCAGCAAAGATCCCATTCCTCTCTCAGGATTCAAAGGTCTTTCCCTTAGCCCTCCCCTTCTTCCAAATCCAAGTCTATCTCACTAACTCACCCACAAACCAGACACCTTCCCCTCACCAAACCCATTTTACCCTTCCCTCAGAAATTGCTCTCCTTACTAAAAACCATGTTTTACATAATCTCATTGCAACTTCCCCCAACCTTTAATCAATAGGTGTTACTAATTAAGTAGAAGTGGATTAAAAAAAACAAAAAACAGACAGACACTAGTGATTCATTTTGACAGTTTATTTTTCCTAGTTTCTAAGTCATTACCTACTGAAAATAAAAATAGAAAATATCTGAATTATGAACAAGTGCACTACACAGCAAGACAAGTAGGAGAGGCAGTGCTGATTCACTCCCAAGTTTGGGAAAAGGAGAAGAAAAAATAAAACACTTGTTAAAAGGACAGAAGGCTGTAATTATATTTCAGAGTGATTATATATTATATATATTAAAGGAGGAATATCGTAATGGAAGCAAAGATTCCCCAAATTCCCAGAATCTCAGAAGTGTAACATAGTCCAGTGGTGGAAGACAGAGTACAATTAATCCACCTCTTCAATAGTGGGGCCGGTTCCAGAGCTTGAATGCTGGGACTGAGCCCCACGACTTCCCCCAGGGGGACCCCCAGCTCCCTGGTAAAGGCCTGTAATGATAGGGTTACACACCTGCTCCAACTCCTTCCTCTTATGCTCAAACTCTTCTTTCTCAGCCAACTGGTTGGCATCAAGCCAAGAAATAGCCTCCTGGCATTTCTCCAGCACCTTTCTCTTGTCTTCCTCACTAATCTTGCCCTTCAGGCCTTCATCCTCCACTGCACTTTTCATGTTGAAAGCATAAGATTCCAGAGCATTCTTGGCAGAGACTTTCTCCCTCTGGGCCTCATCCTCAGCTTTATATTTCTCTGCATCTTGTACCATTCTTTCCACTTCCTCCTTGGTCAGGCGGCCTTTATCATTAGTGATGGTGATCTTATTGGCTTTGCCTGTGCTCTTATCCACAGCTGTGACATTCAGAATTCCATTGGCATCAATGTCAAAGGTCACCTCAATCTGGGGAACACCACGAGGAGCAGGAGGGATGCCACTCAGGTCAAAACGACCCAGGAGGTTGTTGTCTTTGGTCATGGCCCGTTCTCCCTCATATACCTGGATCAGAACACCTGGCTGGTTGTCAGAATAGGTGGTGAAGATTTGGGTCTGCTTGGTGGGGATGGTAGAGTTGCGTTTGATCAGTGCTGTCATCACACCCCCTGCTGTCTCCAGCCCCAGGGACAGTGGTGCCACATCCAACAGTAACAGGTCCTGCACTTTCTCTGATTTGTCACCCATGAGAATGGCTGCCTGCACTGCTGCTCCATAGGCCACAGCCTCATCAGGGTTGATACTCTTGTTCAGGTCTCTGCCATTGAAGAAATCTTGCAGCAGTTTCTGCACCTTGGGGATGCGAGTAGAGCCACCCACAAGGACAATGTCATGGATCTGAGCCTTGTCCATCTTGGCATCTCTCAGTGCCTTCTCTACAGGCTCCAGGGTCCCCCGGAACAGATCTGAGCACAACTCTTCAAACCTAGCACGGGTAATGGATGTATAAAAGTCAATACCCTCAAATAATGAATCAATTTCCAGGCTGGCTTGAGTGCTGGAGGAGAGGGTTCTCTTAGCTCTCTCACAGGCTGTTCGAAGTCTTCTCACAGCACGCTTGTTCTGGCTGATATCTTTCTTATGTTTTCGCTTGAATTCCTCAACAAAGTGGTTCACCATTCGGTTGTCAAAGTCCTCCCCACCCAGGTGGGTGTCTCCAGCAGTGGCTTTCACCTCAAAAATCCCATCATCAATGGTGAGAATGGAGACATCAAAAGTGCCCCCACCCAGGTCAAAGATCAGGACATTTCTCTCACCCTTACCAGACCGGTCCAGGCCATAAGCAATGGCAGCTGCTGTAGGCTCATTAATGATTCTCAGCACATTGAGGCCAGCAATCACTCCAGCATCCTTGGTGGCCTGGCGTTGAGAGTCATTGAAATATGCTGGGACAGTGATGACAGCATTGGTGACTGAGTAGCCCAAGTAGGCCTCAGCAGTCTCCTTCATCTTGGTCAACACCATGGAGGAGATCTCTTCAGGGTAGAAGGCCTTGTTCTCACCTTTGTAGGAAACTTGCACTTTAGGCTTACCCCCATCATTTATCACCTGGAAGGGCCAGTGCTTCATATCAGACTGCACCACAGGATCTCCAAATTTGCGGCCAATTAGACGTTTGGCATCAAAGACTGTGTTCTGGGGATTCAAAGCCACCTGGTTTTTGGCTGCATCCCCAATGAGTCTCTCTGTATCTGTGAAGGCCACATAGCTCGGAGTGGTGCGATTGCCCTGGTCATTGGCAATGATCTCTACCTTGCCGTGCTGGAACACCCCCACGCAAGAGTAGGTGGTGCCCAGGTCGATGCCAATGGCGGTGGCTTTAGAAGATGACATACTGGATAATTTCCCCGGAGCTCTGGTTCTGAAGCTCAGCCCAGGAAGCTGCAGGCACAGCACGCACCGAACGGGAGCGCAGGAGACTCGGAAAAATACTCCTTGACTCGGGATCTTCCAAGAGGCTACAGTTCTGGCTGTCTCGCAGTCGTTCTGGACTCTCGATCTTCCGCGAAAAATCAGAAACTTCTGTGGCGCAGTTTCTCCAGTTAGCAAGCTGTCAGAAGCAGCTGCAGTGCTCAGTATTTATATATTCTCCAAGGGCCCGCCTTTTCTTATGTCTCAGCCAATCACAGCGCTCATGGGGAGGGGGCCCCTCCCTTTCTCCCCCTCCCGTTCAAGAATTTTCCAGCGATTTCGCGCCATGGAGGAGGCCTCTAGGCGCTCAGTCCCGCCCCCAAAGCGACTCGAACCAATCATCGCGGGCGTCCCACCCCTCTTCAGAACTTTCGGGATATTTCTGGGTGTTCCTGGGAATTACGAGCTTGGGGGCGGGAGAGAATAGAGGGGAGGAGGCTTACGTAGTGAGTGGACAGCTGATTTTGGCGCCGCCCACTTCCCTTCGTTACCATGGCAACGGACTGCCGGCTCACCCTCTCCCGTTTGGGAACGAGAATAAAATGGACAAAGAGAGTTGTGCGTCTGCCGCGCCACTTGGTCCATGGAGCGACTGGGGCTGTGTTTACGTTAATGCCCGCGACGTTATACATAGGCTAAGGGCAGAAAGCCAGGGGAGTGTTTGAAAGGCGCATGAAATTCTAGACTGGTCAGAATGGGGGGAGGGGAGGGCCGCAGGGGTGAGGCTATTGGAGATTCTGATTGGTCCCCGGACGTTGGGGGGAGGGGCGGCTGACTGAGGCAGAGAAAGTACCCGAATGTTCCTGAGAAGGACCTTAACCAGCGCCCGGGGAGGAAGGCGGGGCCTTGGGCAGAGCGGAGAAGGAGAGATGGGTGGGAGGGTGGCGCTTATGGAGATCGTGATTGGTTGGCTCTGTCAGAAAGAGGCGGGACCTGCGGTTCAGACCGTTGCGAACGTTGTTGAGGCAGGGTGCCAGGGACTAGGACTCTTCGGGAACCTCTCAGGGCCGTAATTGGTTGAAACGAGAAGGGGTGGGGTGAGAGCTTAGGATAGGGGCCTGATGTTGATGAGGGGCGGAGCTAGGCCCTCCTGAGGTGACCCCCATAGAGCCTTGGCCCCAGTTTTGTCATCTCCCCTTACCCCCAAAGAAAAGTGAGCTGAACCTGCCAAAAGGGACCTGGATCTGGAGAAAACTGGTGGAACCGGGTGCTGGGAGGCAGGCTTTCTGAGAGGCCCGGCCCCTCCCCAGGTGTTAGCCAGAGAGAGGAAAACATCTCCCAACCCCCACCCTGAGAGGACCTGTTTGTAACCGGGCCCAGTAGTCACCCTGACAGGGACCCATCCTTTAGCCTTCCCAGAGCTTGTGGGAAGGAGTCATGTCATCTGCCAGAAGTACCGCCATTGGCATCGACCTGGGCACCACCTATTCTTGCGTGGGGGTGTTCCAGCACGGCAAGGTAGAGATCATTGCCAATGACCAGGGTAATCGCACCACTCCCAGCTATGTGGCCTTCACAGACACAGAGAGACTCATTGGGGATGCAGCCAAAAACCAGGTGGCTATGAACCCCCAGAACACAGTCTTTGATGCCAAACGTCTAATTGGCCGCAAATTTGGAGATTCTGTGGTGCAGTCTGATATGAAGCACTGGCCCTTCCAGGTGATAAATGATGGGGGTAAGCCTAAAGTGCAAGTTTCCTACAAAGGTGAGAACAAGGCCTTCTACCCTGAAGAGATCTCCTCCATGGTGTTGACCAAGATGAAGGAGACTGCTGAGGCCTACTTGGGCCATACAGTCACCAATGCTGTCATCACTGTCCCAGCATATTTCAATGACTCTCAACGCCAGGCCACCAAGGATGCTGGAGTGATTGCTGGCCTCAATGTGCTGAGAATCATCAATGAGCCTACAGCAGCTGCCATTGCTTATGGACTGGATAAGGGAAGTCAGGGAGAGAGACATGTCCTGATCTTTGACCTGGGTGGGGGCACTTTTGATGTCTCCATTCTCACCATTGAGGAAGGAATTTTTGAGGTAAAATCCACTGCTGGAGACACCCACCTGGGTGGGGAGGACTTTGACAACCGAATGGTGAACCACTTTGTTGAGGAATTCAAGCGAAAACATAAGAAAGATATCAGCCAGAACAAGCGTGCTGTGAGAAGACTTCGAACAGCCTGTGAGAGAGCTAAGAGAACCCTGTCTTCCAGCACTCAAGCCAATCTTGAGATTGACTCCTTATTTGAAGGCATTGACTTTTATACTTCTGTCACTAGGGCAAGGTTTGAAGAGCTATGCTCAGATCTGTTCCGGGGGACCCTGGAACCTGTAGAGAAAGCCCTGAGAGATGCCAAGATGGACAAAACAAAAATTAATGACGTTGTCCTTGTGGGTGGCTCTACTCGAATCCCCAAGGTGCAGAAACTGCTGCAAGATTTCTTCAATGGCAGAGACCTGAACAAGAGTATCAACCCTGATGAGGCTGTGGCCTATGGAGCAGCAGTGCAGGCAGCCATTCTCATGGGTGACAAATCAGAGAAAGTGCAGGACCTGTTACTGTTGGATGTGGCACCACTTTCCCTGGGACTGGAGACAGCAGGGGGTGTGATGACAACACTGATCAAACGCAACTCTACCATCCCCACCAAGCAGACCCAAATCTTCACCACCTATTCTGACAACCAGCCAGGTGTCCTGATCCAGGTATATGAGGGAGAACGGGCCATGACCAAAGACAACAACCTCCTGGGTCGTTTTGACCTGAGTGGCATCCCTCCTGCTCCTCGTGGTGTTCCCCAGATTGAGGTGACCTTTGACATTGATGCCAATGGAATTCTGAATGTCACAGCTATGGATAAGAGCACAGGCAAAGCCAATAAGATCACCATCACTAATGATAAAGGCCGCCTGACCAAGGAACAGATTGAGCAAATGGTGCATGATGCAGAAAAATATAAATCAGAAGATGAGGCCCAGAGGGAGAAAGTTGCTTCTAAAAATGCCCTAGAATCCTATGCCTTCAACATGAAGAATGCAGTGAGTGAGGAAGGCCTGAAGGGAAAAATCAGTGATGAGGACAAGAAAAAAGTGCTAAAAAAATGCCAAGAGGTTCTTTCCTGGTTAGAATCCAATCAGTTAGCTGAGAAGGAGGAGTATGAGCATAAGAGGAAAGAATTAGAGCAGGTGTGTAACCCTATCATCACCAGGCTCTACCAGGGAGCTGGGGGAGGGATGGGAGGCACTTGTTCATATGTTCCTCCAAAAGGACCCCACTCTGGTCCCACTATTGAGGAAGTAGATTAATAGCCTTCTCTATGTGGGATTAGAGGGCCCTGAGGAGCCCATAGCCCACATTTTACCTCTTGCCCCCTTCCCTCAGTACCAGTTATGCCTTTCCAATTCACTTTACTTGTATCTCAATTGTCCTTGACCATCCTAGAAGGATTTTGGTGATTACTTTTCCATTTCCAAATCTCACAATCCTGTGACACTGGAACAATACTCTTAGAATAGCAAGGCCTTTGTTGGACTAGTTAGGTGAATTTGAATTTCTGTTTATTTTTAATCTAGCCCTGGATTTTTCACTTCCATCCAGGGAGGTTGAGTAGTTTATCACTCAATAAATTCATGCTTAAAGGAAATGATGTGTGATATTTAGGGGGTCTAAGTGGGATACCTGGTTGTCATGAGAAAAATTGCTATGAATGTATGTTCTGTGCCTGATTGCTGAGGGTGGTTAAATAAGGTCACAGGACTAATGAAGCCAAAATTTAAATCCAATTTTTTTAGTTTTCATCCTTCTTGACCTCTCTGCAGTTTTTACTGCTTGTTATTGACTACCTACTTCTAAATATTTCTGTGACTTTCCTGTTTCCCTTCTCTGACCATTCCTTCTGTCTCCTTTGGTGGATTATCCTCCATTTTATGCTCTCTAATCAAAGTTTCCCAAGACTGTCCTAGGCCTCCTTTTCTCTTTTCTCTCTGCATGTACTCTTTTGGAGATTTCATTTGCTTCTACGAATTTACTTATTATTTCTAAACTGATAATTCCCAGTCTGTAAACCCAGTCCAAATCTTTTGCTAGAACTCCACTCTGCCAACACCTTGTGGAATCTATATATCCAAATATGCCCCCAGCATCTCGCATATTCAGTGTGTTCAAAAAAGAATTCATCCCTTACCACCAGCTACTCCCCAACTCAAGTGTCCTCTAAACTTTCCTGTTTCAGTTGAACTGCTGTATAATACTTCTAGCCTCTCAGGCTGGAAACCCTGCAGTCATTCTAGAGTCTTCACTCTTCCTTACTCTCCATATCTAATTAAGTTACCAAGTCATGTCCACTCTATTTCTGGAATTCACATTCTCATACTTACATACTCTCCTACAGCTACAACCTTAGTTCAAGTCCTTATCACCTCTCACCTGTGTTGTTGTAACAGCCTCTTAAGTAGTCTTCTTAATTTCGGTCCCTTCTGTCTTACAATAATTAAAAAAAAAAAAAAAAGCAAAAATCTGGTTGTGACACTCCCCTTCTCAGAAACCTTCAGTGATACTCTATTGCCTTGAGGATAAAATGCAAACTGCTTCATTTAAGATTCCCTACAAGCTGACTCCATTCTAGCTTCCCAGCCCTTATTTCACATTAGTTCCCCTCTGTTATTGCAAAATTGGATTACTAACTTGCTCTCCAAACTTGACATATCATCTTCTACCTCCAAGCATTCAAATAAAGTATACTCAATGACTAAAATATGCGCCCTTTTCAATTTTGTTTTTTGACTCTTTTCCTTCCTTAAGACTCAGTAACAGTGGGGAGTTGTACCTCTTGGTTTGCTCCATGTCCAGTGGCAATAACATTTATTCAGCACCCAATATGGACCCAACACCGTGCTAAATAATGGGAATATTAAGAAAGGCATCATAAAAACAAAAATCCAGACACCTCCCTCTGCTAGCTTATATTTTAATGGGGGAGACAACATACAAACAACTGTGTACGAGATAAATTTGTTATATTATCAGAGGAGAGGCACTAGCATTAAGGGAGCCAAAGTTCTGTAGAAGGTGGGATTTAGCTGGGACTCAAACAAAGCCAAAATGAGACTAGAGGCATACTAGCAATAGGGATTCTCTTGTTCAAGGAAGAGCAAGGAGGTCAGTGTCACTAGATTGAATAGTAAGAAGAGATAAGGAAGGTGTAAGAAGACTGGAAAAATAGGATGGAGGCCAGGTAATGAAGGACTTTGAGAATCAAAGGTGATAGGTGGAGGTGATAGGGAGCCACTGAAGTTTCTTGGATGGGAATGGGGTAGAAGCATAACAGGGTCAGGCCTGTTGTTCAGAAAGATCAATTTGACAAATGAATGGAGTAGGGAGAGACAAGTCAGGAAGACCATCCAGCAGGCTATCATAATAATCCAGGTATGAACTGAAAAGGATCTGGCCTAGAATGGTGGCAAGGTAAAAGAAGAAGGGGGCATATACAAGTGAGGTTATAAAGATAAAATTGACAGGACCTGTCAACAAATTGGATATGGAGGTTGAGAGAATGAGGAATCAAGGATGATACCTAAGTCGTGAGTCTGGCTAACTGGGAAGGTGATGGCGTCCTCACCAGTAAAACAGAATGAGGAAGAGTGGAGGACTTGAGGGCAAGGGAAGGAAGATAATGAATTTCATTTTGAACATGATTTTGAGTTTAAGATGTCTACTGGACATCTATTTTGAGATGTCCAATAGACAGTTGAAGATGAGAAACTGGAGCTCAGGATAAATGGATAAATAGATCTAGGAATCATCAGCATTGAGATGATAATTGCATTCACAGGAGCTGATGTGATCACCAATATTATATTATCCTTTGTTTTTGAAGAGTTCTAATTTCATCATGGGATGATGATTGACTTTCTCATGGATTTAGGAAGCAAAGTTGCACAACCAAAATAAATAGAGGAAAAACAGGCTTCAGCACACAATTTTGGGGGTTTCACATCAAGTACCTACTATGTGCCAGGCACTGTACTAAATCCAAGAATTAAAAATATGTTGTTCCTACTTCTAAGAGCATACATTTTAATGGGGGGGGGGAGCAAATCTATATATAAATATGACAAAACCAAAGTTAATAAATACAAATACATGCAAACAAGTTAAATACAAGAAAGTTTGGGGAGAGAGGACCTTAGCAATTGGGGTACCAGTAGTAGAAGATTATGCTTTTGTTATGGCTTTTTAACTTGGTCTTTATCAGAGGAGAAGCTGTGGGCCCACAAGTTGCTGATAGACTCAGAACTGCTCACTGGGACTAGGAAGAGTATATCATTTATTTGAAGAGAGGAATTTCTATAGAGAACCACTGGCAGTTGGTCACAAATGGGGAAACTGAAGACAGTTCGGTTCAATCTGTCTTTATTACAGTACATGCAAAAAAAAAAACCCAAAAAGCCTGAGTCCCACTAATAAAATGACTATCAGTATATTATGTGCTTGGCTAAATATGTGTGACATGGAAAGTACAACTATAAATGGGTCTTAGTGTACATATGTCTGTGACATATGAAAGCTTGAGAAGGCAAAGACTAAGAAGAGCTAAGGACATGTAGAACAGTCCTACAATACTGTCCCAGCATACTGATTATGAAGTGTGGGGGCTGGAGAAGGAAGAATTATTGGCTAGTTTAAAGGTTTAAATATAGGGTCATGTTGGTTGGGGACCAATAAAGACAGAATATTAGTACAACAACCACTTTTCTCCTATAGGACTCATAGATATCCCAGCTGTCCTGTGAAATCAATTCCATGTGTTTCTGATAAAGGCCTCATTTCTCAAATATATAGAAAACTGAGTCAAATTTATAAAAGCACAAGTCATTTCCCAGTTGCTAAATTGTCAAAGGATATGAACAGGCAGTTTTCAAAGGAATAAATTAAAGCTATCTATAGACATATAAAAAAATGCTCTAAATCACTATTAATTAGAGAAATGCAAATTAAAACAATTCTGAGGTACCACTTCACACCTATCAGATTAGTTAATATGACAGAAAAGGAAAATGATACATGTTGGACAAGATGTGTCCAACAAAATTGTTGCATTGTTGGTGAAGTTGTGAACTGATCCAACCATCCTAGAGAGCAATTCAAACTATACCCAAAGGGCAATCAAATTCTGCATACCCTTTGATCCAGTAATACGACTTATATGGCTGTATCTCAAAGAGATCTTTAAAAATGGAAAAGGAGTTCCATGTATGAAAATATTTATAGCAGCTTTTTTGTGATGGCAAAGAATTGGAAATTGAGGGGATGCTCATCAATTGGGGAATGGCTGAACAAGTTGTGGTATATGAATGTAATGGAATACTATTGTGCTATAGGAAATGATGAGCAGGATGATTTCAAAAAAATCTGGAAAGACCTATATGAACAAATGCTGAGTGAAGTGAGCAGAACCAGGAGAACATTGTAATAGCAACACTGTAAGATGATCAGCTATGATTGATTTAGCTCTTTTCAGCAATAACAATAATCCAAGATATTTCCAAAAGACTTGTGATGGAAAATGCTAACCACATCCAGAGAAGGGCCTATGGAGTCACAGATCAAAGCATACTATTTTCACTTCGTTTTTTATTTTTTCTTTCCCATGGTTTTCCCCTTTTGTTGATTCTTCTTTTACAACATGACTAATATGGAAATACGCTTAACATGATCGTACATGTATAACCTATATCAGATTGCTTGCTTTCTTGGGGAAAGGGGAGAGACAGGAAGGAGGGGAAAACACTTGGAACTCAAAATCTTATAAAATGTTGAAAACTACATATAGTTGAAAAAAGTACTATTAAGAAAGAAAAAATATTTGTTATATGAAATGACCCTCTAAGAAAAAGAGAAGAAGGTATACTGGGGGAAATTATTGTGATTTTTTTTTTTAAAAAAAAGGACATCGTTTAAAAAAATAAATTTGACGTTTATTTTGAGTTGTCCAGTTGACGGTGGAGATGAGAAACTGGAGGTCAGGAAAGAGGTTAGGGCTGGATAAGTAGGTCTAAGAATCATCAGCATAAAGATGATAATTGAATCCACAGGAACTGATGTGATCAATAAGGTAAATAGTATGGAGGGACAAGAAGCTCCAAGACAGAACCTTGGCGATTATTTTTTTAAACACGAATTATTACAGGAAGGTCACCCAGTTGTGGTGGAAAGATCCCAGAATGTATCTTAGTAAATGATTTTCTTCCCATATCACTCGCTACATAGTAATTTTGTCTCGCGTCGTTCTATCTCCACTGCACAGGACAATCCTTGAATATGTCATTAACCAAGTTGACCTCAGCCACCCCAACCCCCGAGCCCAAAACAACGCCTGCGCAGTGAGACTCTGGAACTGGGTAGCAGGCTATAAGCTCCGGCCAGCCTCCAAGTCTCAACCCTAAGGTTCCGAGCTTTTCCCCTTCTCAGGCTGCAGCTGGGGGAGCTGAGGCTGGTGTCTCTTCCTAACCCGCTCGCGCCTTCCGCCCGCCGCCGCACGTGCGCACCCACCCGCCCCCCGCGCCCGCGCGCGCCGGCCTTGGGCTCGGACTCGGGTGGCAAAGATCGGCGGCCCACACTCCCCCGCAACCCCAGCTAAGCCGCCCCACCTCCTCTCCCGGACCCGAGCCGCGGTGCGAGGACCATGGTAGGGGCTGTGACGTCATAGGCGGGGGTACCGCTTCCCGAAGAGACCGTTGACTCGGTTCGGAGGCGCGGGGACGGGAGGGTAGGGGGGAGGGACTCCCCCTTCCCCGGAAACTGGGAAGGGTGCGGGGTCGGGCGGTTCGGAGAGCCCAGGATTCGAGCCCCAGCCCTCGCCCCCTCCCCCCCTCGGGCGAACCTCGGGCGCTTCGCCTCCCCCCTCTCCGGGCCTCAGTTTATGCCTCGTTTAGAATTAAAGGGTTAACCCTTTCTGCTCTTTCAAAGCTCCCTTGGGACCTGAATTGTGGATGTTGAAGTGATAGCGAACGTGTACAGATAGTGCTTTCCGTCGGTTAACCAATTTGGTGGGTGCCAGTGAGGAAAATGAGGCACAGACTTGATGGTCACACAGCTGGCAGAATTTGAACTCGGTTCTTCCTGACTCCGAGTCTGCCCTTCTGTCCACATGGGCCACCTAACTCATCCCCGGCGCTTTAGGTACCCCTCTCCTCAACAAGTAACAGTACAGGATGTCCCAAAGTTTTAGTCCGAAATAGCAATGAGACTTTGGGGACATTGTGTAATGGACAATTGAGAAATCTGCAGCCCATTATTGCCATTAAATGGTGGTGGTCCTTGAGTCTTAAGGAGAGGGTAATACTCCTGATTGGGGAGGAGGTGGAGAGAGGACAAAGGATGATGTACTGGAAAGGAACTGTTAGAACCACAGGATATAGAATTCTGCAGCTGGAACGGACCTTAGAGATTTTTATCTTACAGGTGTGGTCATTGGGGTTGATTTGGCCAAGTTAACAGAGCTAGTAACTGGCTTGTATTAAGTGCTTACGATGTGCCAGGTACTGTGCTAATCACAGATGAAAATGTAAGCAAAAAGCTTGCTTTTTAATCATGGAACTACACGTGAAAGGAGGACTGAAGGAGAGAGGATGGAGGAAAGCAAACAGCATCGTGCTCCAGAAAATGTGGGATGACCATCTGGGCTCTTCCCCCAAATGGCCGTTTTGAAAAGAATTCATCAATAAAAGGAATAGAAAATGGGTGATCAGTGCACCTCTGCCCCATTTCATGATTTTTTCCCCCCTTTTCCTTTCTCTCAGCTCTTCTACTCCTTCTTCAAGTCACTTGTGGGAAAGGATGTGGTTGTGGAACTCAAGAATGACTTGAGGTAATGTGCACAGGAGCAACCGAGGAGTCTTCCTGCAGAGCTGAGGAAGGCAACTTTGCTGAATTTCCACAGAGGTCTTTTGAAAAAAGGCTTCTTAATTAATGTTGTGTAACTTACACTCTGCAATAGGCACTGGGTGCAGCATACAAGAGTACATGACATATTTCTGCTTTTAAGCTTTACGGTCAGAATGGGAATATAAGTCTTGCAAAGGGGAGAAATTCAAGAATACAGTACCAAACAATATGTTACCAGATACTAGATGATGTGGTATATTAAATATGTTTTAAAGGAATTCAGGGAAGAGAAAGGTCAATATATTAGCTGGACCTTGAGAGACGGATAGAACTTGGATAGGCATGGAGATCATAGAATTGAGATAGAAATGGACAAGAGATTTCCAGGTGAAACACTGAGCAGAGGGCTAATGAGCACAGTGTTTTCAGGAGACAGCCAGTCAGGTCTGACTGGTGAAGAGTTTAAACTTGATTAGGCACTCATTGCTTCTTGCCTGAACTATTTCAGTAGCATTCTAATTAATCTCTCTGTCTCAGGTCTCTTATCACTCCAATCCATCTTCCCACACAACTACCAAAGTGATTTGCTTAAAGTATAGGTCTGACCATGTCATACCCCTCCTTCCCCAAACTCCAAAGGCTTCCTGTTAACTCCAGAATCCTGTATAAAGTCCTTTGTTTGACATTTAAAATTCTTTACCACCTAGCCTCTTCCTACACATTGTGAATTTTACAAGTTAACCATTCTAGTCTGCTTCTTGACTTTTCCCAAGTCACTCCCCACTCCAATCCATCCTTCACACAGCTACCAAAAATTATATTCCTGAAGTGCAGGTCTAATCATATAATTCTGTGGTACCCCCTGCCACTTCCCCCTAATTAACTCCAGTGGCTTTCTGTTATCTGCAGGATCATGTATAAAATTCTTTCTTTAGCATTTAAAGCTCTTTGTAACCTGGTCCCTTCCTACCTCTCTAGTCTTCCTAAATATTATCTCTTTCCAACAACTCTACGGTCTAGCCATTCTGACCTACTGGATCTTCTTCACTCCAGAATCTCCTCTCTGGGTGCCTTTGTACTGGCAGTCCAGCATTCCCTGAATGTTCTCATGTCCAGTTCTGGCTTCCTTCAGGAGCTCAAGCACATCCCATCTTTGGAGGAGGCCTTTCCTGATCCTTCCCAACTGCCAGAGCCTTCCCCTCTAAGAGTACCTTCCATATACTTTGTATCTTCCATATACTTGTGTATTTCCACATTGTCTCCCTTACTAGAATGTAAGCTTCTTAAGAATAAATAGGGGCTGTTTTTATCTCTAGCACTTAGCATGCTGCCTAGCACATTGTAAGCATTTAATATACATGTTTGCTGATGGATTGGTCATATGGATGAGAATTCATTGACTTGACATTTTTGCTATTGAGGACAAATTTTAGTAGCATGGAATCCAGAGTTGTAGAGTAAGGCTTATATAAAGGACAAAGTGAGTCCTAGGCAAAACTGTAAAGAGGGTGAAATTTAACCTTGTCTTGCCAGTTTCCACCCTACACCCCCCCCTTATCTTCTGGTAAATCCTACCTAGCTCTTGTGCGTGATTTCCATGTAACACGCTCACTGAGATGCAAGCTTTCAAGGGCTTAAGTTAGGGTTATTCTCAGGGACATTTTTACTTTAATAGGGAACTCACAAGGCATGATTAGGGGTGAAGGACACCTATCAGTGATCTTTCTCATGAATCCATTCCTTTGCTGTTCTAGAGGTGCTAAAAGAAGACTTGATATATCTATAACAAAGTACACTTAAAAAGGTTTTCCTCCTATTAAGGATCATTTAAAGAGACTTTTGAGCATGGCAGTGTGATATAGAATAGTATTAACAGATGGTGCAGAGGAGAGAGGATGGAAAACCACAGAATCCAAGATATGGAAGGGACCACAGACTAGCTATCTGAACAAGAATCAAGTTATGTTGTAAGGCACCCTACAAGTGGGGATCCAATTCAGACTTCCTGGGAAGGAGTCTCACTTCTTCCTAGGTCTACTTTTGGGTGCCCCTGACATGTTAAATTTTTCTTTGCATCACATTTCATTGTCCTTCTGCAACTTCCACCCATGTCTCCCAGTTCTGTCTTAGAGTCAATTAGAACAAGGTTAATCTCCATTATAACCCTTCAAAGCTCAGTTCAATGTTATATCCCCACCTGTAAGTCTTCTCTTCTTCAGGTTTTTGAATACCCCCATTTCCTTAACTGATCCTCCCATGGCATAAACTTTGAGTTCCTTGGTTATCTGGACCCTCTCCTCTGAATACCCAGTCTAGCTTATCAGTGAATGTCCTTCCTAACAAGAGTGGTTCCCCATAATTCAACACCCTTTTCCATTTGCATGGTCTGATCAGGTGTGGAGACTATAGTGCTATTTCTCTATCCTGGTACCATTGCTTTCAGTCCAAGATTAACATGCTTTGAGCTTTGAGCACTAAGCCTCTTAGACCTTTTTTTTTTTTTTTTAAATCTAGCTCTACATCCCCATCTTGTGCTTGTAAAGTTGATTTGTAAAGTCAAATATAAAATTGATATCTCTGTTAAATTTCATTTTAGTGGATTTGGTAGAAAGACCTGCCTTTTAAAGATATTTTCCTATAAAGATATAATTATTACTTTGTCATTCAGTCTGCTAACTATTCCTCCCAGCTTCATGATATTTCTAAGTGTAGCAAGCGTACCGTCGATGCCTTCATCTAAGATATTGGATAAGATGGCCAAACAGATTTCTGGGAAGCTTCTCCCACGGTGATGTAGAACCATTAATGTCTCTTCTGTCTTCTACACAAGAGTAGCAGGAGAGATTTTGTAGAATGCTTCCTTAAAATTAGAGTAAACAGCATCTACAGCTTTCTTGATTTACCAGTCAGAAAGGAAGACAGTCCGGCACGGACCCATTTGGTGGTTGTATTAATTCAGGCATGAGATGCAATGGAAAGTGGTGGCAGTAGGGAGGACCTTGCTTTGCCTGTGCTGAATTTGGTTCTAACTAATGCAGTCCTCCCTCTCCTTCACAGCATCTGTGGGACCCTCCACTCTGTGGACCAGGTAAGAAAGAAAGGGCCTCATATCAGTTTCCTTGAGGGAAATGTAAACATGTGGGATGGAAGGGAAGAGCTGGAAGGCAAAACTAGATATTTGTGTGCTGATTTCGGTGTTAATGGTGTGTCTCTCTTCCCTTATCCAGTATCTCAACATCAAACTAACAGATATCAGTGTTACAGACCCAGAAAAATATCCTCACATGGTGAGTTGGAAAGGGTGAATAAGGGGAGAGGCTGTAGTTGGGCCCGGGAAAGAGACTTCTTGGTAAAAACTGGCCTTCTTTTTTGTCTTTCAATCTAGCTCTCTGTGAAGAACTGTTTTATCCGGGGCTCTGTAGTCAGATATGTGCAGCTGCCAGCAGATGAAGTTGACACCCAGCTGCTACAGGACGCAGCTAGGAAGGAGGCTATGCAGCAGAAACAGTAGTGGCTGTCACCACTGCCTGTGTGACATTTACACCCCCTCCAGCCCCCCCAGCTCAGGATCCTTTTTTTTAAAGTGACGGTGTTTCTTGTTTTTTTGTTTTTTGGAGGGGCAGGGGGAATAACAGAATGATTGCTAAAAGTGATAGTGCAGGGCAGAAGTTATTCCCTGTAGTGACAGGAAAGATGGGCAGGGGAGAGGAGGGGTGTTGCACAAAGCATTCATCTTGTCTTCTTCTCGGACTTCTCATTTCTTTCTCCTTGCTGGAAAGGTGAAAAGTGGGTGGAAGGTAATGGGACTGTCTACCTGGGATAGAGATGAATCTCAAAATGAGGAATAAAAAAAACCTGTCCCGCATCGGGAATAAAGTTTGAACTTTGGAGTTGTTGTCTCTATCAAGATGGGGTGAATGGTATCAAAATTATACTTTCTAGGGAAAGAGGCAGTCCAAAAAAAAAAAAAAGGAGAGAATATTTTCCAGGTCATCCCTGCTAATTTTTTTGTCTTATGTCCTTTCCCCTCTTGGTTTCAAGTAGTTCACTTATTTAAATCAAGAGCTGAAAGGGACCTCAGAGGCCAATCAGCTTCAACCCTGCTCATTTTAAGATGAGGAAACTGAGGCCTACGAAGGTTAAGTGACTTGCCCAAGGTTACAAGTAGCGAATATCAAAGGTGAAATTTGAACTGAGATTTTCTGACACTAGAGTTACCATTGTACAATCGTCTCCAGGTAAGATGGTACAATGGAGAGAGAATTTGGGTTCAAATCCCAGTACCCAACTCTGTGACCTTGGGCAAACCACCTAAACTCCATGGGACTCAGTTTCTTCATCTGTAAAATGAGATTTTAATTAGGTGGCTTCTCAGATCCGTTTCAACTCTTTATAATATGATTCTATGGCCTTGACAAGGTCAGAGATTGACTGACCTAACAAAGCATTGTGTATTATGTAGGTGCTTATTGGTCGTTAGGTTATGGGCTGTTCCCTAGATTAAATCTTAGTATGTTATCTCCTCATATTTATCCCAAACAGTATCAACTGGATCATCACTGGTACATGCCGATCCTTTTACTTTTCCCTAAACATCCATCAAATTCCCTAGTTATTCCAAACTTCTTTTTAAGCCCCCACGCTACCCCTCCCCGTAAGCAGAAGATGGTGCTTTCTTCGAAAGCTTAACTGATAAAATTGAGACCATTTGTCTCCAGTTTCCTTTCTTTTTTGTGATTATATTTTAATTTTTATAGTTTATTTTTATCTTTGAAGTAGCAAGCATTTTAAAAGTTAATCTATCTTTCCCACTATTTTCCTGTCCCCACTCAGCAAATTTTTAAAAAGCAAATAAAAAACCAAATCCTTCAATACTGAGTGCATCAAAAAACAAATTCCTACATTGGTCATATCTGATAATGTACATCTCTGTCTTCATTTTAAGTTCCTCCCCACTCTGTCAGGAAGTAAATGGGTATTTCATTTTCATTTCTGGGACTCCTGGCTTATTATTGCATTGATCAGAGTTCTAAAATCCTTCAGTGTTATTTGTATAAATTGTAGTTCTCACTTTGGTCTGCATCATTTCATAAGTTGTCTTTCCTTTAAAATTACTATTTCATCATATTCTCTGTATTTATACACCACAATTTGTTTAGTTATTCTCTAGAAGGAGGACAGCCTTTTAATTTCCAATTTTGGGTACTATGAAAAGAGCTGCTTTATTATTTTTATACACATAGACCTTTATCCTCTTTGATTTCCTTGGGGTATAGGTCATGTAGTGATAGTGTTGGGTCAGGTGGTATGCTCCGTTTGGTAACTTTATGAGTTTAGTTCCAGATTTCTTTCCAGAATGGCTGAACCAGGGGTGGGGAACCTGGGGCCTTGAAGCCACATATGGCCCTCAAATGCAGCCCTTTGAATGCAAATTTCACAGAACAAATCCCCTTAATGAAAGGCCCACCTCTGGGCTGGACCAATCCACAACTCCACCAACAGTGTACTGGTATAGCTGTTTTCCCTGCAACTCTTCGCCTTTTTGTCATATTAGCCTGATAAGGTGGAACCTCAAAGCTGCTTTAATTTGCATCTCTTTATTAGTGATTTTTTAAAAATTTAATTTATGGAATAAAATAAGCATTAACATAAAAGCATAAAAAAAAAAGACAGTCACACATGAAACTGCAACTCTACTGTGTATAACTTACTATTCCTTTTAAATATACAAGTTATCATGTAAGTTTCTCTTTTTTTCCCTCCCCCACCAATCCCCCATCCTAGAGATGGCCACCATTAGATAGAAATAGGTATATAAATGGAAAATTATTTTATACATCTATTTCTCAATTCATTGGATGCCTGTAGTATCTTCATATGTCCTTTATAGTTATTTTGGGTATTTATAATAGTCAAAATAACTTAATTGCCCCAAGTTGTTCTTAAAACTATTGCTGTTTCTGTATACCATGTTCTCTTAGTTCTGCTCTTTTTGTTCTTCATAGCTAAACTATGAAGAATTTTGTCAAACCTATAAGAATACAAGGTCTATTAGTGATTTTAAAGTATTTTTAAAGTGCAATTGTGGAAAACGTAGACATTTCTTCCTCTGAAAGCTGCCTGTTTGTATCTTTTGTTCAATCTGATAGGGAATGGCTTTTATAAGTTTGAATCAGTTCTTTGTATATCTTCCTTTATAAGTCCTAAGTATTTAAGTCCTTTATAAGAGAAACTTGTTGCGGATTTTTCCCAGTTACCTGTGGTGAGGCAGTCAGCCATGGGTTTGGGGAAGGCCAGGCTCCCTTTCCTCAAATCCATACTCGATGATGGCATGGTATCATCTCATTCTCTCCTTTGCAGTAGTCTTAGAAGCCCTGAGCTGGTCCTTCTTGCCAGTACCAAATCCTCTACATCCCATCCTCTCATCTTGTAGCTTGTACATCACATCATCTATGTCTTTAATTTAACCTCACCTTATCTACTGATTCTTGTCCTGCTAGCAACCTAGAAATAACCCCAGGTCTCCCTCATTTTAAAAAATTTAATAGTATTTTTTCCAATTACATGTAAAGAAAATTTTCAACATTCATTTTTTTGAAAGATTTTGAGTTTCAGATTTTTCTCCCTCCTTTCCCCCCTCCACAAGGTGGCAAGCAATCTGATATAGGTTAAACATGTGCAATCATGTAAAATATTTTCATATTAGTCATGTTGTGAAAGAAAAAACAAGAAAGGAAAAAAACAGAAAAAACAACTACCAACGTGAAAATAGTATGTATGCTTCCATCAGCATTCAGACAATCAGTTCTTTCTCTGGACAAGGATGGTATTTTCCATCATGAGTCTTGGAATTGTCTTGGATTGTTATATTGCTGAGAAAACCTAAGTCAGTCATAGTATTTTAATTTTTTTTTTTTTTTTGCTGTTACATGTAAGAACAATTTTCAACATTTATTTTTAAAACATTTGAGTTCCAAATTCCCTCCCTCCCCACCCACCCTCATTGAGAAGGTAAGCAATTTGATATAGGTTATACATATCCATAGTTTTTTCTTTGGATATGGATAGCATTTTCCATCATGAGTCTTTTGGAGTTGTCTTAGATCCTTGCATTGCTGAGGAGAGCTAAGTCTATCAAAGTTGGTCATAGTACAACACTACTGTTACTGTGCACAATTTTCTCCTGGTTCTGCTCACTTCACTCAGCATCAGTTCATATAAGTCTTTCTAGGTTTTTCAAAGTCTTCCTGTTCATCATTTCTTATAGCACAAAAGTATTCCATACATTCATACACCACAACTTGTTCAGCTATTCCCCAATTGATGGGTATCCACTCAATTTCCAATTCTTTGCTACTACAAAAAGAACTGCTATAAATATTTTTGCACATGTAACTCCTTTTTTTATGATCTCTGGAATACAAACCTAGTAGTGGTATTGTTGGATCAAAGGGTGTGCAATTTGATTGTCCTTTAGGTATAGTTCCAAGTGCTCTCTAGAATGGTTGGATCAGTTCACAATTCCACCAACAATACACCAGTGTCCCAATTTTCCCATATCTCCAACATTTATCATTTTCCTTTTCTGTCCTGTTAGCCAATCCAGTAGGTGTGAGGTGGTACCTCAGAGTTGTTTTAATTTGCATTTCTCTAATCAAAAGTGACTTAGAACATTTTTTCATATGACTATAGATAGCCTTGATTTCTTCCTTTGAAAACTGCCTATTCATATCCTTTGACCATTTTCTCTTATTCTTCAGAATTTTTTCTTTCAAGTAGTATCCTTTATCACCTTCCTTTGATAGCCAAATTCAGAAAAAACTGACTACACCTGGTTTCCACTTGCTAACTTCTCACTTTGTAATCTTGCTTGCAGCCTTACAACTTAACTAACACTGCTCTATTCAGTTACCAAAAATCTCATTTGCTAAATCAAATAGTACCTTTTTCAGTTCTCATCCTTCTTCACCTTTATGCAGCATTTGATCCATATGGCCACCTCCTTCTTTTGAATACTCACTTCCCTAAGTTTCAGTGACACTGCTTTCTAGTGACTTTTCCTACTTGTTGAACCCTAGGTCCCTTTTGAACACATATCCATGTTTTGCCCTACTATGTGAGTGTATTCAGGCAGCTAAGTGGCATAGTGGGTAGAGCCTGGTCCTGAAGTCAGGAAGACCTGAGTTTAAATCAAGCCTCAGACATCAGTGTGACCCTTTTTGCCTTAGCTTCTCCATTTGTAAAATGAGTTGGAGAAGGAAGTGGCAAACTACTCCAGTATCTCTGCCAAGAAAACTCCAAATGGGGTCAAGAAGCATTCAGTCACAACACAACAAGTAGGTGTATCACTCCTAATTTCATTAATGCCTGGACTTTGCCTCTACCAGCCATGTAGCTCTTCATCCCCTGCACCTTGCATTCCAACTCTAATATATTTTCTTTCCTGAATTAGAATGTAAATCCTTTAAAGGTAGAACTCAAGTCTGTAATTGTATCCTTAAAGTATAGTACAGGATCTGCCACATGATGCTTAGTAAGTACTTTGCCTATTCCAGGACTCTGACTTTGGCTCTTGGTGATTGTTCGGCCTAGAGCCCGATGAGCTACCCGAGCCTTCGTACCTTTTGTCCAGGTCTTCGGTGGCCAACCAGATAAACGTATTGAGAGAAGAGACTTTCCAGAGTCAAACAAGGGTTAGGGTTTATTCAGGGTCTTAGTTACATATCCATATGCAGGGTGAAATTCTTCCTTAGGAGAGAGGAATCCTCCTCCTCCCAAGGGGCAAGGATCATACAGCAAGAGGATGGGAGTGGAACAGGAAGGGACCCTCTTCCCTCTAAGGGCCCCGTAGCAAGAAGAGCAGGGAGGGGACCCCGAAGCCAGAAGAGGGCCTTCAGGCTTTCCTGTCCCTACTTAAGCTCTCCCAACCACATAGTTTGCACGTGAATACCTCGTGCTCTCAGCCCCTAGCTAATTAACAACAGGTGTGCTCAGACCACGGACCAATCTCAAGGGTGGGATGCTCTCCCCAGCAAGTTTCCCACTGAGAAGAGGTGGAAATACACAAGGTAGCCCATGTTTCACGCCTCAATCCCCAGCTGTTCCTTGGGGGACCTCGGGTGAGAACTCTGAGGTTTAGAAGTCCTCACTTTTACCTGCCCGAGACTGTCCACGTGAAAACTGAGCTTACACCCCCAACAGATGATCTTACTACCTCCTTTATATTTAACTGTTGTTTCTATATAGATGACTCACAATCACCATCTCCAGCATTCATCTTTCTTTTTTTTTATAATTTGTTTTTAGTTTTCAACTTCCATAAGATTTTGAGTTTTAGATTTTCTCCCCCCTCCCTCTCCTCCCACCTCCCCAAGACGGTGTGCAATCTATATAGGCTCTCCTTACACATTCATATTAAACATATTTTCACATTAGCCATAATATAAAGAAGAATTAGAACTAATGGGAGGAACCAAGAGAAAGAAGAGACAAAACAAAACAATAAAAGAAAAGGAGAGCAAATAGTATGCTTCCATCTGCATTCAGACTTCAAAGTTCTTTTATGAGTCTTTTGGAGTTGTCTTAGATCCTTGTATCACTGAGAAGAGCTAAGTCTATCAAACAATGTGGCTGTTACTGTGTATAATCTCCTGGTTCTGCTTATTTCACTCAGCATCGGTTCATATAAGTCCAGGTTTTTCTGAAGTCTGTCTTCTCATCATTTATAGCACAATGGTATTCCATTACATTCATATGCCACAACTTGTTCATTCAATTGTTCATTCAATTTCCAATTCTTTGCCACCATAAAAAGAGCTGCTAGAAATAGTTTTTGTACATAGCATTCATCTTTCTCCCCAACTCTAGTCCAAACACCAGCCAGGTGTTTGACATCTCCACTGATTTCTCATAGCATTTCCTACTCAACTTGTCCAAAACTGAACTCATTATCTTTCTCCCAAAGCCACTCATAACTTCCCTAGTTCTGTCAAAGACACCACTGATGTTCATTACCCAGTTGAAACCTCTGAGTCATCCTCAGCTTTTCACACTCATCCTCCAGAGAGTTGTCAAGTTTCATCAAGTCCACTTCCTCAGTGTCTTTCAACCCCTGCTCCTAAATCACTTTTGGTTTCCTCTAAGTTCTGTCCTGGACCCCCTTTCTCTTCTGCCTCTGTACTATTTACGTTGGTGATCTTACCAGAGCCCAGGTTTCAGTGATCATCTCAATGATCCCAGATCTACTCATTCAGCCCTAACCTCTCTTGACCTCATCTCTCCTGATCCCACTCTCAAAATGGATGCCATGCAGATATCATAAGCTCATCATGTTCAAAACTGAACTCATTACCTCACTGCCAAACCCTCCCCTCTTCCTAACTTCCATATTATCACCAGGGTACTACCAATCTCCCATTCCCAGACTCTAAACCTAGTGTTCTCTTTGAGTGCTCACTTTGTCCTCCCTACTCCACTTCCTCTGACACTGCTCCTCCCCTCGTGTAGGCCCTCATCACCTGATGCCTGCACTGCTATGACAGACTGCTTTTTGATCTTCCTCTGTGTGTGTCTCTCTCTGTCTCTGTCTCTGTCTTTGTCTCTCTCTCCCCACTCCAATCTATCCTCCACTTATCTGACAAACTGATTGGGTCAGTCTGCAACACCCTCCTCCCCAATTCAGTCAACTCCCAGAGCTCCCCATCAGCTCTAGGATCAAATATAAAGACCTGTTTGGCTCTTAATGCCCTTTCTAACCTGATCCCCTGCTCTTTCCAAACTTCTTACATCTTTCTCCCCTCCACTATTCTGTGATCCAGTGATGAGAGCTTCCTTGTGGTTCTGAACACAAGACACTCCATCTCCAAACTCTCCCATTTCCCTGGCTGTCTCCCACGCCAACAACTCTTGCTCATCTTTACCTCTCAGATTCTGTTTCCTTCAAGTATTAGCTAAAATCCCACTCTCTGCAAGACACCTTTCCCAGTACTGTGCTAGTGAGATAATCTCCAATTTATTTTGTAGATCCCTTTGTACATCCCTGTTTACCTGTTGTCCTGTTCTCCCCCCTTCCCCCAATAACACTTGGCTTCTTGAGAACAGGGATTTTGCCTTCCTTTGAGTGCCCAGCCCTTAGCTAGAGGCACATCATCGTGGATACTTAATAAATGCTTCTTGCCCCTCCCCTTTTAGACCTCCAATCATTTTTTTATCTGGACTGTTCTAATAGCCTAACTGGCCCTTGTTTCCGTTTTCACTTCAGTACACCCCACACACAGCTGCCAGAATGATAATCTTGAAGTGCTGGGCAGAACCTGTCAAGAACCAGTGGCTCCCCCTCCCTTTAGGATAAAATACGAACTCCTCGGTGTGGCATTCAAAGCCCTTCACAATCTGTTGACATCTTGCCATGCCAATAACACGTCACTCCCACTCACGTGCATTTCAGGGAAACTGTCCTATCTGATGTTGCTGGGACATTCCCTCCTCGGGACTTTTGCACTGGCTGCTCCCCCACCCTGCCCTCCATCCCTGTGCTTGTCTCCCTTATCAATTCCAGCTAACTCCCTTCAAGTCTCAGCCCAAGCACTGCCTCCAAGAGCCTGCTTTCCTAGTGGTGTTCCCCTGCCCACTCCCCAACCCCGGGCCCCATCACTGCGCACTTTTTTTATTTGTACCCCTAAAGTGTGTCATAATAGGCACTAAATAATACTTGTAGATTGACTGAGCTTTACTTAATAATTTCTTCTACCGTGGGAGGTCAAACGTGAGACCAGGAAACCCATCCAAAGGAACCCGTCCCCGGGACCGGTTGCAGACTACGCCAGCGGGCTCACAGGTGTAGGTCTGGGCCCGCGACTCAGACAGCACTGACGAGAACCCCACCGCAGCGGGGCACCTGCGCATGCCCAAGCCTCAGACTAAGGCCATTGTTGATGAGAGCCCCGCCCCCTGCCTGCCCGAGGCGAGGGCAGCTCTGGGAGCCGCCTGATCCCGAGCCTTACAAGGCCCGCTCCACCCTCCCAACGCTAGCTGCCCGCACCCCCCAACAATCCCTGACCACCCCAGCGAGGGTCAGACCCCCTTCCAGGAGAGAGCTCTATATCTCCCCCAACCCTGTCCCAGCCCGCCAGGACCCCGACTCTCTTTTTTCGGAACAGGCTCCAGACCAAACAGCTATGAAACCTGGGGTCCTTCGAGGAATCCGGAAGTGGTGGTCTGTCACAAAGGCGGCGAGACACGTGGACGCAGTCGCGGCTTTGGCTGGAGCCGGTGTTCGCTGGTAGCAGGGGAGGACCCCGAGCTGTCGCCGCTACCCTGCTGCAGGGTACGGCCCCATCCTCCCTGAAGCTCGTCCTCATCCGCTTCTCTTCTCCACGGGCCCTTTTCCGGCCTACATGGCTTGGAAGTTATCGGCCAGCCTGCGCACCAATCCCCCCAACACCCCCTGGCCCCCATTTACTCTGCCCCGGCCCGGCCCTCCCTGTAGTCCGGACATGAAGTTGTTATCCCTTCCTCCCCCATATCCCCGACCCCGCTCGAGTTCCTGCAGTATCGCCAAACAGCCTTCCCTTTTCCCTTCGTAGTCTCGATGCTAGGAAACCCCAACTCCCCAGCACTTGGGGCCACCGAGTGATCAGATCCTGACTCGGCCCCTCACTGCTCCCTCGTTCTGTGTTCACCGAGGCTCATTACCGGCCCCCCCAAACCTTCCCCCTCTAGGGGACACAGAGATGGGATTTAAGCCTCTACCTCCAGCGTTCCCATCTTCCGTACTATGGCTCTGGAGGCAGTTGGGGCCCAAAGGGATGAGGCAGGGCAGGAAATGGTTCTTGACCGTGGTCTCGGGATCTTTGGCTAAACCCTGGTTTGCTCCGTCTCTAGTGTTTTATTATCTGTACCCCGTCACCCCCACTCCGTTTCACAGATTTTGCCGTTTCATTTATCTGTAGGCGATGGGGAGTTGTCAGTGAGGTCTGGTGAAGCATGATAGCTTAAACTTTTGTCTGACATTTACCCCTCGGCCTCTTGATCCTCTGAGATCCCTTTGGGTCCTGTCTCTCCCTTAATTCTGTTCCTTTTTTTTTTTTTTACCTCCCAGGTCTCAGCAAGTGTGGCGGAGGCTCCTGCCACACCTGGGGACTATGTCCATCCTATATGTCTCTCCTCACCCTGATGCCTTCCCCAGCCTCCGGGCCCTCATTGCTGCACGATATGGAGAATCTGGACCTGGCCCAGGGTGGGGAGGGCCTCCTCCCCGGGTTTGTCTCCAGCCACCCCCTTCCAGTGGAACTTCCATCCCCCCACCTCGTCTGCCAGTCCTGGAGCAGGGACCAGGGGGCCTGAGGGTGTGGGGAGCAGCAGCTGTTGCCCAGCTGCTGTGGCCTGCAGGGATGGGAGGTCCTGGAGGGAGCCGGGGAGCTACCCTTGTCCAACAGTGGGTCAGCTATGCTGATGGAGAGCTTGTGCCTGCCGCCTGTGGGGCCACACTACCTGCTTTAGGGCTTCGGAACCCAACCCAGGACCCTCAGGTGAAGAGGGGTTCATGGGGAGATAGGAAAGTGGAAAAGGTTGAACTGGAGGGTGGGTCTTGGAGAGATAGTGAGACAAGTAGAGTGAAAGGAGTGCTGGATTTGGAATTGGTAGATTTAGAGAGTCCCGGAACCAGTACTTCCCAGATGTAGCCTTAAGTATCATGTCATCTTTCAGAGCCAGAGATTATACATCTGCAAAGTTGGGGTACTTATGCTGCCAACTATTTTACAGGCTTATTTTTAAACCCAAAGGATGTTCGTAAACACACACTGGTACAGAAATTCCATACACTAATGCAGGTCAACATTAACTCTGTAACTTAATCATAATTAGCATTATCATGGCTTGTTCATTTAGGTTTCGATTTAGACAAAAGAGGGGAGACAGGATGAGAATGATGAGTAAAAATTGATTTGAAGGGAAGAGGAGAGACTAGTTGATGAGGGAGCAGTAGAGAGAAGAGAATTTAAGTGATTAGGAAACAAGATTGGCGGAAAGGGGACCAAGACCAGCCTGTAGATAGGACAAAAGTCTCATTTCTGGAGAGCATTAAGAAGAAATTAATAGTATGGCCCTAAGATGGGAGTGAATCCTGGTGGGAGGGAGGGAGATTAGGGTAATATAATAAAGGAGGGAGAATAATAATTAGCTGGCAGTAAGAAGAAGAATGGCTGGCATTTGAGTATTTGACAACATCTCACATTAGTTGCTTTTCACAGTTTTGTGAGCTAGGCACCTTAGTTATTATTAGTCCTATTTTACCTGTGGCAAATAGCTTAAAGAGGTTAATCACCTGCCCACAGTCTTGAGGAGGCAGCTAGGTAGCAGAGTGGATAGAGCACTGGGCCTATAGTTAGGGAGACTCATCTCCCAGAGTTGAAATCTGGCCTCAGACACTTACTACCTGTGTGACCCTAGATAAGTCACTTAACCACTTTTACCTCAGTTTCCTCATGTAAAATGAGCTGGAGAAAGAAATGGCAAATGGGGTCACAAAGTGTCAAACACAACTGAAAAATTGAACTGAACAGTGGTATCAAGATATCCCAAGTGAGATTTGAACCCAGATTTCTTTTGACTACAATTGCATAACTTCCTCTCTTTTCACCTCCTCCTCAGGCAGCTCTGGGAGCCCTGGGACGGGCACTGGGTCCACTGGAGGAGAGACTGAGGCTACATACCTATTTGGCGGGGGAAGCTCCAACTTTGGCCGACCTGGCAGCTGTTACAGCCCTTCTGCTACCTTTCCGCTATGTGAGTTGCCCTGGGGTGGGCTGAGGAAGAAGACTGTTTGCGGGGAGAAACCAGACCTGGGATTGGGCAAAATGGAAAGGGTTAGTGTCAGGAAAACAGGGAGTGGAATTTCTGGGCAGTCTGGATGAGTAGGAGGGTATGTTGTACCTTCCTTCATCTGGCCTTCTATACCTCCTCCTCCCTAGGTTCTGGATCCTCCTGCTCGCTGGGCTTGGGGTAACGTGAGCCGCTGGTTCATGACATGCATCCAGCAACCAGAATTTCGAGCTGTGTTAGGGGAAGTGTCCCTGTGTGCAGGGATACGGTCTATCCCACAGCAATCAGGTAAGGACTGGAGAAGGGGAGGCTGAGTGGATCACAGAATTGTAGGATCACAGATTTAGAGTTAGATAGGACTTTAGAAGCAATCTAGTTCAATTCTTATTTTACAAATGAGGAAACTGAAGCCCAAAGAGGTTAAGTGACTAGCCCTGGTCCTATGATTACAAATTCATGGCTCTTTCTACTATACTGTGTGATATTCTTAAGGATTTCCAGTCCTCCTCCTCTATGGAGCTCACTTCCTGTCTTTGACTGAATAAGAGAGAGAAGTGGAAAGATTCAGGGGCAACTATAGAGGAAGAGGTAAGATAGTAAAGTGATAAAAGGAGGAAGCGATGAACAAAATGGTACCAGGCTAACATTTTCTGACTCTTATCTGAAATGTGAAGCTGCCTTTTGCAAAGACTCTTAGACGACTGAGCCTTTTTTTCAGGTTCTGAAGCTTCTGGGCTCCCCAAGACCGCAGCCCAGCTGAAAAAGGAAGCAAAGAAGCGGGAAAAGCTGGAGAAATTTCAGCAGAAGCAAAAAAATCAGCTGCATCAGCCACCTCCTGGGGAGGTGAGGGCATGGGAGAAGAGGGAGGTAGAAGGGGCTGAGGGGGAGGGTACCCTAGGACAGGATCTGAATCATTTTCTCTTTCCCATATAGAAGAAGCCAAAAATTGAGAAGAAGGAGAAACGGGATCCTGGGGTCATAATTTATGATCTCCCTACCCCACCAGGGGAGAAGAAAGGTATTGAGCAGGAGGAGGAGAAAGACATGGCAGCATCTCTTCCTACCCCTGACTCCTAAGCTGAATCCACATCTCTCTCTCTACTGTATTTCCTCCATCTGGGGAGGACATGTCATAGTGGACAGAGTTGGACTCGCATTCAGGAAGACTTGGGGTTCGGGTTCTATCTTGATACGTAACATAATGGCTGTGTGATTCTGGACAAGTTACTTTACTTGTCACTGCCCTAAGCAACTCTGTTGAGACTATAAGCTGCAGAGAAATTGCTGGCCTACATTGCTAGTGGGAGTTTTCTTATCTGGGAGTTCTCTCGACCAGTAAAATCCAGTCTAGTCCTTTCCCCCTATTTCTATCCTTTATGCCTAGAAGTTTGCACTGTGATCCCGCTGACTTCCCTTTTCTTCCTTCAGATGTCAGTGGTGCCATGCCTGACTCCTATAGCCCCCAGTATGTTGAGGCTGCTTGGTACCCATGGTGGGAGAGCCAAGGATTCTTCAAACCAGAGTACGGGGTAAGCATATAGATGGATGCTGTTTCCCTTAAAGGAATCTGGGCTAAAATGGAAGGTTCGATTGAGAACCAACTGCTAGGGGGCTACAAACTGGGGTCTGAGAAGGAAATACTGACTGGGAGTGACCAGGGCCAAGGAATGCTGGAAAATCTAAAGATAACACGCCTCTTCATGTTCCCCTTAGCGTGCCAATGTGTCCGAGCCTAATCCTCGAGGTATCTTCATGATGTGCATCCCACCTCCCAATGTGACAGGGTCCCTGCATCTTGGCCATGCCCTCACCAACGCCATTCAGGACTCACTGACTCGCTGGTAAGGCTCTTTTACTTCCTAAGACCCCTCTCTGTGGTCTCTGGACCTCTGCTTCTAATTCTTTCTTTTCATTGACTTTCCTCTCTTCTCATTAGCTTTTTATTCCTTTGATAAGTTTTTCTCCATGAGTCCTCTTTTTTCCTTTACTGTTTCAGCTTTTTTTTTCACTTATTCATTGGCTTCTTTGTCCATCCATCTTAGAACAGCCTTGGGTATCTTTATGGACTGTTTTGTCATCCTTCTCCAGTTCGTTTATAGAGTCCCTTCCCTCACTTACACTGATGCAGTCTGACACATCCATCTTCAACCTCTGATTCCCTTTTTTTCTAGTTGGCCTTCTATTTCTGGGCCTTCCTGCCTTATCAATATAACCTCCAATTGGACTATTGGCTCTTTTCTTTCTTAATATTATTGAAACATCACAACCCCATCCCCAATTCTAACCTTTCCAGGCATCGAATGAGAGGAGAGACAACCCTGTGGAACCCAGGCTGTGACCATGCTGGTATTGCCACACAGGTTATTGTGGAGAAGAAACTATGGCGGGAGCGTGGTCTGAACCGCCACCAGCTTGGTCGAGAGGCCTTTCTGCAGGAAGTCTGGAAATGGAAGAATGAGTGAGTGCACAACACTTATCCTTTTCTTGGCATGGAAGGATTCACAGGGTCAGGGAAGAGTGCCTCCATATTCTCTCCATATGAGAACTTTGAGAACCTAGGTTCTCCCTACTTCAAGGCTCAGTTGTCATTGATTCCATGATGGGGAAGCATATTGTGGAGTAGGAGAGAGAGAATGAGTGTCTGTCTGTCTGTCTGCTCTCAGCAGCCAGAGGGGCTATGAAGATTAGGAAGAGTGGAGACAGGGCTGACCAACCTTCTTTCCAAAGCTTTTCCTTCATCTGTTTTCAGGAAGGGAGACCGTATTTACCATCAACTGAGGAAGCTCGGTGGTTCCTTGGATTGGGATCGAGCTTGTTTCACCATGGACCCTGTGAGTGTAGAGGGTATCCCAAGGAACGGGGATTAGGAGCTAGGATTCACTAGATTGGTGATCCAGCAGTATCACTTATGGACCAGCTGTTGTTGTGTTTGTCCTTCGTTCTAGAAGAGGACCATGACGTCAAGATGATGACATGGCTTGCAATTGACTTTGATTTGAGAGAGGGAGGGTCTGTGCAAGGAAGAAAGTGAGGTTGATGGACCAGTAAATCCTTAGTGAATTGCTCTCTGTGCACACAGCACTGTGAGCTAGGTGTAAGGGGAGAAAAGTAGGAGATATCCTTGCTTTCAAGGGACCCCCTTGTAAGGGGAGGTGGTGGCGGCAGCAGTCACATTGGGAGGTGTAGTTGTGACTGCACCCTAGTGACCCCAGATAGTAGGTACAGGGCAAATTTTCTCACCAGCCAACCCTTCCACCCGCAGGTATTTTTTACTAGGTACAGCCTCTTTGTGCCCTCTTAACACAGTTTCATGAAGGACTCCATAAATGCAATAGAAACAGGAGGGGACAGTGAAGTGTTAGCTTATGCAGATATGCCCTTTTTCATGTTCCCTCAGTGGCTGTGTCAAGTCCAGACTCTTCTACCTGGCTTTCAAGGTCCTACCTTTGTCTTTATTTACTTGTGGGATCAGAATATTTAGAAGTGGAAGGGAGCTCAGAGATCATCTGGTTCAACTGCTTCATTTGGATCATAGATGTAGAGCTGGGAGAGACCTTTTCCAACCCCCTCATTTTACAGATGAGGAAACTGAGACTCAGGGAGGTTAAGTGAACTTGTCCATTGTCCCAAAGATAGGCAGAGCCAGGGATCCTCCCAGACCTCCTGGTTCCAAGTCTCAGTGCTCTTTTCCCGGCATACTTTCTCTACTCTTGTCAGGCTGGGTCCCAGTGAGGCCATTATCAGTTGACAGAATCATTGCTGCTACAGGAAACACACAGTTCTATCACTATGGCTAGTGTAGGATGTAAAGATGGGGACAGGGGAGTAGAGGGAAGGGGACTAGAGTAAGGGCTGAAATTCATTACCCTCATGGTCTTTGAGGTGGAGAAGACTATTCTTCCCTGGGCATGTGGTGGGAGTGACCAGGCCCCCATCAGGGTTTTCCTTTTCCCTTTCACCCCAGATCCTTCACCCTGGTAACTAGGACCTCCTTCTCCAAAAGCAAAACATTCTTCTCTTTACCTTTGTCCACCATTCATCCCTTTCCAGAAACTGTCAACAGCTGTCACAGAGGCTTTTGTCCGCCTCCATAATGATGGTGTCATTTACCGGAGTACCCGCCTTGTCAACTGGTCCTGTAGTCTCAACTCTGCCATCTCTGACATTGAGGTGTGTAGTGATCCCAGGAAGATTGCTGTTCTCTCCAGGCTAGCTTCCTGACTCCCCTCCATTGCCCTGTATCATCTCCTCAGTCCATTTCCTGTTACATAAAGCTCCTTTTCTAATTGCCCCCATTCTTCCCGATTTTTCCACAGGTAGATAAGAAGGAGCTGTCGGGCCGAACCCTACTGTCTGTCCCAGGCTATCAGGAGAAAGTGGAATTTGGGGTCCTTGTTTCTTTTGCCTACAAGTTACAGGATTCAGGTAGGGTCCAGCGACAACTGGGGTCCTCTATCCCAGGGAAAAGGCAGAGGCTAACTAAGTTTTCCTTCCTCCCTTTCCCCAGAGAGCGATGAGGAGGTGGTGGTAGCAACCACTCGTATTGAGACCATGCTGGGAGATGTAGCTGTAGCTGTGCACCCCAATGACCCTAGATACCAGGTAAAGGGCAGATTCTCTCACCAATCCCTTCACCCACAAGTCTTCTTTATTAAGTACAACCTCTGTGTTAGCCAGACCCCCAGGATAGGCAGCAGCACAACAGTCCCTGGTCTCAGGAAGCAAGTGGAGTAAACCTACTCCCAAAAGAAGGGGCTGTGGGTAGGAGGGAGGGGAAATAAGGGTTCAGAGGAGAAGACTTTCACATAAAACCAGGTTGTATCCCTATCTGGAGCTACATATTCCTGTTCAGTGGACCCTGGACATCTGGAGGAAGTTCTAAGGACAGAGAGAGTAGAATTTCCTCTAGATAAGAGAATGGTTGAGAATATTGAAGCAGGCTGTAGATCCATTTTTAAGGAAGAAGTCCTTTGGTAGGGGTTTAAGGACAGTCCCAGTCTGGAGCTTATATCAGGGAAGATACTTGTGTTCTCCTATCCCTTGTCTTTGGACTCCCCTCGGTGCTGACCTTTTCTGTCCTGATTCCTCTGTCCCCAGCACCTTCGGGGAAAGAGTGTTATGCACCCATTTCTCCTTCGAAGCCTTCCTATTATCTTTGATGAGTTTGTGGACATGGAGTTTGGCACTGGTGAGTTTGGGCAGAACTAGGAAGGAATAGACTTTTTACCCAACCCACTTCAGGAACAAGGGTGATAGGAGGCCTTCTTCATGTGTTTGGGGATTCAGGGGAGTGGCATCCATGTCATTTCTCACCTTACTTTTTCCAGAGGATAGAGAAAGTATATTTGCTCAGAGCAGGAGCTTTCCCAGAGATTTGGGGGAGAAGCTTCTTGCAGTGATACATTTGGACAGTGACTTGGGTGGTATATACAGTTCTTCTGGGACTAGAAACCTCTGGGACCTTCATGCCCTTGTCTTCCCCTGCCTGTAGGTGCTGTAAAAATCACACCAGCCCATGATCAGAATGATTATGAGGTTGGGCAGAGGCACAATCTAGAGGCAGTGAGCATCATGGACCACCAAGGCAACCTCATCAATGTTCCCCCTCCTTTTCTGGTGAGAAAGGTTAAGAGGTGGAGTAGCTGAGAGGGTGATGGGAGGTCTGACAGAGAGGAGAAAGTAAGAAGAGAGAAGCCTCATAAAAGTGAGGCTAGATAAAGGAGAAGGTTTAGGGTTGAGGGAGAAGAGAGGGCTGTTGGATCCCTGTGCTGTGGAGGCAGTGGTTTCTCCTAGGACTCTTGACATTTCTTCTACCTTATAGGGCCTTCCTCGGTTCGAGGCAAGAAAAGCAGTGTTGGCAGCCCTAAAAGACAAGGGACTATTCCGGGCAGTGAAGGACAATCCAATGGTGGTACCTTTATGCACGTAAGAGTGAATCTTTTTTTCCCCTTTTTTTTTTTTTTTTTGAGCAAATCTTTCAGCTGGAGGCCAGGGCAGGCCTCCAGAGAAAAGGTCTCATTTTTCATATGTGTCTGTTCTGCAGCCGCTCCAAGGATGTGGTTGAACCCCTCCTTAAGCCCCAGTGGTATGTGAGGTGTGGGGAGATGGCCCAGGCAGCCAGTGCAGCTGTGACTCGCGGCGACCTTAAGATAGTGCCTGAGATCCATCAGAAAATATGGCACAGCTGGATGGACAACATCAGGTACATGTCAGGGGAGGGCTGGGGAGGTTAAAAGCAGAAACAAGTGGGGGCTATGAGAGAGGACTAGAACAGGGTGATGGGGAGGGGGTAAGATTTAATCAGGAGAGGAAGATGGTGGCTTCCTAGGCTTGAGCCCCTTCTCTTAACTCTGTACTCTTTCCCTTCCTCCCCAGAGACTGGTGCATCTCTCGGCAGCTATGGTGGGGTCACCGAATCCCTGCCTACTTTGTCACTGTTAATGATCCTGGAGTGCCCCCTGGAGAGGTGAAAGAATTGGACCTTGGCATCCCTGAGAGAGAGGGGAGGGAAGGATATTAGGGGCAAGGAAAGTCAGAAACTAAGGAACTGTGCCCTTTGTCAGCCTTCTGGGATCTGGGAGTAGGGGTGGAGGTAGGTGAAGGGGAAGGAGGTTGAAGGGGGGCTGACAAGATAGACAGGGATCCCTATGGGAGAAGAATTAGGGGCATGAAGGAGTGGATTCCAAAGTCCTTGAGGAGAATGGGAACATGGGGGAAGGGGAGTGGATAGAAGCTGGAGACCCATAGCTAGGGCAGGGCAGATGCTTACATTCTTATAAAGGAAAGAGGAATAAATGTTGTCCAAGGAAAGGTGCTGAGGGTATCAGAGTAGCATGTTCTCTTATTCTGGGGACAGGATCCTGATGGTCGGTACTGGGTGAGTGGCCGAAGCGAGGAGGAGGCGAGAGAGAAGGCAGCCAAGGAGTTTGGAGTATCCCCAGACAAGATTAGTCTCTCACAGGGTAAGAGAGGATTGGCTGTGGGGAAGGGAGGGGGTGCAGAGTCTGAGGGGACAACTGTGGTAGAGCTTGGACCCCTTATTCCAACTTGACTACTGACCCTGATTTCTTCCCCTCCAGACGAGGATGTCTTAGATACATGGTTCTCCTCTGGCATCTTTCCTTTTTCCATCTTTGGATGGCCCAACCAGGTATGAAGGTTGGGATCTGACATTTGGTTCCTCCATAGGATTTATAAGGGAAGATACTGGCTTACTGGTAAAAGGACTTGGGGGTTGGACACCTGGGTCATAGGTTGGGGGTGAGAACAGAAGAGTAGGTACTGGTGGTGAGGGAAATAGACTGAGAAACCAGATGTCCTGGACTTTTCACCTCAGAAACTTGGTTCCCTATTCTACCTTTTCTTCAGACAGAGGACCTAAGTGTATTTTACCCAGGGACCTTGCTGGAGACAGGACATGACATTTTATTCTTCTGGGTAGCCCGTATGGTGATGCTGGGTCTGAAGCTAACAGGGAAACTGCCTTTCAAAGAGGTAGGAAGAAAAGCCCTTTCTTATGTGCTGTGGCTTCTGGCATAGTTTCTCTCCTAACAGTGGAACTTCCATCTTTAGCCTGGTCAACCCCTGATAACAGTGTGCCCCTCCCTGCCCTCACCCCTGAAAAAAAGATCATTCCACAAAGAATATCTTAAAATATTTGGTCTGGATGCCCTCCCTATCTTAGAATATCTGCTTTAAGGGCCTCCACTGGGACATTCAGCATATTTCCCCCAGAATCTCCAAGTTATCTGTCTGATCCCTCAGGATGGGATCTGAGGGATAAGCCAGAGTGTGGGCCACCAGAAATCTATGGAGAATTCTGCTGAATTGCACGGTGGACAGTTGAATCAAGGATTTTGGGGATAGAGCACTCCTTTCTCTTGTATGCAACTAGTAGGAGTAGGAAGGGAGAAGCCATCTGACCTGTGACCCCTTACTCCCTGCTCTGTCCCCACAGGTTTATCTCCATGCCCTCGTCAGAGATTCCCATGGCCGGAAAATGAGCAAGTCACTTGGTAATGTCATTGACCCCCTAGATGTCATCAGTGGGCTCTCCCTGCAGGTAAGGTTAGCTATCCAAGGCCTAGAGAATGAAGTGGAGGGGACTTTGGGAAATCTAGAAAAATATTTCTTAACCTAGGGTCTGTGAACTTGTGTGTATTTTGATATTTTGTATTTTGATAACCGTATTCTAATATAATTTGTTTTTTATTTTGTTGTGTCTTTTATTTTATGCACTTAAAAACACTATTTGAAAGCAGCCCCATAGGCTTCACCAGACTGCCAGAGGGGGTTCCATGACCAAAAAAAAAAAGTTAAGGTCCCCTCTTCTAGGAAATTTCTAGACCCTCTATGATGAGTGTCGCCAATCACTCCCTCATCTCTACTTAGGGACTCCATGACCAACTCCTGAACAGCAATCTTGACCCTGGTGAAATAGAAAAAGCCAAGGAGGGGCAGGTATGGGGTGTTAGAGCTTGGGGAGAGCATGCGACTTCTGAAGAGATGGGAGGAGACCTGTGGAATCTTCTGAGGGGACATGGGAGCTCATAGAGATAGAAATGGGGAAGGATCTGGAGATTATAGAGAAAGGAAGGAGAGAAGGATAATGCTCTACTAAAATAGAATGCTGGCTTTGGAGTCAGAATGACTTGGGTGCTGATCACCTACTTCTTATTACATGGAAAAGGTGAAGAAAATGAGACTTGACCTCTACCCTTTATCCTTGGTCAGGATCCCAGTGTCCATGCACCCTTCCTGAAACCTGCATCTGACGATACCAAACTCTGTGCTTTGTATTTATTGGCTGTGTGACCATGAACACAAATCATGTAACCTCTAAGCCTCAGTTTCCCCACCTGAAAGAAAATGAAGGAAATGGACTAGATGACCTTTAATCATTCAGTCAGCATGCTTTTTTATTTTCAAGATTGAAAAGCTATTTTTTTATTGGTTTATAATCAACATTCATTTCAACAAGTGAAGACAAGTCAATAAGGCTTTCATAAGCCCCTGTTGTGTTCCAGGACAGACTTTGTCTATAGCCTGGGCTTGCTTGACTCTTTTGCATTACCTCTTGTGAGGAGTTGTTTCATGAAACTCCACAGAGTCATGGTACCAGCACTAGCTGATGTGGATCACTTCTACAAGTGTCTAAAAGCAGTTGTTCTGTTTTTGCTGCTTTTCCTGGCTCTTTGAAGTTCATCTGCTGATGAACTGCGGATTTCCTATGATTCCTGCCCTTAGTTTGACTAGATCAACAGGCATTTATTAATTGCCTGCTGTGTGTTTGGGCAGCTAGGTGGCACAATGGATAGCCTCTTTGTGAATTCAAATCTAGCCTCAGACCCATATTAGCTGTGTGACCCTGGACAAGTCACTTAACCCTGTTTGCCTCAGTTTCCTCATCTGTAAAGTGAATTGGAGAAGGAAATGGCAAACCACTCCAGTATTTTTGGCAAGAAAACCCTAAATAGGGTCATGAAGAGTTGGATACAACTAAAAAATGACTTATCAACAACTACTGAGTGCTGGGCATTAGTGATACAAACACAAAGAATGCAATGTTCCTTACTCTAAGGATCCTGGCTTCTAATAGGGTAGACAGCATGTATGAGGATATACAGAACATATGTAAAAATGTAAATATATATAAATATACAAAATCAACGTAAAGAGAACGAATACAAATCAATACCAAGGAGTAAAAGACAAGGACGTTTGGGAGAGGAAATCAGAAAAGGCTTCATGTAGAGCATGCTGCTTAAGCCGAGTCTTGAAGGGATGCTTTGACATGGGGAAAAGGGAGGGACATTGCAGACAAGAGGAGCAGTCAAAGCGGAGGCTGGGAGACGGAGGGTCTTGTGTGAGGGACAGAGAAGGCTGATTTTCCTTCCCTTTGAGACTGAAGAACAGAAAGGGCAGCTATTTGGAGGGGCTTATAAGGGTCTATTATCTCTGACATGTCTTATCTCTCCACGTAGAAGGCAGATTTCCCCAGTGGAATCCCAGAGTGCGGCACAGATGCTCTCAGATTTGGACTTTGTGCCTATACCTCTCAGGGTATGACCTCACCCTCTCCCCCCCCCCCACTAACCCTCCCTGCTCTCCAAGCTATCCCTGTAGTCTGTCCTTGGGCCCCCTGCAGTCTTACCTGGGGCCTGCTAGCCCTGGAGCCTTGGGGGATAGGGTGATGGACAGTATGTAGAACTGGGAACAGTGTGCATCCTAATGTCCCTTTGCTCACTCCTCAATATCTCCCCAGGCCGAGACATTAACCTGGACGTGAACCGAATCCTTGGGTATCGACATTTCTGTAACAAGCTCTGGAACGCCACCAAGTTTGCTCTTAGGGCATTGGGAGATGGATTTGTTCCCTCACCTGTTCCCCAAGTGAGGGACCTCAGGGGCTGATAAGGGGAGGGTGGTACTCTCAAACTCTCCTCCAATATAGCTGAATAGGCACTAGGTGATTCTTGGGTGTGAAGACAAGAAGACAGTTCAGCCCACACATGAGCTAATCTTTTAGCTCATCTTGAACCTCCTTAAATCAATTCCTTGAGATTCTACAAGTTTATATGATTCCTTACTTCAAATTGGGTGGAATTTTCCATAGGCCAGACTCAGATGGCTTGAGGTTCGAGGGCTTGACCCCAAATGTCACAGCAGTTTCAGCAGGTGCTAGTCTAGCGGACTGTGCTGACCTAACTCATTCCCAAACTCTGGGAATGGCATTCTTCCTGCTCACACTACACTCCCCCCACACTACCTACCATCATCCTGTGTAGGCCAGCAGTCAGGAGAGCTTGGCTGACCGCTGGATTAAGAGCCGCCTGAGTGAAGCTGTTGCGTTGAGCGACCAGGGTTTCCATGCTTATGACTTCCCCACTGTCACCACTGCCCAGTACAGCTTTTGGCTCTATGACCTCTGCAACGTTTACCTGGTAAGGGTAGGATGGGTTCTGGGATGTACCTTGGTTCAGGGAGGGTAGATGTATTATCATCCAGAGAATCACATGAAATGCTCCAGTCATCATCAGATCTTGGGAGGTATATCTCTCTGGTACCCAAATCTGTAAAAGCAGAAGTGAAGGTGAGGGAGGCTAGAGATAGAAGGGGTTTTGGACAGGACAGTGCAGAAGGCCACTTGGGATCCCAGGGGAAGAAAAGTTACAACTGACCCTCACCAAGACATTTCCACTGTACCTGGAGACTTGTTTGGGTACTCAGGGTTCCACAGGAGGATTCGAGGTTGTCTGGGTGTCAGGGTACTTCAAGTTTCTTGTATTTAAAGTAAGAAAACTGGACTAGAAAATCTCTGAGATCCATTCTAAATCTGACTGGTTGGGATTGGTCTGTTTTTGTATCCCAGGAATGCCTGAAACCTGTGCTCTCTGGGACTGACCAAGCTGCAGCAGATACTGCCCGGCAGACCCTCTACACTTGCCTGGATGTGGGCCTAAGACTGCTGTCACCCTTCATGCCTTTTGTGACTGAGGAGCTGTATCAGCGCCTGCCTCGGAGGGCACCCCAGGCCCCACCTAGTCTCTGCGTTACCCCCTACCCAGAGCCCAGTGAGGTTAGAATGGATGCCAGAGCCCCTGAGGGGAAGTAGGGACTGGGGTGAGGGGCATAAGGGAGCCTGAGGCAGGGAGGGTTGAAGGCTTGTCTTCCCGTTTTTTGTCTCATGAGCATTTTTGCCTTGTTACAGTTCTCTTGGAAGGATCCTGAGGCTGAGGCTGCTTTTGAGCTGTCACTCAGCATTACCCGAGCTGTTCGTTCTCTCCGAGCAGATTACAACCTTACCCGGAGCCAGCCTGAGTGTGAGCGACTCAGCTTGTTTTCTTTGTTTTCTATTTTGGTTCTCACTCATGGTGTTTGCCTTTTTCCTGGCTTTTAAAGTTGATCTCTGCTTCTGGGGTATACAAGACACTGTCCCATGCTTCTTGTGCTGCGGGGTAGGGCCCTGGTTACTGGCTTTGTGTGCTGGAGGTTGTAGAGGCTGTAGCTTACCTGGTGCTGACCTGGAGCTGGTGGTGGTGGCTGGTGTGTACCGAGGCCAGGTGGAGTTTTTCTGTGTTTCCCTGGGGTTATACTGAAGCTTTTGGGGGATGTCATCTGACTGATGGAGGTTTCCTCATCGATGGGGGCTGCACTAGAGCATAGGTAGAGCCGCTGTGCAAGTGGTGGTTCTCCGGGCTGGTGTCTGCCGGTTCTCCTGGCTGTGTGAAGGTACTCAGGGATCCTGATGTTGATACTTGCCTGCTTCACCACCCTGGGGCTCAGGATCTCCTGCTGGATTGCTGAGGTGGGGCTTGCCTGGAAGCCTCCTGTCCTGTACTGGTCCCCTTCAATCACAGCAAGAGGGACGGACCGTTCCTGTTAATCCCCCTAGCCTTGTGAGCTAAAATACTACTGTACCCTATCTTTCTGTGGACCCCACTGTTCCAGGATTTTTCTGGGTTTTTCAACATCTATACTATAGAGTACTGCTTACTCTGCCGTCTTGGCGTCTTCTACCTCTATCACATCTAGGCCCCTGACACTTATCCCATCTATGCTCCCTACCATTTTAGGATGTCTATATCTTCAGGGTTGGTCTAGGTCACTCTGCCAGCTCCTGCTCACCTTCCTCACCCACCACATGTCCCAGCGTCTGGCCTCACTTGTCTCTTCCTTTAACTACAGGTTTCCTGGAAGTGGCAGATGAGGCAACAGGAGCACAGGCTTCTGCAGTGTCAGGCTATGTGCAGGCCCTCTCCAACACTGGACCCGTGACCATCCTGCTGCCTGGATTCCCCGCCCCACAAGGCTGTGCTGTGGGCCTGGCCTCCGACCGATGCTCTGTCCACCTGCAGCTTCAGGGGCTGGTGGATCCTACTCGAGAGCTGGCAAAGCTCCGGGCCAAACGCGGGGAAGCTGAACGTCAGGCTGAAAGGCTTCGGGAGCGTCGGGCTGTTCCCGACTATGCCACCAAGGTTCCCTCCCAAGTTCAGGAGTCTGAGGAGGCCAAGGTGTGTGGGTCCCCACGTTAATCCCCACCTCAGGGTCCAAGGCCAGTTCGCCCTTGATTCTCTCTTGGTGAAAGTCCCAGGCACTGGTCTATCTGTTCCTTCCTGGCTACCAACACCTGTTTTAGGTTCTCCCCTCCCATAGTAGAATAGGATGCAATTTCCCAGCTTTTCATCATCTCTCCTGTTACTTAACAAGTACACAGCTCCTTGGCAGTTCCTGTGGGATTTTTCTTGCCATTAACTGTAAGAGAACTCAGAAGGTTAGAAGCAGAAGATATTCTTACCAAGCCTTGAGTTGTTTTCCTGGGATCCTTGACATGAATGCTGGGGCAGGAAGTGGGAGGGATGAGACTGTCCTCCTACTCTTTCATTAACATCATGCACATGTGAAAACATCAGATCTGGGAAGATCTGAAGAGGAAACAGGTCTAGGGAAGGGAAGTTATTTTAACAACAGCAGTAGCAACTCGCATTTCTACAGTTCATACTTCGGTGAAGTTAGTGGGAATACCATCTTCCCAGTTTTACAGAAGAGGAACCTGAAGGCCCAGCAGCTCACTCAAGGTCATATAGCAAGTTAGTGGGGAAACCAGCATTAATTTTGTATTTTGTTGAGAGTTAGCTCTGTGCTGTTGCCCTTTTACTAAATGGGGCTAATGTTGGAATGTGAGGAAGTAGGCAGGTGTTCTGGAAGGTTCCTAGGATGCTGTCCTGTTCCATTTCCCAGGGTGGATGTGGAGTTGGTCAGTAAGACAACAAGTAACCCTTCTTGCCTATATTCTACCCACTCCATTGGGACCAGGGAGAAGAGGATACCTTGGCTTCTCTGCCTGCCCTGTGGAACCTGACTGTTTAACTAAGGGAGACAATACAGCAGTGTTGAACATAGGAAGAAAAGAAGGCAGTCCCTGCCTGTGGTACACAATGAGGCCCTTATCTCTAACTGCCCAGGAGAAAACCCATTTGTTCCCAGAGAATCTAGGCTCAACTGACTCAAGTGCTTTCCCTTAGGTTAGGTGTATTAGGGTAAAGGAATGATAGCCCTCCTAACACATTGTCTGTCATCTTCCAATTGGCTCCCACCTGGTGCCCCGACCTGTTCCTAGGATCATGAACACTTTGTTATACTGATGATGTGTTGGTGGAACTGGCGGGGAGGGGGGTCATCTGGTTGGAACTCCTACTTCAAAGATGAACACCCCTGTGAACGGTCATGAGATGGGACACTTGGTACAACGCTTCAGCTGCCTCGTGGGAAAACGAGCTTCCAAAATCCAAGTTTTATAATTAAATGTAAAATCTGAATATGTGATCTCTGGGAGCTCAGAGGGAGAAGAGGGATAGGGTAGTTTTAAGTAAGACTCACAGAAACTGGGATTGGGGTTAGCCCTCAAGATGGGCAGGAAATTGTTCTCTTGGTGGTTTCCATTTTCCCTTTAGCTCCTTCCTATGGTCTTTTCTCTCTGGGCTAGAGGGTTTGCCTGCATTTGGGAGGCAAAGAGAATCTCCTTTAGATCTTGGGGTTCTCATACACTCTCTCCTTCCCTTTCCCAGCTCCAACAGACAGAGGCAGAGCTGAAAAAGGTAGATGAAGCCATTGCCCTGTTTGAGAAGATGCTGTGAGACCTGGAGACAACTCCCCAGCACCCTGACCTACCATCATTGGGTGGGAGGTGGCCCTGCAGCAATAAAATATTTTGGCACAAACCTTATATTTTTTTGTGTAATGAGGAATGGGTTCTCTTAAGGGAGCAGGAATTGGATGCCTAATTCCTTGGAGGGGGAGGGGTTCAGAATCTGATCCCGGGGGAGCTTTTGCCACTGGAGGATGCTAAGGGTTGGGGGCAAGGTGGTATCCCAAAGCTGGAGAGCCAGAAGCCTAGGTCCCCTCTGTGGGAGAAGGGAACTTGGTCCAGCCTTGGCTGGGCTCCAGCCCCTGACTCATGTGCTTTCATCAGCACGTTTCATCTCTGCACTGCAGTGGGGTGAGTCAAGGAGGGGCAGTTCTACGTATGTATACTTCCTATTCTACACACAGTGTCCCTGTTTGACTGCTTTGGATTTGGGGGAGCAATGCAGTTGGGGATCCTCTAAGCTCCTGGGCCTATGTCTCTGCTCTTTGATTTGCCACACCCACACCCCACCCCCTGCCCTGGGTTAAATATAACTCTGACCTAAAGTCCAGGACGGGGACGCACTACTGCTTGCCTAGCGTGACCAGGGACCCCATCCAGGAAGAGACCCCAGAGACCAGGTATGGGTGGGGGGGGCCTAAGGGGAAACCCCTTGTGGGAGAGGGGTGCCCCGGTTTTTGAGTGGAGAAAAACAACAGGAAGGTGACACCTGAGAAGGCTGGGTGGGGGTAGGGTAGGGTTGGATGTCTAGCTCCTTCAGGGAGCTCAGTGGGCAGACCACCAGTTTGTTGGGTCCTTGGGAGGAAAGATCTTGGCTGCCTGGGTTCCTGAAGAGCAGAAAGGTCCTTAGCAACCTTTTCCTGGCAGGTATGTTTGTCTACACCACTCAGTCTGTTTCCTGATAACGTTCTTGTTGTCCTGGTGATTAGATAGTGGCGTCCAGCTGGGTTAGATAAGTGCGGCTGAGGGTGGAGAAGGCAGGTGCTCTGGGAGACAGGAACAGACTCAGGGCTGGCCAGGGAGGGAGGAGCTTCAGCTCAGCATACCACTCCATCTGTCTCTCTTGGTTCTGTACCCCACAGACACACACTTGCTCCCGTGTCTTTGTCCTCCCCCTGACCTCCCTTCAGGTCCATGTCTCAGCCATGGAACCTCTCAAAACATCTGGCCCCTGCCTGGGCTCCCTGCTTGTGCTGTTACTGTGTCTTTGCCCAGCATCTGGCTTCTTCCCCAACATCTGGAGCCTGGTGGCCGCCCCCAGTTCCATCACCCACCAGGACCTGACAGAGGAAGCTACTCTCAACGTTACCTTACAGCTCTTCCTGGAAAGGCCACCCCCTGGCAGGAATCCCCTCCGCCTGGAGGACTTCCAGGTAAGAACCCATTTGCTGCTCCCAAATCTCCCAAGAGCTCTGTTTCCCCTGAGGTCTCTCTAGGGCTCTGATTGGTAAGGGGAAGACACCAGTTCAGTTGAACAAACATTTATTTAGTGGAAAGGGAGGTGTCCCCAGTAATTGGCAAGAATTGAGCATTTGGAGTCAGAGGATCTGAGTTCAAATTCCTTACCACCTGTGTGACTTTGGTCAAGTCATTTCTACATGATGACCTCTGAGGTCCATTTCCAGCTCACATATCTGGTCATATTGTTACGAGTCCCATGGTTGGGAGTGGGGAAGCATGCTCCAGTGCACACAGGGGCGCTGGCCTCGTCGTTCTTTGTACAGATTACTCTGGGCATTTTCACTAGCTGTAGCTTCCGCTTGGAACCTTCTTTCTCTTCATCTCTACCCCCTCCTTCAAGTCCTAGCTAAAGTCCCACCCTCCACAAGAAGCCTTTCCCCGTCTGTCTTAATTCTAATGCCTTCCCTTGTTTGATTTTTTTTTATCAGATTTATAGCTCGTATGTATATAATTGTTTATATAGATTTTGAGCATCTAGAAGACAGGAGCTGTCTTATCTTTCTTTGGTTAGCACCGTGCCTGGCACATGCTTAGTAAATATTTGCCGACTGACTGACTGTCTAAACTACATCAAGATAAAATAATCCCTTTCTTCAAAGAATTGGTGCTATACTAGGAAAGACAAGGAAACTAAAGGTAATTTGAGAAACCTTGATTTCTAGGGAAAGGTCTTCCCAGTGCATGGGTTAGGACAAAAACCTCTGCCTCCCTACCTCCCCCGCATAGCACAGAGACACTTTATTTTAGGGTGCTCAATGCTCTATCTGGTGGTGAATAGTGGGGTTCTTCCTAGATTCCTAAACCCTAGATATTTTTCTCCTTTTCAGGGTCGGACACTGCTGGCTGATGACCTCTTTGCCGCTTACTTTGGACTTGGGACCCCAACCCGCCGATTCCGGGCAGCCCTTGGTGAGGTGACTCGTGCCAATGCAGCTCAGGACTTCCTCTCAGGGACCAGGAATGACCCTGAGCTGCACTTTGATGCAGAACAGCTGATTGGAAGTCGGGCCCGCCTTGTGGGGAGCCTTCGGGAAGCCCTTAGTGCTGCCCGTGCCTTGGAATATACTGTGGCCCGACAACGCCTAGGAGCCATGCTACATGCCTTACAGGTGGGCTGGAGACCAAGGGAGAGGAAGTGTATGATAGGTATTAATAAGGGTGAAGAGAAACTCAGGATGGGGGAGAGAATTGAAGCCCCTTCCTATGTCCCCTCTTCCAAGAGGGTGGCACTTCCTATGAGAATTTTGTCATCAGAGGGATTGAAAAATTGAAAGATAGTATTGAGATTGGTAGGGAATTGGCCCTATGGGGTACCCATGACAGTCTCATGGTGAACAGAAGCAGTGAAGTCTCCTGATGGGTAGTAGAGGGATGGAGAAGAAGGATGGAATTTAAAATTGGGGGAGAAAGGAGTGGGCCATAATTGACCTCTTTCTACCACCAGGATTTCTACAGTCATAGCAACTGGGTAGAGCTGGGAGAGCAGCAGCCCCACCCTGATCTTCTGTGGCCCGCACGGAAGCTCAAGAACTTGGCACAGGGTATGGGTACAAGCCATACTGCCTGGATTGGGGTAGGAAGTCCTGAGTCACTTTGGTTAACTCTTCTACCGGGGCAAAAGTGTCCCAAAACAGTCTTTCATAGAATCCTAGGAAGAATGAGAGAGCTGGATGGGACTTTCAAGACAGATCAGGGACATCCCTTTACTTTATATATAGAGGCACTGAGACTCAGAGAAGCAAGACTTGACTTGCCCAAAGTCACGAGACTTTCATTGCACCGTGTTGCCCCCCACCTACATCATTTGCCTTTTCTTTTTGTGTTTGGGAGGGAGGAACACTTGTGTCCCATCCCCAGGTTCACTCCTTGTCTTGCCATTAAGAATATAGGGGCACCAATTAAGCTTCCTGGTAGTTTTTTTTCTTTTCTTGGGAAGCGGGAGAGAGAAGACTAGATAAGGGAGGGGTAAAAAACACTGGGGACCTGGGAAGCTCTTTGTTTTCTGTTCCACTACCACCTCGCCTTCCATACCATGACAATCCTTTCTTCTCAGCTGGGGACCCGATGTGCTCTGACTGTGAAGAGCTGAGCTGCCCTGGAAATTTGCTGGGTTCCATATTCCTCACCTCTGGCTATTTTGGGGTAGAACCCCCCAAACCTCCAGGTATACTACAGGAAGGGGCCCCAAAGACTCACTTCCCATTATAAGGTTCCGCAGTAAGGTGCCCCTTCCTATGAAAAGTTAGGGAAAGATAATATTAGAATTGGTACCATTGGGATAGCTGTGACTGATGAATGAAGATAAAAGGGATAAGGAGTGGAGAGGGGTAGTGTCCTTCCTATTCTGTCTTCTCAGAATCATGCAGCATCTTTCTGGGGGTAGGTTTCTATAGCTCACAAGAAAATTTTGGTGTAGGATGATGAGGGGATGCCTCAGGGTTACTGGAGTGTTGCCAGCACTCTCTCTCTTGTCTGAATGGCTGTACTGCTACTAACCTGTTTCGTAGCCCCTAAGGAGGTTGGTGCTAGGTGCTGGGACATTCCCATTGCTTATCTCTCTTGGGCCTTTTTCCTCAATTTAGGGAAATGTAGCCATGGGGGCCATTTTGACAAGAGCAGCCGTGTTCTCCCCCGAGGGGGCATCAACAAAGACAGCACATCTCCAGCTTTCTCCCCACACCATGATTTGCACCCTCAAGCTGCCCAGCTTGCTCTCCAGGCCTCCATCCAGGCCCTGAATCTCCTCCGGGGCCGATTAGGGGATACTGGATTTTCCAGGTGAGCAAGATCAGGGGAAGGTCAGCTTAAACTAGGTTAAACAGTTAGACTTAAAATTCTGAGTCCCTGTGGGAGGTGAGAGCTGTCAGGGGGGTAAGAGTCAGAGAACTAGGTCCCTCATTGGCACTCTTTCACCCTTCAGGCTCCTACAAATCTCCCCAGCCTCAGGCCTGAGCTTTGTCCTGGACACTACAGGCAGTATGGGGGAAGAAATTAATGCAGCCAAAATACAGGCTCGGAGAATCATTGACCAACGTCGTGGTGGCCCCATGGAGCCTACCCACTACATTCTTGTGCCTTTTCATGATCCTGGTAACAGTGGCCCCAGGACAGGGGGCAGGGATCCTGGGTTATACTTTCCTATTTTTTCCCCTTATAAAACAACAGTCCTTTCTGTGGCAGCCTAAGAATAGTGAGCACTCTTCTCCTTCTTTCCAAAATGGCAGCATATCCTTAGGAGGGTGAGTGCCTAGGTGCTATGAAGCCAGGAGGGTCTTATTTTGGGAGTGGACTAGAGGAGGGGATTAAATGACAACTAATAATTTCCAGTTTCCTCAGTTTTGGGAGCTGGAATGGAACCTGCTGGTAGAGATCAGCATGGAACAGCTAGAGCAGAGTGGTGGTCAGTAATGCCCTACTGCTGTTTTCTACTTGAACTCTGAGAGATCTAGTCCTGGTCTGCCAACACCTTGTGACCTTAGACAAATCACTGAATTTCCCTGAGTCTCACTTCTGTTATTTGTAAAATGAAGGTGATGCTGTCTACCTGGTTTACCTCCTGGGGTTGCTGTGTGAAGATTAAATGAGATACTGAACATGAAAGTTCTTTGAAGGGTATAAAGCACTGTACACATTGGAGGTGTTATTGTTAATATGATTTCAAAATGGTAGCGTTTTCTGATTTGTTTCTTCCCCTTTCCAGGTACACAGAGGGCTTTTTGGTTGGAGAATAGGGAATTACTGTAATAACTCTTGAGTAGGGCGGGGGTTACTACTTTCCTTTACTTACTTCATCCTTCTCTTCTCCTCTTCAGGATTTGGACCTGTTCTTAAGACCAGTGACCCTGATACTTTCTGGAAATATCTTAATGAGATCCATGCCCTGGGGGGTGGAGATGAGCCTGAGATGTGTCTGTCAGCCCTGGAGGTCCTTCCCCCTTGAGTTTCCTCCCCTCCTCCTCCTTCCTTCCTATCACAATCCTCAGGCTTCTCCTTCCCTCCTCCTCCCTCCTTCTCCAAGAATTCTTCTCCTCCCTGACTTAGGCCCTTGCTCTTTGCCCAACAATTTGCTCCTTCTAGACCACATCCCTTTTTTTCTTGGATGGAAAGGGCTTCTAGCTTTTCACCCCTTCAACTCAATTTTTAATTCTCTCTCTCTTCTCCATTCCAGCTGGCCCTGCTCCACACACCCCAGTTCTCAGACATCTTTGTTTTCACTGATGCCTCCCCCAAAGATGCCTATCTCACCAATCGTGTAGAGGCCCTGAGCCAGAAGCAGCACTGCAAGGTGAACACTCCACAATAATGCTGTAAGCAAAAGCCGAAAGAGACCCTATCTTAATAATCCATTTGGGACAAATTGGTTGGCAGGAGACTTCAAAACAGCAAATAGTAATTGAAGAAACATCTATTCTTAACATGAGTAGAACACTCATCCTATGCCACATCCTGTACTGAGCTGTGAGAAACCCACTTCTTGGCCTTACAGCTTACTGCTTTGCCACTGATGCATTGGCTTCTCTGGACACCAGCTCTTCTCTGATACCAAAACCTTGCCTTTGCTCCTGGGCCTTTTTAACTCTCCTTATTTGCTAAAACTTCCCTTGTTGTTGGATCCCAAATATCCCAAGCTTTCGTGGCTTTGGGGGTTCAGAGAGGTCATACTGAAACCTAATTATCTCTCCTGTTCTTCAACTGATGCACCTTATTCTAACATGTGCTCCCTTTTCCCTTACCTTGAACTCCAGAGTTTGTTTTCCAGGGATTCTTTACCAGGGAAAAGCAGCTATACAAATTCAGAAATTAGGTACCAGAGAAATATAATTAGTAAAAGAATTTAAATAAACAAAGCATGATGCTTTAAAATATTGAGAAGCTTTTAACCTGTTCTATGCAAGCTACCATTCCCAATCTGCTTTAGAGAAGTATCTCGGATATAAAACTTACTAGTCCTTTCTGCAATGCTAGTCTAATTTTCAGTGAATTGGAATGCTTCCTGATCCAATGACTCTTCATTGGTGCTTCCGCATCTTATCACTCCCCTAAATTATCACTCTGCTAGCTAGATATCTATCCTTCCTCCAACCAAAGTAACGAGGGGATGGAAAGAACTCTCCCATAAAATTAAAGCTTGTTTCATCAACCTAGAAATAGAATAATCTACCCCTACACAAAGATAAGTCTTTCCCATCACATGTTCAAAGTGGGAAGCATGAAGGAGTGTGTGTGTGTGTGTGTGTGTGTGTGTGTGTGTGTGTGTGTGTGAAACTGTGGAGGTTAGAAGGGAATCTATGACAATAGAAGACATAGTCTCTAAGGAACTTGGTTATGTTACAGAAGACATTGTCCTGGACATTACTTACAAAGGTGACATGGTGTTAGAGCATGAGAACTTCCAACAACTTGAGGCAGAGATCGCAGACTCCGCCAGAGAATACATGAGCCCCCATTGTAAAATCCCAGCTTCAGAGATATCCTGCAGGCTTCCAGAGTTAGAGATAACAATAATAAAACTTATTGATAATGTGTTCAATAAATTGATACCTCTCTGAACACAGGTGACATTCTTGGTGACAGAGGACCCATCAAGGCGGGTTCGAAGAGAGGTCCTTTCCCCAAAGCGGTTTCAGCCATACCAGGCAATAGCCATGGCTTCAGGAGGAGAAGTCATTTTTACCAAGGACCAGTATATTCAGAATGTGGCAAGTGTGGTGGGCGAGAGTATGATGGATATGGTGAGTAGCTGCAGTAGCTGCGGAATACTGGGTGTGGGCAAAGAGAAACTCAAGAAAACTTACACAGGAAATGCAATCATGTTGTGAGGGTGAGGGAAACAGAAAATAAATCCTTTGCTGGGGCAGGGTTGCTTTATACTCTCCCTCTGGATTCCCCAGCTTCTTTTCATTATCAGAGTAAAGGAAATAGATCTCGTTAAAAAAAATTGCCATTTAAAACCTTGGGAACAGGAAGACTTTTTACAGAGTCATCTGGACTAACCTGAAAGTTCCAGATTCCACTCACCATAAAAATACTATCTCTTGCCCTAGGAGGGTGCATTGAAAGTGCAGTCACCTGATAAGGCTGGGGACAAAGATATATGGTCACCCATAACCTAGCCTCATCAATTCCTGTGAATCACTCTTCCCCTTTCTTCTCCATATCTCTTATCCTTCTTTCTTTACTAGCTCTACCCCTTTCTCCATCTGTCACTTAAATTCTCCACCTCTGTTCTTCTCCCTCCCTGTCCTATGTATCTCTCTCTTTATATCTCTCCCTCACAACCTCAAGGTGACCCTAGCCCTGGTGCCTCCTGTTCCACCCCCTAAGGGGCCTCTCATGTTCCACGTGGACAAGATGCTTCATGGGGTCATCATCCATCTCCATGGAGAGATAAGCATGTTCAGGATCTCAGACCCCACAGGTACTTAGGGGGAAGGCAGAAAAGGGGACTGGTAATAAAGGGGGTACAGATTTGGGCTGGAGAATGTCTGACACAGGGTGACAAAGAAAGCTCAAGAGACCTAATATTCCTTCACCTTAGATATGTTCTGTTATATATGAGAAAAATTAATTGTCTCCTCACTATGACCCTCTAGGCATTTCTCAGGATATTCATCAGGATTGGGGGCCTCTGGGCCATATTCAATGCTTTGGTCAGTTCTGGACAGTGAACTTAAATGACCCGCCTCAGGTTGGGGCCTGGGTGATAGAGATCACAGCACAGGGGATGCCTGGAGTAAGAGTGAAAGGTAAGGAAGAGGTTGGGGGGGGAGGGGTAATGACAGAAAAAGCAGGAACCTCTAGAGATGATTGATATAGCGGGTATGAAATGGCTTACATCCCCTTTCTTCTCCAGCTAAGACTTCCTTGGATTTCCTCTTCTCTTTTGGGATTCCTATTGAGGGTGGACCCCATCCTGGCCTTTATCCCCTAAGCCAACCAGTTGCAGGTAAAACAGTTAATCTGTTCTCTGTCTCTCCCTCCTTTTCCAGGCTTCTGAGACACATGAAAACTGGAGTCCCTCTTTCTTTCTTCTTTCTTCACACCCTTTTCTGCTCTTATCCCATCGTAGGTCTCCACACTCTGCTTCTAATTGAAGTGATGGGACTGGTTTCTGGCATCCCCAACATGAATCACTCTCGTGTTATTCTTCGGGGAAGCCCAGAGGGTGAAGAGTTGGACCATGTGGCGCTGAAGCCAATTGGGGCCCCTGAACAGGGACTTTTCACTGCCCTTCTGGAGCCCAAGATCCTTCTCACCCAAAGGCCTTTCTTCCTGGAGCTGATTGGCCAGGATGATAGGAGATCCAGTCTTCAGAGAGTAGCCTCTCAGCCTTGCACTGTGGTTCCTGTCCTTCTTGAGGTAAGATTTGGAGGTTATAAGTAAGAGAGGAAGCTGGAATTGACTTGATTTTCATCACTGTATCCTAGAGTGGTGTCCTGCATATAGTAGGTGATTAATAAAAGAATTGAACTGGGTAAGTAACTTCCCCTTTCGGGACATTCTTTTGTCTCTGAAATGAGATTGGACTTGATTTCTAAGGTCCTGTCCAGCTGTAGTGATAGATGAATTTATGAACTGAATTTTTAGAGGAGGGGAAGATGTTGATCCATCCACAACCCAGCCCTTCTCATCTCCCTTCTCCAGCTCAGTGGGCCTTCTGGCCCTCTTAGCCCTGGTCACCAGGTTCTGCTCAGCCTCCAGATCTCTAGCTTCTCAGGACCCTGGGATCTCATCGTTTCAGCTTCTGTCAGTCCCAGCTTCCCCCTCACCACCAACCTCTCAAGGTAACTGTATGCCTCCTAAGACTTAGTTCTAAATGCCACTCCCTGATTTTCTGACTGTCAGCTCTAGGCTGCTTAACCCCACCCTATTTCAGTGGAGCTCAGATTAATTCTTTCAGTTTGGGATACTTTATTAAGGGGCCTTTAGGATCTCTGTAAAAGAGCAGTGAACAAAATATGTTATTTCACAGGGTTCACCTGGGGCAGAATGAGTCAGCCTGGGGGCAATTCTGGCTACAGGTTCCAGGCTCAGCCACACTGGACTCATTAGTGACAGTGACAGTGACAGCAGAAGCCAAATCCAGTGACCCTCCTCCCCCTGCGCATGCTCTCCTCCAGCTCTTGGTGCAGGCTTTCCCCCCACAGGTGAGACCTACCAACCCTTCACCAATCCCTTGGATAGGTTGAAGCCTGGGCCAACCACAGGGATTAGACTTTAGCTTTGAGTGAGTGGGAAGGACATTCAATTACATTTTTATTTTCTCACCCTTTGTTTCCCTCTCTCCTTCTACCTATTTTCTCTTCTTTCTTTCATATACTCCTGTACCCTCTCTTTTTTCCTGTTTTCTTTCTAGGAGCAGCTGGATGACCCTGGTGCCTCCTCAAGGCCAAGTCACAATATAGCTAGGCCACACTTACACAATTCCACTCTGGGGCCCCAAAGGAGTGGGGCAGGGGGTACCATGGGAGCTGGCCCTTGGTGGGGGCCAATGAGGGGGTTGCTACTGGTTCTTGGCATAGTAGCCTGGTGATGACTTCCTGCCCACATCTCCAAATATAATTCTGGGTAGGAAAGGGAAGCTCTATGACCCTGCCCAGACCCTGCCTCTCCTGTACCAATCTAGAGACTGGGTTTTTTTCTTCAAGTCATGGCATTCATTTTGTTTCCTTTCAGGTGAAAGAGTTGGGGTTGGGGAAGTCAAGGGAGAGAAATATTTTCCCATAATGCACTATTTTGCCCTTTGCCCTACAACCTTTTTTGGGGGGAAATCAAATCAAAGACTTATTTTTACAGAAAATCACTTCAGTTTTGTTACTTCGGCACGCCCCTCCCCGCCATTCCCTTCTCTCTAGTCCAGGGACTGTTGGTTATAGAAGTTTAAATCTGAGGCCTGGGAATTGGTTTCTGTTTTATTTTTGTAGGGAAAGATATTAATTATTTAAATAAATTCTCAATAAATGCTGTTGCTTTCTTTGGGGATATGAGATGGGAGGACAGAGTGTACTGGGAAGATCAGGAGATAAAGGACCTGAGAGGATTTAAGAAGAAACTTTATTTTTCTCTCCCATGGGAGGCCTGACAAGTAGGAATATCCGTATATTTACCACCCAAAGTCATTTCACCTTGGACAAGAATGGGGACAGGGGAAGTAGCAGATTTCTAGCAATCTCCTCTTTATCCACCAAAGTGGGGGTGGAAGAGGGCCTTAGACTAGGGTGGGGCCCCTCGGCCTTTTCATCTGGCCCAGTGGAGTGGCTTCTTCCCCCTCAGGCTGGGCCACCTGCTTGTACTCTTGCTGCCCTTGCAGGTTCTGGAAGAGAGAAGAACGTTGAGAATTGAGTGTTTTTGTTTTGATGGGTTTTTTTGGGGGGGGAGAGGGGGGCGGATCATGTGTATCCAGCATTCTCTCCCCTCTCCCTCTCACTGAGGAGAGATTCTGCTCCTTTCTACTTGTCCATTCTCTCAGCAGCAGCCACAAGTTCTGTTCAATCAGCATTTTGTTCCAGCCCATCTTGGCCTGGGTCAAACTGGGCTGGGGTGAGGGGGTAGTGGGGAGGATAAGACACTTTCAGAAGTAGATAAAACTGGGGAAAATCAGTTTCCACTGCCCCCAGCCAATCTCCCCACTAGCAGAAAAACCTAATTTACCTTCCCTTGAATCAGACTCTTCAGGCAGTTGTTCATTTTCTGGATCTGGGCCAGGAGGGGGGCCCTGGGCTCTGAATGGAAATTCTAGAAAGAAAGGAGAGGGAGAAGGATGGCACCTCCCCCCACCCCAATCTCTTCAGGGTAAAATATTCCGATCCATTGTCTCACCCTCCCTCCACCCCAGCCACAAAGAAAAACTCTTGACCAATCCCACAGCCCTCTCCCCTGCTTTCTGAATTTCATTATTTTATTTCTATACACTCCATTCAATTCATCCTCATATTTCTTTTACCATTCCATGACCTCCAACCCTATGGAAACCCAGCACTCCCTTTCCCTCACTCCCTAATCTCTTTTTAGGTATCTCAATTTATCACCCCCCAGGGAACCCACTATGCTCCCCTATGACAATGGAATATCCCAATCTCCCCCACACACCAATGGAACAGCCTAATACTTTACCCATCCCCCATCTAATTGACCAATCTTACCCACCCTCACTTCCCTGCTGTGTACAATGGTATAATCCAATCCCATTCAGATATCACCATTAACTTCTTCCTTTCCAGGGATCTTCCAGAGGTGTCTTCCATCTATTTCCTGTCTTTCCCCTTTCATCCCTCATACCTCACCAAGGTTTCCCAGATGCAGCTGCCACCTCTGAGCCTCCTTTAGACTCCCTTTGTACCAGGCCTGGCTCTTTTCCAATAGCTCCAGCCCCTGCCACAGGGCATCCTGTTCTCTCTCTATGGCACGCATCCCTTGAAGCTATGGGAGGGTAGGGGTACAAGAGGGTGACCAACCTCCTGTGTCAAAGCTCAAGATGACTAGTTTTTTCCATCAGAGGGAACTGAGCTGCTTCCCTCAAGCTCCATGGGCCCCTTTCTGGATTGGGGGTGGGGGTTGGCCCTTGAACATCACTCTTTGTCCCTACTAATCCTCAGATGGATTCATTGTCTAGCCACTGAGGATCAGGTCCAGGACTAGCCAGCTAAGACCCCAAGGTGAGGGGGGAGGAGGGAGAGAGCTCCTTTACCCAAGGTTCAATGAAGCCTAAAAGGACAGGATGTCTGAGCCCCAGAGGGATGACTTCCCCATTCATTCCCCTTCCTCACCCAAAGGAAGAAGCTCAGTGCCCCAGGATCCTGGCGGTTGGTCTCCAGTGGCAGCAACAAAACAGTGTAAGGAGTTTGCACAGAGACCCTGGACCCTCCAAGCTTCTGACTTCCCATGGCCTTTGGTGTATGGAGGTTGGAGACCAGCACACATAAGCAGCCCAGGGCACAGCCCCACCCACCAGGGGACACATCCCTCCCACCACCCTCCCTCCACACAGCCCTCCTCTTTGCCTCTCATTCTTTCTGCCTGCACCCTTCCTCCCATGCATCTTTCTATTTCTTTTTTGGGACATTCTGTTTTAGAATTGGAAGGATCTCATTTCTATGAGATTCTTTAATTCTATAATTCTTTACAGAATGTTGGAGTTGGAAAGAACTTTAGAAATTGGACCAGGGTTACACAGTCAGTGACAGAACCAGGGTTTGAATCCAAATTTCTCTACTTTCACTCCAGGGATTTTCTCACTGAGACATAGTCCTGTTTTCCTACTCACCAAATAACCCACAACTGGTTCAGTTTGGACCCAAAGAGCCAGTCAACAGATTCTCAGCATGAAGTGATTTGTTATTACTGGGTCTCTCCTGAGTTATCCATATGGTCTCTCAAAAGTAATTTATTAATTTCTAGGCCTTTGATGATGTTGGACAAGTGCCTATTTCTCTAATGGGGTGCTTCAATTCCCACCTGTCTGTTTTTGGAGGGTCCAGGAAAGCAATGCCTTTTCCAAAGTATACATTTTATTCCCCAAATCATACAGTTTTTTCTCAGGCAAACAATACTGAAATTAGAGGTACGGGGTCCAGAGTTGAAGAGAAAGGATAGAAGAGTACTTGATATCCTGGCGAAAGGAGGGCTGATCAAAGGATAGAGGAAGCTGCAGGTAGAACTTGCTGACTCATGAAAATGCTCAAGTCCAATTCAGGATCTTCCAAATCCAGTTTCAGGAACTTATCCACCAAGGCCTGGCAACTAAAAAGTGGAAAGAATGTTGGGGGAAGAGTATGTTTGGGTTTCCTAAGGGAGAAGGAATTAAGGAACATGGAAGCTGGGGTTAGATGCTCACTTTTCCATCTGATTCTCCTTTAAAAGTCCTTTATCAGGCTTAATAGGTTTTCCTTTTCGGATCAACTCTGAGATCTGGGAATGGAAAGAAGGAAGATAGGGTGGAAAGGAGGTGAGGACTAAAGATTTTAGAGACCAGATAGATGCCTGGGTCCTAGAAAGGAGTGGGGACTCAAAGGGAAAGAAGACTAGATCAGGGAGCTGGCTGCTATGTTCCATTACCTCCAATCCACGAGTGATGAGTTTAGCTGGGAGTCCAGCTTGGGCTGCTGTGTGGGAGGCATGACTGGCATTTGCAACACCTTCTCGAACCTGATAGAAGAAGATGAGGTCATTTCCATCCTCACAGGTCTCCATGGTCTTGTGGAAGAGAAAAATGGAAAATCTATCACAAACTTTATTTTTCTGAGTGTTCTGGATGAGTTGCTTCTTTAAGAGACAGAGGAAAGAGGTGCCACATTTCCCTGCCCTTGGGGAGCTCCTAGTCTGAACTGTGGAGACAAAATCCCTACACTTGGGAAGCTCCCAGTATGATGATGGAAGCAAGAATTCCCATCCTTAGCTTTCAGTTTTTCAGAAGGGAGGATCACTGCTCTTAGAAAACTCCCAGACTGGGGTTCTGAATTTTAGATTTAAAAGATGCTTTCATCTGAAAAGTAAATTGATATCCTTACCAGATACTCTACAAGGGGTCCAGGGGGCAGCAGCTGCAGCTGAATGAGGCTCAGAAAGTTGGTGGCAACAAAGATCTGGGGGCACCTGGGCCCTTGGGACTCCCAGTGTCTGAGTACAGAGGCCAGGAGTGCCAGCCCATCCACCTGGAGGAAGAGGGAGGTGAGCAGAATGGGGGTAACAGGTCATGTCCAGAGCTATGTCTTCCATTCCTCTGGCCTGTTCTGGTCTCAGTCTTCCCCCAGCCCCAATCGTCTCCCTCCATTTCTCTCCTTTGTCTCTTTTCTTTAACTTCCTCTTCCTTTCCCTTCCATGAGGCTTTCCCTTTCCCTCATTTTCCCATTTGCCCACCCCCAGTTCCTCCCCTTCCGTTTCCCAGTCACTCCTGCCTCACCGTGTTAGTCCCCTTCCCAAATTCATCAATGAGGACCAGGGATCTCTCAGTGGCATTGTTCACAGCTTTTGCCACCTGACAACACAGATGGAGAAGGGAGGATTCATTTCATCCATTCCCCCCCATCCCCGCTTGCTCTCAGCCAGGCAGAGGGGATGTCTCTCATATGCTGTGCGGTTTTCAAGGCAGAGATTCCCTTGACACTCCCCCCCCCCCCCACCTTCTTTGCCACCTCTGGCTCCCTTTGCTCCCCCTGACCTGGTTGAGATCAATCATGAATGTGGAGAGACCAAGGGAGATAGACTCGCAGCTATGGATTCGGGTGAAAATGGCATCTACTGCTCCAACTTCAGCCTTGTCTGCTGGCACAAAGCTCCCCACTAGAGCCATGAATGTAATCAGACCTATCTGAATGGTGGAGAGGAAAGGAAAGTATTGGGAATAGGAGCTGTGGAATGAGAAAGAACCAGGGTCTGTAGGCTGAAGTCAGGGAGAGGCTAAGGTATTGGAAGGATTTGGGGGAGCTATGGAAGTGAGAAAAATGGACAATGTTTAAGGTGTAAGAAGGGAACTGAACATTTGTTCCCACTATCCCAGTCCCAAGATCTCTGACCTAATGTCCTCATGTCGCTCTGAGAATAAAGAGTAGGTGTGCTCAGGAAGAAAGGGGTGAAAGGGATTAAAAATCAATAAAAACCAGAATAAGAACCAGAGTCAGATCAAGGCACAGAAATGGAAAGCTCTAAGACATATTTGCCAGGTGGTGGGAGTGGGGGTAGATCATAAAAGGAAGGAATCCCCTCACCTGTTTAAGGTAGATGCTTTTTCCTGATGAGTTGGGGCCTGTGATAACTCTGATCTTTCCTCTGTCCCCACCACACTCAGCAGAGTTTGGTACAAAGGTATGGGAACACAGCTCCATCAGTGGGTGTCTAGGGGAGGCCAAGGAAATGTTACTTATGTTACCTATTCCTGACCTCTTCAGATGTTCAAGGGACAGTAATGTAGGAGCCATCATCATGCCCACTCACCCGTCATCCCATCTTGACTTCTACAATATACTGACCTGCCATCTTGTATTCTCACCCCAAGGATTGTAGGAGAATACCAGGGTCGTGAATAGCCATAGTCCCGGGCAGCCATAGCCAGGGCCAGCAGGACATCTAGTCGGGAAGCTAGTTCTATCACTCGGTTCAGCACTGCCCCCCTGGACAGCACCTGGCACTGCAGCTGGTACATCAATAGTGTCTCTCCATCTGGGTGGGGAAATGGAGCCAAAGAGGGAGAACAGGAGAAAGGGTTGAGGGAAAGTGAGGAAGACCAAAGGAGCACAGAGAGGGGAAACACAGATACATAGGATCAGATAGGGGAAGAGTTGATGGAGAGAAGAAGCCAGTTAAGAAGATAGAGAAGGTCAACACCCACCCCTTCACTCACCTCTTATCTCAGAGTGAAGGTCCCCTAGAATTGAATCCAATTCCTTGGTTCGAGTACTTCGGTAATGTAGTTTCTCTTCAGACAAAAACTGTGGAGAAAGGAGCATGGACCCACAGCCATACTCACAACCCTTCTCCATAGGGGTCCCCTTCTTGTTTTTCTCCTTTTTTCCCCTACTTCTCTCCCCTCTCCCATCTTCTTCCTCCTCTCTCCAACCATTCTTTGTCTCTACATTTTTTCCTTCCCTCTCTGTTCTCTTCCCTTTTCTCTAGAGTTTGTAAACATCAGATTGTGGAGGCCCCCACCTTGGGCTGAGACTGAGAAATAGAACTGCCTTGGTCTTTGACTCAGCTCATTCATCACCTTCCTTGCCCCACACCCACACTCACTTCATTTACCACCATCCCTATCCCGCACATGACCAGCTTCTCACCATGAAATCTAGGCCCACAATCTCAAAGTCACTTGGATCTACCATAAATGGCAGCCGGGGGATAGAGAGAAGGAAGCCAATCTGAAAGGGTGAATGAAGGCAAATAAATTTAGAGGCTATTCTAGTTATCCAAGGGGACAGGACCTTTGTCTTCCATGTCTCCCCAAGAGGCTCTAATGTTCCCCTCAATATCTACTGGGTTCACCCAGAGTCTCTGGATCCATCTATACCCCACCAAAATAGGGCTTCTGTCCCCTAAAAACCGAGCTGTACTGCAGCCAGCTTGAAACAGCATAAGCCAACATTAAATTTTCAGTATGTGCATTTATAGATCAGGAAGTGGCAAACACTACAAATCAGAGCTTGATTTACTATGTTGTCAACTGTATAGACTTAAAAAAGTGATAGAAAATTATATAGATTAAACTAAATGGTGTGTTGATGTACTTTTTTTTTTCCATTTGGAGATCCAGGTGTTGAACATTACCAATGCACCACTGCCCCAAAGTGTAAGGATGAGTGTAAAGGAGATGGCCACAATCCTCCTTCCCTCACCAAGGGGATATAGAGAACACAGCATGAAGGAATACGGCTATCCAGAGTCTCTAGTTCTTTCCGGGCAACCTCTGTGAGAAAACTGGGAAGTCCCATCAGCTTCCGTTTCTCTAGAGAAAGTAGTGATGAATTAATGATAGATGTACTTATCACATATTTTCCTTGATATGAGGACAGAGTTGTAAACTTCATAGAGGCAGGGACCTTGTTTGATCTAATCTGTATACATATCCTCTCCAGCTCTGTACATCTTTGCTGTTGCAAAAGTAAGGACTGAGATCTCCCTACACCCTTCTCCTGGTTCCAGCCATAGGGGTGGGGGGGTGGGAGAGGTTTCCAGGAACAATAAATATCCTGTGATGGAGCACATCTGTATTTCAAAGAGTATGGGAACCCTCTCTCACTCTAAACTCACTTTCATCAATATCTGGATCAACGTTGGGTCGGACAGCAAATCTATTTTCAGCAGTGCTACACTCGAAGTCCACCTGGATAGGGAAAGCCTATTCCCGTCACCACAGTCCCAACCCTACTACCTATCCCCAACCCACCCCCAGGCCTTCGGCCATCCTGGTTTTGTCCCTCTCCTTCATCCTCCAGATTAATCGCAAATATTCTGTAGCCCATCCATCTCTGCTTCCAATCCCATTCTATTTCCACTTTTGTACTTTATCTCCAAATTTCCTTGCTCTATTTTTTATCCTTCCCCCTTAGCCTACATCCTTTTCTGTCCCCACAAACCTGTCCTGAACATTCTGCCCCTCCCTGTCATCATTTCTCCCCTTATGCCACCATCCAGTACTATCCCTCTAGCCTGTTTTTCTCCTTTCCCTCACCACTTTGTTGATGAGGCAGGCAATATGGTGGAGATCATCAGAAAATTCCTGGGCGATATCCCGGAAAAGCTGGATGGACTGAGGCAGAGATCGACAAGTATCTCTAAGGCCCAGAGCACTATACACTGTCTGCAGAGGAGGATGGGTAAAGAATCAGGGAGGTTCTCTTTTTAGAACACCCTGAAAAAAGTGTCAAAGAAAGACAGACACTGAGAAAAAGAAATAGTGAGACCACAGCTAGAAAAAACAAGAAATAAGCCATGAAGAAAGATATATAAACAAAAAGAAACATACTGGTAAAGAGAGAAATGGTTGGGATGAAGGCAGATGAAGAAGAGAAATGATGCTTGGGAAAACACAGATTGGCAGAAATTGAATTTGGGTAAGGAAGAGCTAAAAAGAGGAAGGCTTGGGGATATCAATTTGGGACAAATATTTCAAGAGTTTTTGTCATTAAGGGCAGGAAGGGGAGGAGATAGTGTAAAGTAATCTCTACCCTCAAGAAGCTTACATTTTAGCTGGGGAAATACAACTAATGTACATAAATATCTAAATATATTTAAGGATTTTACCCTTTGTATGAGCTTTCCCTTCTATAATTCAATCTTATAAAAACAATTGATATGGCTAAAAAAGCTTCTCTAAGATTTGCTCAGCTGATCCTCAGACAACATAGAGTACATTATGGAAAGGAAGCTTCTAGGAGGTACATAGTTGGATGCAGTGGTCCCTGGGGACAACCTAGGTGAACTCATACTCAAGTTTCCAGCTTGAGATGACCTGCCAAAGCTTGTGCTTTGGCTTCAGTGGCTTCAATGGCAAGGCCTTTAAGAATACAGTGAGGTACAGCATGGGAACAGGATCTTAGTACATGCTGCACAGAATAACTGATTACTACACAGTGTGGTATAATCAATGCAACAAGAAATCATATGGGGAGAAAAGGAGACCTTGAATGCCTTTTTTGAAGTTCTCTCAGGGTTTCAGTTTCCTCATCTGTAAAATGAAGGAAATGGACTACATGATCTCTCTCGTACCCTTCTGGCTCTAAGTTCAATGTTCCTATAATCTGTGCAGGCCAGGATGGTTGAGGAAAACTTCATGGAGTAGAAACTTGGTCTAAGCCTGGAAGATTGGTGAGGATTTGGATAGGCCAAGAAGAGCATTTCAGTATGGACGCGATAGCACAAAGAATGATGTGGAACAAGCATGAAGATCTCTGTGCTAGGTATTAGGGGACACAAAGTTCAGAGAAGACAGACCCCTAGCCCTCACAGGCTTTACTCTGGGAAGTTCTCTGGACCCCAGCAGTTAGGGGATAGGACAGGAGCAGAGTCACCCAGGAATGGGGGAAGCAGGGATTCTTACCTTATAGAGAATTTTCCAGTCGTTGACCTTGGTGTGTGACAGGACCATACGTCTCAGGATAAGCTACAGAAAAACCAGGCAACTATCCTCAAAGGGACACAAGCATCCAAACTCCCAGGATAGCCCTTGTCTCTCCCCTTACTCTGCTTCCTCCACCCTCACCCTAAGCAACATGACTTACAGGCACATTCTTAATATGGCTCAGGAGTCCATGCAGGGTCAGTGCTATCTCTTGGTTCTGGGGCAGCAGGAAAAACTGGATGACATCCAGACGGGAATTCAGTTCCTCCAAGTCTTGGGTTGGCCGCATCAGCCACAGCCTGCAATGTAGGCAGGAGAGAGGCTGAGTCTATCTTTTTCCTATGTCAATGGGTCTCTAGCTCAAAAGTCAGTGTTACAAAGTGTGTATCATCGAGATGACACACCAGAGTGTATTTGTGTGACTTTGTATTTGTATGACTAGTGGGGAGAGAAGGAACCTATCTAGCACCTACTATGTGCCAGGCACTGAGCCAAACAGTTTTTTGCCAATATTATCTCATTTGATCCTCACAACAACCCTGTGAGGTAGGTGCTCTTATTATCCATATCTTACAGTTGAGGAAACTGAGGCAAACTAAGGTGAAATGACTTTCCCTGAGTCACACAGCATGTAAGGGTCTAAGGCAAAATTTGAACTGAGGTCTTCCTGACTCTAGGCCCAGCCTCCATCTACTGTGCCACCTTGTTGCCAAGAAGCAAAGGAAATACTACCCTGGACAGTCACTCATAATTATAACCTAACTTAAAAGCTTTCCTCACAACAACCCTGTAATATAATTGTTCATGTGTGTGTGAGACAGTACACGTATATCCCAGAATTGTAGATTTAGAGCTAGAAGGGGCTGGAGATGCCAGGGATTTTAAGTGTTAGAGGGGAGCAGGAAGAACATTCCAGCCATGGGGGGCTGGAGATGAGAGATGTCAGTGTAGTGTGTGAGGAACAGAAAATCGGTCAGTCTGGCTGAATCATAGAATGTGTGGAGGGGACTAGAATGGAAGAACAGAAAGGTAGAGAGAGGCCAGATTGTAAAATGCTTTAAATGCTAAACAGAAGAGTTTAGACATGATCCTTGAGGTAACAGGGAGCCACTGAAGTATATTGAATAGAAAAAGGGATGGCAAGAGATATGGTCAAACCAGCACTTCAGCAAAATCACTTTGGCAGCTATGTGGTGAATGACTTGGGTTGGGGAGAGAACTGAAGGAAGGAATCCAATTATATGGCTCTTGCAGTAGTCCAGGCTAGATGTGATAAATGGTTGAACTAGAGTGGTGCCAGTGTGAGTGGCTAGAAGGGGATATTATTGGGGGATGTTGTAAAGAAATACATGACAAGATTTGGCAACTAATTTCATATGTGGTATATTTGAGAGAAGAGAGCAAAGGATGACATCAACATTTCAAAGAGGAGTAGGATAGGAAGGATGGGTGGTAGCCTCAACAGTAATAGGGAACAGGAATGGGCTTAGGGGAAAATATAATGAGTTCTGTTTCAGACATTTTGAATTTGAGATAACTATTGAGTATTCAGCTTGAAATGTCTAATGAGTAGTTGGCAATATTGGCCTGGAATTCAGGAGAAAAAGTCATCAGATGGATAACTAAGAGACTGTTAGTAACTTTGAAGAGGGCCATTTCCGCTGAATGATGATGCTGGAAGTCAGATGGCAGAAGGTTTAAAAGAGTGAAAGGAGAGGAAATGGAAGCATCTATCATAGATGGATTTTTAAGGAATTCAGGAGAAGAGAGATAGGGTTACTATAGCAAGCATGGTAGAAACTCATGACGGTATTTATTTGTTTAGGGCTGGGGAATATTTTGTTGTGTTTGTTGGTAGCAGGAAAAGGTGTAAATCTATAGGAACACATTGTGTGTGTTCATCCTTCACTGCTGAAGAAGACCATGCCATCAGAGAAATGATGACATGACTTGCACTTGACTTTTTTTTTTTTTTGAGTGAGGGAGGGTTGTGCAGGTCACCAGTTTCACTTCTCCTCCAGAGCCATCTGAATCCAGTGACCAGATATTCTTCAGGATGAATGGAGATGACCCAAGATGAGGGAGTTGGGGTTAAGTGACTTGCCCAAGGTCACACAGCTAGTGAGTGTCAAATGTCTGAAGTGAGATTTGAACTCAGGTCCTCCTGACTCCTGCACTCGTGCTCTATCCACTGCACCACCTAGCGGCCCCAGGAAAACATTAAAGCTTCAAGAGAGAATGAGGATTCTGGCAATCTGCTGCAGAAGACAATAGGGGATCAAGGGCACAAGTAGAGGAACTGGCCATGAGAAGCAGAAGGGCTCAGAGACTAGAGGGAAGGAGATGGTGGGAGATAATGTCAGAAGGATGTGAGATGAGAAAGAAGGGAGAAGAGGTAGTTTTCTATGTTGGTCTCAATTTTTTGAAGTAGAAAGTTAGGTGTTCAGAAGAGTTTGGGTAGGAAGTGGTATTAGAGGCTTGAAGAGAGAAGAAAATGTTTAGGATAGTGGTGAGTGGGAGAAGGAATCAATTATCAAGAAGTACCAGGTTTACATTTTGGAGAGCAATTTGAAACTGTGCCCAAAAGGCAATCAAACTGTGCATATCCTTTGATTCAGCAATACCACTACTAGGTCTATATCTCAAAGAGATCATAAAAAAGGGAAAAGGACCTACATGTAAAAAAATATTCATAACAGCTCTTTTTGAGGTAACATAGAATTAGAAATTGAAGGGATGCTCATATGTAGGGGAATGGCTCAACAAGTTGTGGTATATAAATGTAATGGAATACTATTACGTTACAAGAAGTGACAAGCAGATGGATTTCAGAAAAACCTGGACTAATGCTGAGTGAAGTGAGCAGAACTAGGAGAACATTGTACACAGCAACAGTAACACTCTGCAAGGATCAATTATGACTGACTTAGATGTTCTCAGCAATACAACGATCCAAGACAATTCCAAAAGACTCATGATGGAGAATATTTTCCGTATCCAAAGAAAGAACTAATGGAGTCTGAATGCAGATCAGAGTATACTATTTTCATTTTTTTGGTTTTAGTTTTTTGTGGGTTTTTTTCTTTTGATCTTTCTTCTTTCACAACATGACTACTGTAGAAATGTTTTACGATTGCACATATAAAACCTATATCAGGTGGAGCCAAGATGGCAGACTAGAAAGACACACATACGCTAGCTCCGAACCCACAGCCCATAAAATATCTGTAAAAAAGAACTCCCAACAAGTTCTGGAGCAGCAGAAGCCACAGAACAACAGAGCAGAGGAGATTTCTGTTCCAGAGGGACCTGAAAACCTGACGCGAAAAGTCCGTCTTGCCCCCGAACCGGAGCCGAGCCCAGCCCTGCCTTGGCCGCGCAGCACCGAGAGGAGCAGATCCAAGCAGGCTTCAGGGATGGAATCTCCAGCAGCTAAGCGGGTCCCTCCACCCACGGGCCCCAAAGGTTGGTGAGAGGGTCTTCTCGGCTTGCTGAGAGGGGAGAGGGGTGCCCCCATAACTCAGGCCTCCTTGGGAGGCAGCAGCAGAGGTGGGAGCAGACCAGGGCTCCCCAAGCAGGCAGGAGCCTGGATCCATTGTTGAAGGTCTCTGCATAAATACCCTGAGGGAACTGAGCCCGTGAGGAGGCCCTGCCCCCACCTGAGCACCTGAACTTAATCTCACACTGAATAGCAGCCCCGCCCCTGCCCAAAGCCCTGAGGCTGGGAAGCAGCATTTGAATCTCAGACCCCAAGTGCTGGCTGGGCGGATCTGGAGGCCAAGTGGGTGTAAAGAGGACGCTCAGAAGTCAAGTCACTGGCTGGGAAAATGCCCAGAAAAGGGAAAAAAAATAAGACTATAGAAGGTTACTTTCTTGGTGAACAGGTATTTCTTCCCTTCCTTTCTGATGAGGAAGAACAATGCTTACCATCAGGGAAAGACACAGAAGTCAAGGCTTCTGTATCCCAGCCCACCCAATGGGCTCAGGCCATGGAAGAGCTCAAAAAGGACTTTGAAAATCAAGTTAGAGAGGTGGAGGAAAAACTGGGAAGAGAAATAAGAGAGATACAGGTAAAGCATGAAAAGCAGGTCCACACCCTGCTAAAGGAGACCCAAAAAAATGCTGAAGAAAATAATACCTTGAAAAATAGGCTAACTCAATTGGCAAAAGAGGTTCAAAAAGCCAATGAGGAGAAGAATGCTTTCAAAAGCAGAATTGGCCAAATGGAAAAAGAGGTTCAAAAGCTCACTGAAGAAAATAGTTCTTTCAAAATTAGAATGGAACAGATGGAGGCCAATGACTTTATGAGAAACCAAGAAATCACAAAACAAAACCAAAAGAATGAAAAAATGGAAGATCATGTGAAATATCTCCTTGGAAAAACAACTAACCTGGAAAATAGATCCAGGAGAGACAATTTAAAAATTATGGGCCTACCTGAAAGCCACAATCAAAAAAAGAGCCTAGACATCATCTTTCATGAAATTATCAAGGAAAACTGCCCTGAGATTTTAGAACCAGAGGGCAAAATAAGTATTCAAGGAATCCACAGATCACCGCCTGAAAGAGATCCAAAAAGAGAAACTCCTAGGAACATTGTGGCCAAATTCCAGAGTTCCCTGGTCAAGGAGAAAATATTGCAAGCAGCTAGAAAGAAACAACTCAAGTGTTGTGGAAATACAATCAGGATAACACAAGATCTAGCAGCTTCTACATTAAGGGATCGAAGGGCATGGAATAGGATATTCCAGAAGTCAAAGGAACTAGGACTAAAACCAAGAATCACCTACCCAGCAAAACTGAGTATAATACTTCAGGGGAAAAATTGGTATTTCAATGAAATAGAGGACTTTCAAGCATTCTTGATGAAAAGACCAGAGCTGAAAAGAAAATTTGACTTTCAAGCACAACAATGAAGAGAAGCATGAAAAGGTAAACAGTAAAGAGCAGTCATAAGGGACTTACTAAAGTTGAACTGTTTACATTCCTACATGGAAAGACAATATTTGTAATTCTTGAAACTTTTCAGTATGTGGGTACTGGGTGGGATTACACACACACACATGCACATGCACACGCACACACACATAGAGACAGAGTGCACAGAGTGAATTGAAGAGGATGGGATCATATCTTAAAAAAACGAAATCAAGCAGTGAGAGAGAAATATATTGGGAGGAGAAAGGGAGAAATGGAATGGGGCAAATTATCTCTCATAAAAGAGGCAAGCAAAAGACTTTTTAGTGGAGGGAAAAAGAGGGGAGGTGAGAGAAAAACATGAAGTTTACTCTCATCACATTCCACTAAAGGAAAGAATAAAATGCACACTCATTTTGGTATGAAAACCTATCTTACAATACAGGAAAGTGGGGGATAAGGGGATAAGCAGGGTGGGGGGGATGATGGAAGGGAGGGCATGGGGAGGAGGGAGCGATTTGAGGTCAACACTCATGGGGAGGGACAGGATCAAAAGAGAGAATAGAAGCAATGGGGGACAGGATAGGATGGAGGGAAATATAGTTAGTCTTATACAACACAACTATTATGGAAGTCATTTGCAAAACTACACAGATATGGCCTATATTGAATTGCTTGCCTTCCAAAGGGAAGGGGTGGGGAGGGAGGGAGGAAGAGAAGTTGGAACTCAAAGTTTTAGGAACAACTGTTGAGCACTGTTCTTGCTACTAGGAAACAAGAAATACAGGTAAAGGGGTATAGAAAGTTATTTGGCCCTACAGGACAAAAGAGAAGATGGAGACAAGGGCAGAGAGGGATGATAGAAGAGAGGGCAGATTGGTGATAGAGGCAATTAAAATGCTCCGTGTTTGGGGGTGGGGGGAGGGGACAAAAGGGGAGAAAATTTGGAACCCAAAATTTTGTGAAAATGAATGTTAGAAGTTAAATAAAAAATAAACAAAAGAAAAAAATAAAAAATAAAATCTATATCAGACCGTTTGCCATCTTGGGAAGAGGGGAGGGTAGAGAAGGAGAAAAATTTGGAACTCAAAATATTTCCAAAAATGTATGTTGAAAAATGTCTTTACATGTGATTGGAAAAAATATATTTTAAAAAAGAACCTACAAGAAATACTAGGTTTGGTTTGTTATTGTGAAGGCCCAGTTGAAATTTGCTAATATAAATTTTAAATGGATCCCATCACAGATTCCTGATTTCCTCCCATTCCAATCAGGAGAGTAGGAGGTAACGGCAGGAATGATACAAGGTTGAGATTTGACAAGGCATGACCAGTGATAGGACAAGTAAATGAAGGACCCAAGAGTAAAGGAAAATAGAGAATTAAACTGGTTCACCAAGGAGTCAAGATTGGGAAGGGAGATGAGAGTAAACAAAGTAGGAATGATGGAATAGGACAGTACTAAGGGACCAGAGGAATTGAAAATAACAGTGGAGATGAAGAGTAGGTTTAAGAGGAGTAAGGCAGAGATGGAAAAATAAAGGATTACGACAAAATAAAGGAATTTCAGGGTCCTTGTGGTTGATGGTGAGATTAAGATCATCCCTGTGTTAAAGCTGGGAAGAAGCAGAGGGAAAAGTCATGGCAGTTGAGTAGATCTCACAATGTCAGTATTTTAAAAATGTTTCAACATCTTTGTATGTCATCTTGTGTGTGCGTGTGTGTATGTGTGATTTTAGGTGTCCCAGTCTGGAAGGATATGGCTGGAATAATTCTATCAGTTTATAGAACTATATCTATTCATATGCTAGAATTCATGTTAAGTAGGATCATGGGACCCCAGGACTTAGAGCTGGGAGGGGCCTTGGAGATCATTTATTAGTCTTACCGCCTCCTTTTATACATGATGAAACAGAGAGGGAAAGTGACTTGTCCAAGGTCTCATAGCTAGTAACAATAGGGTCATATCTTCTGACTCCCAGTCTATAGATTTTTTCCACTATGCTCCATCCAATATTAGCCACCTCATTGGTGGCTTTTGTTCAGGCTCAGTTCATCCCAGAGTCTTCAGCTATCCTAAATGTGGGTTTGGGGGGGGGGGGGGAGGACAGAGGAGAGATGAAGAATGATTACCCTACTCAAAACCTGTTTTTTTTCAAAGGGCATGTCTACCACATATGTTAGGCTGAGATCAGAAACTTGTCCCTAGAGCATTGGAGAGGGTGTTGGTTATGAAAGTACCCTATTTGTTAGATGGCTCATTTTGAATTATGGGAAGCAGCATGTTGTAGTGGAATAAATCTCAGGAGAACCATGTATTTAAATCACTTATTAGTTTTGGGAAGCCCCTACCCTGAATCTTAATTTTTTAATCTGTGAAATAAACATGAAAATATTTGAGTTATCTGCTTCAAAGTATTGTGAGGAAAGTGTTTTGTAACTACTGTACCCCAGAGAGGTAGCAGGGCACATAAAAAGACTCTCAAAGCAGAGAATTCATGTTCATATCCCACCTCAGATCCCTAAATTCCCTGAGCTTTGGATTCTTCACCCTTAAAATGAGAGGACTTGAAGAAATGGCCTCTGTGGTCCCTTCTAGCTCTATAATCCACCTTGCAGTACCAAGTATATGTGAATCAATTCAATCAATCAAAATCAATTCACCCATACTCATGGATGCAGAATATCAGAACTTCCTTTCAATGATGCAAGGAATATCTTAAAATAAAGAAACTCCTCTCCAGCTTTTAGTCTTAGAGCAGTATTGTCAAACTTAAATAGAAACAGGTCCACTAAACAGTTCATAGGGATCCCTGTGGGTGCATACTGACTTATTAACCACATCTTAACACTCTTTTATTGTATTTTTATTTCAAAGTTTCCAAATTACATTTTAATCTGGTTTAAGATACTCAGTGTGTTGCTAGCCCAGCCTATGGGCCCTGTTTGACAGCTCTGACCTAGAGACTGAGAGGCTATTCAGTTTGCCCAGGGTGACACTCACATATAGCCATTATATATCAGAAGGAGACTTGGACCCAAGTTTTTCTTCCTTCTGAGGTAAGTGAGGTGGACTAGATAGAGCTCCTGGGACCACAGAGTCAGAAAGACTTGAGTCTGAATCTGTGTGACCTTAGGCAAGTCAGTCAGTAACCTTAGGCAAGTCACTTAGTCTATGCTTGCCTCAGTTTCCTCATTTGCAAAATGGGGATAATAATAGCACCTACCTCCCAGGATCAATGTGACGGTCAGATGAAATAATAATTGTAAAGTGATTAGCACAATGCCTGGGACATAGTAAGTGCTATATAAATGTTAACTATTACCTTCTATCCCAGGGGTGGGGAACTTGTAGCCTCGAGGCCACATGTGACTCTCTAGGTCCTCAAGTATGGCCCTTTGACTGAATCCAAACTTCATAGAACAAAAGGCCACAGATTCCCCACCCCAGCACTAAACAATTCCTCTAGTTCAACGACAGAAGGAACTTTAATGGTTATCTAGCTGAATTTCTTCATTACACAGATGAAGAAATAGGTAAACATTTGTGAGTGGGTGTTATAAGTCTGGGTGCTAGGAAGAGTGTGTATAAACTGTAATGAGTACTACTACAAACTATGTGTTTGCATTCATGTATAATATTATTGTATATGTTGGGGCAGCTAGGTGGTGCAGTAGATAGAGCACCAGTGCAGGAGTCAGGAGGACCTGAGTTCAAATTTCACCTCAGACACTTGACACTCACTAGCTATGTGACCTTGGGCAAGTCACTTAACCCTCATCTTGGGTCATCTCCAGTCATCCTGATGAATATCTGGTCGCTGGATTCAGATGGCTCTGGAGGAGAAGTGAGGCCGGTGACCTGCGCAGCCCTCCCTCACTCAAAACAAAGTCAAGTGCAAGTCATGTCATCATTTCTCTGTTAGCATGGTCTTCTTCAGCAATGAAGGATGAACACACATTGTGTGTGTGTGTGTGTGTGTGTGTGTGTGTGTATGCCATACTTGTTTTTGCATTATGTTCCATATGGATATTTACTACCCATATGAGTATTCATGCATTTTGTATGTGTAAGTGCTCAGTATGTATTATGACATGGCATAGGTGTCTGCGTATACTAAGTGGTTTAGTCTGTGAGTGTTTGTATGTAAGGTAGCTCAGTGTATCATTAAGAGTACAGAAGCCTAGGTTTCAAGTTTCCAACGATGATTATCACCTGTGTAACCTTGGAAAAGTCAGTGGATATTTCTGGGTCACAGTTTTTTATTAAAAGAAATAGGGATCATAATCCCGACCGTCACTATCTCCATGCATTTTGTTTGCCCAGCATCTCTTGCTTTGTCCAAGCAGAGTTTGTATTGTGTCTCCCACCATTTCCTGCTTTCTGTGGAGTCACATTTGGAGATTGGCAAAGCTGGAGTGGGGCTATAGCAGCTTCTTCTCCATTTTGCCACTGGGGGCTTTCAACCGTAGAGTTGCTCACTTTTTTCCCTCAATGGAATAAATATTTTTTAATGTTGAAAAATGTGTTTTGTAAATTGTAAATGGCTACATACCTATAAGGCACTGTGATTCTAACAGACTCACCTGAGCAGTTTTCCACCCCACTTGGAACGGCAGCGGTTGAGAATTCCTGAGAGAAAGGAGTAGGTGTAGCATCAGGGAAGGGGAATGGGTGTGTCAGACCAAGTAGGGGCATGACCCAGCAAGGAGATTAGGGCTGGGGCATCAGTGCCTGGGGCCCTAGTGTTGGTGAGGCATGCTCAGGGGCGTTCCCGGATTTAGGACACAAAGGGAGCCAGAGCCAGGTGCCAGGCCACATCCTGAGCCAGCATTACAGGGTGGTGGAAAGGGGCAGGGCTGGGTGTATACACACATAACGCACACACACACACACAGCACAGAATTCCACGTATCTAATTTCACATAAAGATAGCACATACATACGTGACAAAGCTATATATAGAGAGAAAACATGGATAAGAGGGTAAGTTAGAACAGAAAAAAAGTGAGAATTTACAGAAGAAGCAAAAATGATGAAGAAAAGACATATGAGCCAAATACATATAGTTACAAGAAACACAAAATCCAGAGACTCCTAAGTACAGAAAAGCTCTCACACAAAGGGGACCCAGAAACTGACAAACATAATGAGTGAAATGGCACACAGCTAGCTGCTAGGCACTTAGCCTTTGCATACACAAAAACACAAAGCAGACAAAGCCTCTGTGGGGGAAGTGAATGAATGCCCTGCGTTTTCAGGGACAGCGGACGAGACACCACCTACCAAACAGGCTGAGTCCCTCCTTCAATCCACTGGATACTCTGTACACAGACGGATGGCTCTCATTCTTAAATATTTGCAGGACACTGTGGGGGAACAGTTGGGGGAGGGAGGGAGGGAGAAAGGTATAATCTAGTTGTCCAGATGACATGCCCTAAGGGGGTGAAGAATATATGTAGGACACAGAATCCTGGAATCCAGAAATAGGTTCTTCCCTCAATTGCCTTCCCTTCCCCTTTAAAAAAGATGATACACATCTGTTCCCACCCCACCCCCCAAATCCCTCCTGCCCTCCTCCTCCAGACAGACCTAGGGTTAGGGAAGAAGGAGCTTCACTAGGCTTATTAGAGCTTTAGGGATTTAATCCTTCTTTTCACCTTCCCCTAAGACCCTTCAGTCCCTTTATCTCCTCACCTATACGTGTCCTGGTCTATGCTTACGAGATCTGTCCTGAGGATAGGAGGCAAAGCAAAAAGACAAGTGAGATTGGAAATATACGTTTCTCCCAATGTCATTTTATCCAGGAGTCTCACTTTGTAGCCCTTCTGTGCTCCCTATTTTTCTTTTGATCATCTGCATGTCCCCTATTTGATCTTGTGTTGGGGTAACAATGCAAAATTTATGTGGAAAAAACTTCCTAAAAATTAAAAGTTATAGAAAGATGAAAAAGGCTGCCCCATGAAATTCCCCATCATTGAAGGTCTTCAAGTAGCGACTGGATGATGTTGTCAAGTAGGGGTGTTGTACAGGGAATTTCTGGTCAAATATAAGTTGGTACAGATGACTTTGAGGTCCCTGGCAACTCCCTGCCCTCTATCACCTTCCCTTAGTCCTACCTACCCTCCCCCAACACACACACACAAACACACACACACACACTTTGAGTGGGTTACCTACAAGACAAATTTCTTGAAGCCTAGAATCGGGACACTGACGCTACCATCTTCTAGTTCCACACCGACTCTTCTCCAATTCAGAAACTTGAGCAACCCTCCCAGGGCTTGTATCTAGTGATAGCAGGACCAGTGGCAGAGGGAGAGATGTGTCAAGACCCTCTGAGGTCATTGTGGGGGGTTGTATGAATGCTAGGCAGAACCCAAATGGGATCTTTTCCAGGACTGGGCTCCCATGGCCTCTGATCTGGTCTGGGGCAGTTTTCTTCCCCCCAAGACCAACTTTCCCTTCTGCGCCGCCCCCCCCCCCCCCCGGACCCTTCTAACCATGAGAGGACAATCAAATGGGATGATGGAAGAGAGGAAGAGGATTTTCTCAGTGCATGTCAAGGACTCTGGCATGAAGGAAAAGTTACCAGAGAGGATGCGCTGTTTACTGATCTCTAGACCTGTGGAGACAGGGTAATTAGGAGAATCAAGTCACAGAATGTCAGAGCTGGTAGCATGTTTAGAGATCGTTTAATCCAACCCTTTCATTTTAGGACTCGAGTTGGTGGAAGGAGATAGGGACCTCTAATGATAATGATGGGGGATAAGAAAAGAAGCTAAAGAATGAGGGTGGGGATGGCGGCTACTGAGGCAGGACAAGTTATCGTTAGGCTGATACCAAAATCCACATGGGGCAACAGTATAGTTTCAGGGGTCCCAAGTTCCTTGTGCTCAGGTGAGACTGCAGGAGAAGCAGAGAAGAATAATTTCAGCTTGAAGCCCTTGGTTTGCCTCTTTCCCCCTAGCCTTGATCAGACATCTTTAGCCTCTCCCAAGATTCTGCCAATCCTTCCTAGACATACCTAGATATCTTCCAGATACATCAGCCCTTCCCCACACACCTCTAGTCCTCCCTCAAAACCTCCAACTCTCAGACACCTAATCTCCTAGACACCAAAGTCCTTTCCACACACACTCAGTTTTCCCTCAAGCCCTCACCCAGGTTCCCCAGAAACCGAGCCATGTTCTCATCCTGCTTGGCACTTGTGATGATGGATCTTGGGTTGATTTCATCCACAACTTGGTGAGAGAAAGCAGTCTTCGTTAATAAATGGAACTTCACCTTTCAGTGCAACCTAGATCTCCCACTCTCAGCCAAAGTATTCACTCTTGTCACCCTAAGGGCCCATTTGCACCAGGGAATCTGGGCAGGAATGCCAGGCACTGAGAACCTGGGGAGGGAGGGCAGTCAAGTTATCTAGGTGGAGATCCTCCCTGGAGATCTTATAATACACTGCACAAGAAGGGCTGAATAGGTTTAGAGACAGGTATTATCATGTATCCATGAGTATGGGTGCAGTCCTGGCACCTCCAGAGGATCATTCTCACCTCTCTGGAGAAGTTTGAGGTCATCAGAGTCAGGGGTGTCTGGCAAGAAATAGATGGTGGAGTCAGCGCTGTCATAGTAGGCTATGCCCAGGCATCCAGAATGCCACAGCACGCACAGGTAGGTCTGTCAGAGAAGCACCCATTGTCATCCCCACTTCTCCCCTGGGGCACACAGGCCCCTGGTTCCTGCTGACCCCCCTCTGCGTGGGCAGACACTCAGGCTTCCCAGGCAATACCCCCTCCCCCCAAAGACCTCTGCTTGTCCATCATCTTCTTCCTCTCCCTCCTGGACCAGGATTGAGGGGCAGAGGGGAGAAGAAGGTGCCCCTGCTCCCTGATCTTGGGGCACATCACTGGCCTGGGATCCCAAGAAAGCCATGGGGAGTCCGGGGGTCTAGAAAAAGACAAAATGTTGGCCCGGGTCTTGCTTTTCTTCACCCCACCCTGTCCCTCCCCACAAGTTCCCCAATGAGGACAGAGCTTCTCTTTAGGGAACGTGAGCTGAGGGACACTCCAAGTGTGGGCGTATCTTCTCCCCCATCCCCAAACTGGCGAGGTACCCTACGTATACAGTAGGTGCTTAATAAATGGTGAATCTATCTCGAAGGATTCTTCCAGATGACAGGGGAGGTGGGAGCTCATCTAGCTCGTCCCCTTCAGTTTGACAAAAAGCGAGGACCAGAGCCGCTGGCCGACTTGCCCAGGGTCACACAGCAAGTCTGTGGACTCCAAAACCTGCGGCTGCACTTTAGGCTCGGGTGGGGGTCCGGCCTCCGCGGAGGATTGTGGGAAATGTCAGGGGGTGGGGGGTGGGGGCTCTCAGGGGGAGGAGAACCTGCTCAAGGGCTTCGGGGCAAAACTAGCGCCCGCCCCCGGCTCCGGCCCGCCCGTGGACTGTGGAATTTGCCTCTTTTTTTCCTCAGAAGTTGGGGGGAATTAAGTAATGTCAAAGAACACGTGGAGGCCCCCACGTCTCTCCCTCTAATTCACGTCCTCCCAGCCCTTCCTCCGGGCGGCCACCACACCCACAGGCTTATCTCTAACACGCATCCCTCCCCTTCCACCGACAGAGTCTACTGCGCACGCGCAGCTCGGGTGCGCGCGAGGGAAGGGCCGGGGTGGGGATGGGGTGAGTCTGGGCGGAAGCTCTCCGGCCTCGGGGGCGGGGTGGAAGGGGATCGACCTCTTTTTCCCAGACGAGGCGACAGAGGCGCGTGACCCAAATCCGAAAGCTGATTGGCTTATATGCATTCGGCGGCGGGGGGGGTGTCGGGCTCTGCTTTCGAACTTCCCGCCTTTTCGAGTTGGGGTGGGGGAGGGGAGTAGCTAGGAGATATATTCAGGAGTTATCTGAGAGCTGGGGAGATTCTTAAAGGGGCAGGGGCTTCTGGGAAAGGAGGAAGACCCTATGTGGCAAATAATTAAACATTACCTATCAATTAACTTATAAGCTAATGAATAAGTGAGTGGGCGAGTGCATAAAATAAAATTCCTGGCTTTATTTTAAAATCTGCTCAGCAGACCTAAAAAGCAAAACCAGGTGTGTGTCTTTTTATGCCCCCTCCAAAATCACAAACCTGGGCTTACTCTTTGACCCAGCCAATACCATTATAAGACCAGTGCCCCAAAGATCATATAAAGAAGAAAAGGATTTCTATGGGCAAAAAAGAATTGTGAACTAAGGCAGTGCCCATCCCCTGGGGGATGGCTGAGCAAATTGTGGTATAAGAATTATTGTTGGGTAAGAAGCAGTGGAGAAAGTGGGAAGATTTGTATGCACTGATGCAGAGCAAAGGGAGCAGGACCAGGAGAACCCTGTAAGAGGGCAGTCCTGCAAAAATAAACAACTGATCAAAGCAGTGACTAACTCCAATTTCAGAGCCTCAGTGAAGAATGACGTGTTGGAAGGAATTCCCTGCCTCTTGACAAAGGGAGCATAGACTCAAGGTGCTCGGCATGAGACCTACATATTGGGATCTGGGAATTTTTTTTTTTGCTTGACTATATTTGTTACAAGGTTTTTGTTTTTTCCAGGGAGGAGAAAAAAAAAATAAATGCTTCTTAATTAAAAAAATAAACATAATGGAATAAAAATAAAGGACAATAATAGAAACAAAAAGGTGTGTGATTTTGGTTTTTTTTATTATAACTATATTAATTTTACTTTAGAAATGAGTTTGTCGTTCTTTTTATTATCATGTCCAAATATATCCCTCTCCTCAACTCTAGCCCAAGAACTATCCCTTGTAGGAAAGAAGAAATTTCTTCTTTCATTGAACTTCAAAGAAATATTTATTTAAAAAGGCAGTTCTGCAAAACTAACTCGCTCCTCAACCAAATCTAATGCTATAGCCAATATTCCCAAACTCCTTGAAGAAGGGAGGGAAGAACATTTTCTCTGCTTAAGAGTCAAACTTGGTCTTTATAGATGGCAGCTAAATTCCAAAAATATTCCAAAAGTAAAATTATCCCCCTCTGACAGATAAGGTGAGATGGGCTATAAAGATAAATGCCTGCTTCAAGTTCCCCATTTTTTACCACTCATATAATGTCACTTTCCAATAGAAAGCACATGCCCCACATCTCTTCCCTGGAAACCAATCTTAAAGCTAAGCTGTAAATTGGGCTCACTTCTCCATTCCCCCAAGAAGACCCCTTTCATTCCTCCCAGATAGTCCTTTTCAAAATGCTTACCCTGAGTGGAGTACACTAGTGTGCTAGAGCTAGACGATGCTGGGAAGAGCTGATTGTTAATTTTTAGTGTGAATTTTAAGCCTTAGAAATTTATAAATGATATAATCCTTTATTGTTTTGATTTATTCTTTTAATTATTGATTTAAATTTATGACTTTATTGGATGTATTATTGACTACGTTGACTTAAAAAAGGGAAGGAGAAGATGTTCATAATGCGGATTATACCCAGTGCATTTTTGAAAGCTGGTTGTTAAATATGTATCAGCACACTTCTGGTTATACACCTCCCAAAGTCCCCTTCGTCTTTTCTATGTTATGTCAACTTGTAGATAGTCAAAAGAGTGGATGATCTGATGAAGAGTGATGTAAGCAGATCTGAGAAAGCAATATACGTAACGACCACAACAATAGAAATGGAGAAAAAAACACTCAAAAGTGAATATTGCAAAATTGCAAAGAACAAGCGTATGTCTTCATATCTTCTCACTATATTGTCAGTTCTGTTGATTTTTTTTGTCTCTTTTTTCTCTTTATTTCAAAAATATTATTTGTTATATGGGGTAGCTTATATGGGGGAGTGGTGAGGGGTACTGTAAGAAATTTTGGTGGTGCAAAAACAAAAGATACTAATTAATTTGAAAAAGAATATAGTTGACAGGAATGAGCACTGAAGGAATGGGAATTAGGGAGAGTGTGAGGATTTGGGTAACTTGGCATGAGTAAAGGAAAAGACTAGTGGCTGGAAAATCCTCTTTCGGGGAGAGGGGTGGGAGTGAGGAGACTTGAGTTGCGTTAATGGTTACCTTGGAGTAGTTATGGAGCAGTAGTAACAACGTGGAAACTTGTGGGAGGAGGGCACCAGAGCTAGGGAGCTTCAGATCAGGGGGATGGGCAGAGGGCCACACCTTGGCAGAGTAATTCAGATGAAGGTAAAGAGAGGCGAAGATGTAGAAACTAGGAGAAGATTGGGGAAGGAAAAGGAAGAAAAGCTTTTTGAATGTGTACTCAAGGAGTGTGTGCCTGTCTGTCTGAATCTGTCTCTGTGTCTCTGTGTATGTGACAGAGAGAGACAGAGGGAAAGAGACAGAAACAGAGACATGGACAGAGTGACAGAAACAGAGGCACAGAGAGAGAGAGGAGAAATAAGGAAAAAGGGAAGAAATGTGTCCATAAAGGTGGGAAATGAGATTTGTCCCTGATGGCATATTTCAGATGTAAAGCCTCCTGCCCTCAAATTCATGAGACTTGGATGAATGTTGTGAAGGGGGGGGGTGGGGTGGGGATGAGGGAGAGGCGGGGCAGTTGCTTGACAGACAGGGAGAAGTTTAGTAGGCCAAGGCTTCAGGCCAAAGACAATATTGATGATAAAGACAGCTAAAGCTGCTTTGATAGTTAGGGGTGGGGGAGGCTGGAATGGGGACAGGGAAATGGAAGAGGCTGCTGGACCTGTTTTAGCCCAGTATGGCACCCCATTCCTTTGCCACTCCCTCACTGCCCCTAACAGGGGTCATCTATTTGAGGCCAAATACCTAAATGTAAAGAATACCTGATTCCACCTTCTTCATGGGAAAGAGGGACAAGCTTTGGGAATCATCCACAAGCAGCCTAAAACACACTCTCAAACAGTTTGGTTGGTCCCTGTTCCTGTAATTTAGAACATTCCAATCCAGGGCACATTCTCTCTAGCTAGTGAAAGGGTGCTAGTGCTCTCCAGGCAGAGGGAGAACAGGGGAAGGACATCTTTAAACCAGAGAGGAAGCCACCAACTGTTAGTTTCTCTCATGGTACATCCTCATTTCTCCTTGCGTTTGAGGTTTCCTCTGCTTCTGCTTCTTCTGACCCTTTCTTTTTCTCCCTGGAGTGAGCCTCTCCACTTAGGAAGTATAGGCTTTGGTTGATGAAAAGAAATAGAATGACAGGGTTAATATTAGGAAAGTAGCAGGAGAGAAGGGAGGTCCAAGATCTGGGGTCCAGGGATGGTAGCAGGGAACACAGGTTCTGAGGAAACACTGTGAAATACTGGATTTCAGGAGGATGAAAACTTAACCATCACCCTCCCACCCCTATCCCTAAGTTCACATTAGTATAGGTTAATGGAAAGAAGTCTCTCTGAAGTTCTTCACTGTTAGTTTTTCTCACTTTGTCTGATTTTTGCTTTAACTCAGTGTGTGATTAGTAAAGCAAACCTCAGGGTTCAGGTACATTTTTATAACTCAAGTAATTATGTGCCCTACCCATTCCATCATCCTTTCTCCCTGGGCAACCAGTCAACATACTGGATCAGTGGTTAGAAGGAATGGACAGGATGAGAGTTCTGAGAGATCTTTCCCCATGGATGGGGATTGGCTCTCCCTCCTGATCCCCTCTACACACAGGACCGATTGTTTCCATCACATTCAGCACACTTGACCTTTCTGCCAGTCTACTCCCCACCCCAGCCCTGTATTTTGTTCTAACTTCTATGACCCAGACTACAATTCCAGTCACCTAGCGAGAAGACAGGTGTAGGGATATGGTGGAGAGACGCTCCCCTTTTGCTTCCTAAGACACCCCTTCCCTGGTTCTCCAAGTCTCCCTAATTCAAGGTGTCAGGTTACACATGTGGAGTAGGGAAAAAATAGGACTTTTCTCCTTTTCAACAATCCCAGAAATGAGACAAGAAGAAAGGGCTCTAGGGTTGAGATCAGAGAAACGAAGGGACTCCAAGTACCTAGTTCCACTCTCTCCTTCCCCTAACCAGGACTCTCTCTGGGAGCTAGATTGCCCAGACTCCCCATTTCCAGGATTCAGGAATCCTCCCCTCTTCTTCTGGGCGGGGTTGGTTGGTGAGTCATCAGCTCTTAGCTCTAGCCTGGGCGGGGGAAAAGGTAGAGGAGGAGCTGGGGGTGAATGGGGGGTGGGGGAGGATCTGGACCAAGCTGGTGTGGCTAAGTGTGTGTGTGTGTATGTATGTGTGTTTGTGTGTATATATATATGTGTCTTGCCTGGTGAGCTAAGAGGGGGAGTCCCAGGACATTTGGGGGAAAAGCTCCACAACCCACCTTCCCTCCAGCCTCGGCCCCTCCCAGTTCCCCCAGCGCCTGCTGCTTCCTGGTCCCAGTTGCAGCCATGGCTGAGGAGCAAGCACAGGTCGAGTTGTTCGTCAAGGTAAGAACACCTTCTATTCTTCACACACATCAAGAAATTCAACTTTGTCCTTTCTCATTCCCTTCAACTCCCCCGCCCCAGGTCCCTTTACTCTCTTTTCCTTCCAATCCCAGTCTGGGCTGACCTCCGGCAGGGAGCCTCAAGGGCTGGGGTTTTTTGAGGGGTGGGGTGGCAAATGGAAAGTGGCACCAGAGCTTGGAGTCTCTCTGACTCTTCAGCAACAGAAGAAAGTTTGTAAAAGTGGAGATTTTCAGATGTGTGAGAAAGGGAAAGCCTGAGAGTGAAAGAGAGTTGAGAAAGCCTGGATGATGGGACATGCAGAACAAATCTGGGTTCCGAGGACAGAGGTGCAATATGGGGTGACAGGGGATTGGGAAGAGGACTTTCAACTGTCTGGGGAAGAATTCCTCCCCTGCCCTCCACAGTCCCCAAAGGTTAGAGATCAGAAAAGATATGAGGGGTTGTGGGGATGGGGCGGTGGGGTGGGAGTGGGCGTGTAAGAGTGAGGCCGGGGGTGGGTAAAAAGTAAGGAAAAAAGTGGTGGCATAAGGGTCATTCTTAGGTAAGGAAGAAGAGGGGGCTCTAGGCTTGGGAAAGGTTGGAGAAAACGAGAATCAGACTGAGTAGAGAAGAGGGATTGATGGGAGATAAGCTTGGGGAGGAGAAAAATCTGGGAGAAACAGAAAGGAGGAATGGGTAACCCACTGAGGCATGACAGCAATTTTGGGAATCAAGGAGTGAAGGGAAAGGAGTGATAAGACTGCTGGAGAATTTAGGGGAATCATCTTGTGAAGGGATTAGGAGGGACTGAGCTATAGGGCAGTAAAAAGAGGGAGAAATAAGGGTGATAGATGAGGAGATCAGAAGGACTTCACTTCCATTTTTCCCCCTTGTGAAATGATCTATTAGAGATTCTTAGAGCTTTAGGAATCTAAGGAAACTTTTCTGCCATAGAGTCCAAGGTTTAGGTATCTAGGTGAGGACTGGACTTTGGGCTATTTCCCTTAGTCATCTATCTCCCTCCTCACTCCCCCCCACCCTCTGTCTCCCCATCCACCCTACGTTGGGTGGGATGTCTTCCCTACTTTCTCTCCTCAGCTTCTCTCTGTCATGTTTCTGTATCCCTTCCTGTCCTGTCTGGTCTTCTCTTTTCTGTTTCCTCTTTTCCTGCAGTTTTAGCTAGACTCTCTTTTCTGCTCCTCTTCCCCACCCCCTCTCATTTTTCAGCCTCCTGTAGGTTACTTATCTCTTCCCTTTTCTTTCCTTTCCTTCTGCTTCTTACATTCCTCTCTTTTCTCCCTCCTTCCACCTTCTCTTCCTCTCTTTGTCTTTGCCTTCCTGCAAACCCCTCCCCCCTTTAGGGTCTGTGACTTGGTTTCTGTTTCTTTCCTCTAATTCACCCCCAAGTGAAGAGTGAAGTGCTGACTTAGGTGTGGTCCTTACCTCCTTACTCTCACACCAGCCTCAGGGGCTATTTTTAGTCCAAGATCTACTTGAAATTACTAAGGAAGAAGCTAGGGACCTAGATGTCCCCTGGCAGGGGAGATCTAGAGACTAAGAGTTCCTATGTGGTGATTGAAAAAAAGAAATGTAGATTTTAGTGAAAGAGAAGAACCATACATAAGTCTTAGGCTACCAGGGCCTCGGAAACTATGCCATTTTCCCTCACCTCCAGGAAGGAAGTGGGCTCAGACCGGAGACATAAAGAAATGAATCACCCTCAGTCAAGTGGAGAGGGGGGGGGTCCCCAGGGGGATGAGGTCACCACTTGCCAATCAGAGGGTGCTGCCCCTTTTGGTGGCCCCTCTACATTCACCCATCCCTGGGCGGAACTGGGAATCCTCCTTCCACGCCCAGCTGCATAGATGGTAGTAAAAGAGTTTTAGAAAGCTCTTAGGCACTGGACACCAAGTTCCAGCTCTCTTTTTCCCATCCCCTGCTTCCTACAGAATTAAGGCTACTAGGCCTACAACCTTCTCCTTATAACACAGTCCTCAACACCTTCCTTTGTATATGGAACCCAGTTCTTATCTTCCAGGTCTTGCTCCTGACCCCCAATAATTCTGACCGTTACCCCTTCCAAGTCCCAAGTTTTATTCAGGAACTAAGTGTTCTCCCTGAAATAGTACTCCTCTACTCCTGGGTCCAGCCTGGCTCCTCCCTGAGAAGTGGTGGAGGGTACTGCTTTGGAGAGTTTGGTGCTGTTAGGATAGGGGATTGTGGAGTCTTTGGACAGAAGGCAATTAAGTTGGGAGAGCAACAAGTGAAGTCTGGGTCACAGATGAAACACAGTATTTATATTGGATAAAAGCAACGTAGGGTGGAAAGACTACTGGTCTCAGTATCAGAAGATATTCTGCAATCAGAAGACTGGGGTTCATCCCAACTCTAGTACTTTCTAGCTCCATGACCTTGGACAGGTCATTTAGCCTCCGTTTCTTTGTCTGTAAAATGAAGGGATTGGACTAAATGATATCTGTGGTTTCTACCAGCTGAAATATTCTGTGATACTAGGAAATGTTCAAAAATGTCACCCTGACATCTGCCTCCCTCCCTCATGACTATCTACCAGAGGTTTTGAGCCTTCGCTATAACATATATAACAACTTATCATAGAATTCCGAAATGCTGAGAACAGACTTTTCTGGCATTAATATTTATCAAGAGTAATATCAAACAGTGTCCCTCACACCCACCTTGCATTGCCCTGCCTTGTACTGGCTCTTATAAAGAAGCCATTTCTGACTTTTGTGGGGGGGGGGTACATTTCAGGCTGGCAGTGATGGTGCCAAGATTGGAAACTGCCCCTTCTCCCAAAGACTTTTCATGGTGCTCTGGCTTAAGGGTGTCACCTTCAACGTCACCACGGTAGACACCAAGAGGTGAGAACCTGCTTCTACCCACTCCTTTCTTTTCTCTTTGTTACTCCTTCTCACCCCACTCCCCCACCCTTTTACTGTGCTGAATTTCTCCCCTGGAGGTTACTTCCTACTACCAAGTCTTCTCTCTTTCCCAGACTTGATCTCCCCATTCCCCTTGCCATTCTCTTTTTTAGCTCCTTCCCCATCCTAAATTTCTGACTTTCTGAAATCCCAAACCCCCTCCCCATTCCCCTGATGCCTGCGTTCCTACTGCAGGAGAACAGAGACAGTACAGAAGCTATGTCCTGGAGGTCAGCTCCCATTTTTGCTGTATGGCACTGAAGTACACACAGACACTAACAAGATTGAAGAGTTTTTGGAGGAGGTGCTGAGTCCCCCTAGGTATGTATGGGTGACCTGGGTTGGGGAAGACCACAAGGATCAGGGGAATGAGAAAAAGAGCAGTAAGAATCTGAAATGTCTGGGATGGGAGCAGCCCACAGGCTGTCGGGTATTACTTAGGACATCTCTTTCTTACTGCCCCATCTCCCACCTGATCTCAGGTATCCCAAGTTGGCAGCTAAGAACCCAGAATCCAATACAGCTGGCCTAGATGTCTTCGCCAAATTTTCTGCCTACATCAAGAATTCAAACCCTGCACTCAATGCCAGTAAGTCTGAAAGGCCAGAGGCCTTGGTCCTGGTAGGAATGTGGGAACTGGGTGGGAAAAATCAGGGACTAGGAAGACCTAGATGCCAGGGAAGAACAGAAGCTGGGAAACAGAAGATAGAAGAAGGAAAAAGATGCTAATAGTTTATAAGTGAGGAAAGCAGTGATTTACATTCTCTCCCTAACCTTGTGTTATAAAATTCCTCTTTTTTATAGCTTCCTGTGTTTCCTTCCATTTTCATTAGTTGAACCCTTTCCATCTCCATGATTGTTTCCCCAGGCTTTCTGGTTCCATTTCTGCTTCTAGTCCACCCCGTGTTTAACGGTTCATTCCATAATTAGTCCTTTGGACCATTAATTGTTTGCTTCATTCTCTGTGCTACTTTCTAGCCTCTTCTGATTAGCAATCCCTCATTTTTTTCTCCTGGTCCACATTCTTTTCTGTCCTGATTTTTTCTGTGAGGTTTTCCCCACCATTTTGGTCCCAATTTTTCAACAGACTTGGAGAAGGGGCTGTTGAAAGCCCTGAAGGTTCTTGACAACTATCTGACATCACCACTTCCCGAGGAGATTGATGAGACAAGTGCAGAAGATGAAGGTGTCTCCCACAGAAAGTTTCTGGATGGTGATGAGCTTACGTTGGCTGATTGTAATCTACTGCCCAAGCTCCATATTGTACAGGTAGGTCGGCAGGGGAAGGAGAAAGTAACTAAGTAGCTACTCTAGTGAACTCTCAACACAACTGTATTCATAATGACTACCATCCCTTATCATGGCTACTCCAGCAGGGTGTCTCCTCAGTGGTGACTTACTTTCCAATATATCTGATAATAGTATACAACCCAGTGTCCCTTAATGTTCATTTCTGGTTTCTGCTCACTTGAGCTGGCTCCCCAGACTTTAGCCCAGAGGTCCTTCGTGTCTATGACACTTTTAAACTGTGTGACCCCAGGCAAGTCTTAATCTCTTTTCTCAAGCTGGTTTTCTCATCTGTAAAATGGGGATAATAGCACTTACAGTGTTGTGAGAATCAAATGAGATAGCATGTAAAGTGCTTTGCAAATCTTTATTTTGGTATTACATTAATATAATTGTTTTCCTTTGCAATCCTTTGTATTTTATGCATTTAAAAGCATTTTTGAAAAGGAGTCCAACCTACTAAAGGGGTCTGTGACATAAAAAAGGTTAAAGATTCCTGTTCTAAGACTGACTATTCAACATACACATTGTGATTACTGTTAAGGATGCCCTGTGGACTACCCTTCTCTCAAACAGATGGGGAATCTCTCTTTCTTCTGGAGACTTCTATCTGGGGTCTAACCTCATTCTTCCCATTGCAGTATCAGTCTGCTCCCCCTGGTGGAAGAAAAAGAATGGTTTATTCCTTTTTATGATAATCTGTAAATGTATTGGTGGCCTTCTTAAAGGAAAAACCCAAACTTGATCAATCAGCACACATATGTTAAGCAGCAACAACTGTTGTATGAAACACGGGGGGTGGAGAGGAGTTGGGGTCTTTTGCTAAAGAACTAGCAATCTCGTTGAGCAAATAGCACATTCACACAAAGAGGTAATAATGTAAGGCATTTTACAAGTACTTAGTGATGGAGAAGTTTAGGGAATAGATCTGTTTTAATAGGGTAGACAAAGATTTGATAGTAAAGTCTTCTTTAACAAGGCCTTCAAAATGAAGGGTAGGACTTAGGAAGAATGGGAGGAAGGGAGAGGAGGGAAGGCATTCAAAGTAGATTAAATTACTTGAGCAAAAGTAGAAGTGAGTGGACTACATTGACATAGATGGAGGGCTTGGGCAAGGGGGCAGTGGAAAATTGAGATGGAGACTGGGGTCAGGTTGTGACTTTTAAGTTTCAGGGCAAAGAGTTTGGAATTTATTCTATAAGAGATATTAAAGGTTTAGAGTCCGTAAGAGATGTCAACATGGCACACAATGGACCTTCACTGTGGCCACCATCATCAGTGCTGAGCACCAAATAATAATGTATTTGCATCTCTCTTCTCTTTCCCCATCAGGTTGTTTGTAAGAAATATCGGGGATTTTCTATCCCAGAGGAGTTTCGAGGGGTGCAAAGATACCTGCGTAATGCTTATGCCAGAGAGGAATTCGCCTCTACCTGTCCAGATGCTGAGGAGATAGAGCTGGCCTATGAGCTAGTAGCCAAAGCCCTGCAGTAGCCATGGACAGAGCTGCTTTCTGCCTTTACCCTGCTACTTCTTTCACAAATGGATTGATAAGGCTTCTCAATGACAGGATGGTCACTGAGTACTGAAGTTTGAAATAAAGTACAGAAAGGCAGGAGAAGTGGTTGGGGCCAGGATGGGGAGGAAAATGAATGTGTTTGTTTTTGTTTGTTTTTGAAAGGGATAGGATGAAACTATTTCAATAATAAAACAGTTAAAATACCGTGATGTCTTCATGTTGGGTGTTGAGATGTTGGAAGCCTGAGTCTGGCAGGAGAGAACAGATGTATTTGAGGTATTGAGGGAACTGAGTGCAGATTCCTGGAGTGAGACTAGGTGTTATTTGTGAGAGATAGGAAGCAGAACCCTAGAGTTCCAGAAGGGTATTTTGAGGTGAAAGCTGGGAGGACCAAAAGTTTGGAGTGGGGTTGAGGGGCAATTTCTCCTCTGTATTTGCTGTATTTTCAGTTGTGTTGGTCGACAAAGTAGGAACTTGAGGAAGCCTGGAATGCAGGATGACTTGTTCCAAATTTTCAAGAATTTGGGGAGAGCTACACGGGGGCAGAAGGAGAAATCCAGGAAGGGAAGGGGTGTGGCTATGGGCTGGATCGAAGGAAGCCCCAGAGGAGTGGGTGTGGTCTAGAGGGGCGGTGGGGGCGTGGCCTCCCGGAGTCCAGCCCGTACCCGAACAGACAATGCCCCGAAGCCGCCAGTCCGCCGCGCCCCCACCCCTCAGCTCCCTGTGAGCCTATCTGCTTGTCCGGGGACCCTCACTCCATTTCTGGGCCCCAGACCCTCCCAAGGCCTACAGATTCGAATTCCCCTCCCCGTACTCCTTGCACCCGGGGGGGAGGGGACCCCCGAACCCTGATCGGAAAGGGGAAGGGGCGGGGTGAGGCAGCCAGCGGTGAGTGATCTGACGCTAGCGGAGCAGGGGCTGGGGTTGGGGGGCAAATGCAGACTGCTTGCGATCTTGAGGAAAGCAGTGGTCCTGGGGCGGGGGGCGGATATCTGGGGTCCTGAGGGGAATGAGCAGTAGAGGAGTCTAACGCCAGGGACCCTAAAGTAAGCCGGGTGGGGAGGCCGAATGTCTGAATTCCCAGGACTGGGAAGGTAGGATTCTGTAGAGAAAATTTGTTGGGGGTCGCGATCAAGGGGAGTACTAAATTTCGTTGTCTAAAACTGCTCCCCACCACGCACCCTTCCTCCGCCCCTTCTAGTTCCACTCCGGACCTCTCCCAGTCCCGTGGGACTCGGTCAGATTTATACTGGGTCCACTAAGGGCTGCATGACCTGCCCTCGGGATAGAAGGTTAACTCCGTAGTCTCCAATCTCCTTTCCTTCCTCTAGACCTCGCTTCTCTTAAGGATCTTGGCATCCTACTCATCCGCCTTTCCCCTCCCCTTTTTCCTCACACAACCCATACTTCCCCTCAGAGTCCCAAGCATCTGCCCGCGGAGTCCCCCATCATCTACGAATAACGGAGGGTTAAGAGGGTGGACCCGTCTCATATTTAGGGAGTGAGCGCATCCTAGCGGTGACCAGGAGGGGAGAGGCTAATGGAGAGGGGTAGGGGTGGGGAAGGTGGGGGGAACCGGACAGGAACCGCAGTTGAGAGTATTGGTTCGGGGCCGCTTTAAGAAACAACAGGTGTTGGTTTGTTATTGGGGTTTTGGGGGGGGGGGGTTTGAGAGGAGGAGTCCCAGTTTTCTTCCCAGTGCAATCTCTGTCAGATTCAGAGTGGAATTAAGATGACAGATGGAAAACCAGGAGGGGGTGGCAGGAGACCCGGGTATCCTTAAACCCCTGCCCTTCCCTGTCTGTCTCAACTGCTTGTCTCTCCCTTCTGGCAGGTGAAGTGAAAGAAAAACGAATAAAGAAAGCAAGAGTGTGTAGCAGGGATGGGGACCCCAGGGGAGGGGCTGGGCCGCTGTTCCCATGCCCTGATCCGGGGGGTCCCAGAAAGTCTGGGTAAAGAGGGGGAAGGAGTGGCAGTTGGTCTCCCACCTCTGGACTTGGCAAAAGCACAACGAGAACACGGGGTGCTGGGAGGGAAACTGAGGCAGCGCCTGGGACTTCAGCTATTGGAATTGCCCCCTGAGGAGCAACTGCCGCTTGGACCCCTGCTAGGAGACACAGCTGTGGTGCATGGGGATACAGCCCTCATCACTCGACCCTGGAGTCCTGCCAGGCGACCAGAAGTGAGTGCAGAAGAGGGAGAGTGCATGGGAAAAGGGGAACAGAGTTGAGGTCTAGAGTTTTTAGGAGAGCAGGGTTGGGGTAGCAGAACACCAGTATCTTAAAACTGCAGTTCTCTTCCCCTGCTCCTAGGTTGATGGGGTCAGAAGAGCCCTACAGGATCTGGGCCTTCGGATTGTGGAGATTAAAGATGAGAATGCCACACTGGATGGGACAGATGTACTGTTCACAGGTGGGGCCTGAGGGGATCCAGGAGAGGAAGGATGGTATGCTTGAGTGCTCTGGGGAGCAAGTTTTGGGGAGAAGGGGCTAGGAGACAGATTTCTCTTTTGAACTCTTCCTTCCAGGCCGTGAATTTTTCGTGGGCCTCTCTAAGTGGACCAACCATCGAGGAGCTGAAATTGTTGCTGACACATTCAGGGTGAGGGGAACTGACTAGTCCCTAAGCAAAGACCTCAGGGAGTTGTGGGTCAAGGGTCCCCAAACTGGAGAGCTGGGAGTAGTGGGTGATTCCTGGAGTGGAAGGACCGAATGTCTCGAGAAGAGGTAAGACTAGAGAAGGAGTGGAGTCGGGAGGAGCTGTGGGTAAGACCAAGGGGAACAGGTGTTGCTCTCTAGGATTCCGGGGAGGACTCCTGGTATTGTCCTGCCTTTCTAACACGTATTTCCATCCCTATCCATCTTCCCAGGACTTTGCTGTCTCCACCGTGCCTGTCTCGGGCCCCTCCCATTTGCGGGGGCTCTGCGGGATGGGAGGGCCACGCACTGTAGTCGCTGGCAGCAGCGAAGCGGCCCAGAAAGCTGTGAGGGTGAGGAGGAGGGACCGGGGTGCAACAGGTGGGCGGTATTTGAGTGTTATGGGGAGGAGCCTATTTAATGAGTGTTAGATACCGGGATGGACGTGGGGGGGGGGCGGTGCTGGGAGAAATATGAAATTGCTGAAAATACCGAAGCTTAGTTTAACCCCGACCTTCTGTTCCTTGGGCATTGTAGGGGCCAGAAAGCCCGGTAATTTGGGGACCAGATTTGAAATCCTTTCTTTTTCCTTCTGCCCTCTAGGCTATGGCAGCGCTGACCGATCATCCCTACGCCTCTCTGACTCTCCCAGATGATGCGGCAGCAGACTGCTTGTTTCTGCGGCCAGGGCTCCCTGGGGCTTCCCCTTTCTTGCTGCACCGTGGGGGTGGAGACTTGCCCAACAGCCAGGAGGTGAGAAGGTGGCATTCCTTCAAAAGCCCGAAAGGAAGGGAGAATTGTTGGGGGGTGAGGAAGGGGGTAAGCAGAAATAGGACACAAAGCCTTGAAGGAGAGGGACGGGATTTCTGGAATCGCTGAGCAGTGCAGGGAGGGAGCTTGGGGATTGGGGTGTGGGGGAGAAATGGGCGGGGCTTATAATTAACTCCACCTCTTTCTTCTAGGTACTGCAGAAACTGCCTGATGTGACTCTTGTACCTGTGTCCTGCTCTGAGCTGGAGAAGGCTGGGGCTGGGCTCAGTTCCCTTTGCCTTGTCCTCAGTACCCGCCCCCACAGCTGAGATCCCCAAATGTGGGAGCAGGAAAGTAGGAGGACTAGAAAGGGGACGATTAGCTTATCCGTAGGATGATGCGTAGGAGAAGCTAGCTATGGGGTAGAGGAACCAGGGTTTGGGGTGGGGCGGCATGGGTAGGGGGAACAGATCATCTTCCTGAGAATAAATGAAACTAACCTTTTAGGCTTCACTGTGTGTTAGCGTCTGATTAGGGGTGATGCAGGGGTGTGTGGCACAATGTGGGGAGGGGATGGAGTGACCCTAGGAGGGCCTATAATTTTGGGGAAGGGTGGAGTTTAGAATTCAGGTCTATGTTTGAGAGCTGTACGGAGCAGGAAGTGTCCAAGGCACAGAAGGGTTCAGGATTAGCTTCTGATGATTTTTTGGGAATCAGAAAGTGGCAGATGGGAGGGAAAGTCGGAAGTACCACATTGTATGTGTTGGGATGACGTCTTCTCAAACTACTACCGCATAAATGGTGGCAGCATCCTTAGGGACGGTGGTGTGAACCCATCTAGGGTTTCTGAGGGAAATGTGGTCCAGATCAGCGTAGAGAAGGCTCTGGAAAAAATGGGAAAAGAGGACAGGATGTAGAATAGGGATCCCATCTAGTCTGGGACTACCGTTCCTTTGGGGACCTCAGCAATGTGCCCTTTTCATGCACACTTCCTTTCATCCACTTATTTTCCCCCAGCTCACACCTTCATCCAATCCTTACCCTTTCTACATCCGAGTCCCCTCTTTCCCGAGGCTCCTCTTTCGATTGATTCTGGATCTCGGTGTTCACAGGTGGAGCTTTTATGGGAGGGGATGGGGGCAGAGCTGAGGGATGGGGAGAGGGGATATGCCCAGTCATAGACTGGAGGTGGGGAGAGGAGCAATTCTCACCGAATCCTGGGACCGTTCTGACAGGCCTGGAAAGGGGTAGCCTAGAAAGGAATAGGGAAGGGAAATTCGGGACTCTGCTCAACCTTTTTTTTACTCTTATCTTTAGCCAACTCATGCCCCAGTCATCTCTTTAAATTCCTCGCTCAAAATCGAAAAATGCAGGCTCCTGCTACCCAACCTGTCACTTCCTCCAACCCACAGTCTTTTCCATGCCTAGCACATAGTAGGCATTTAAATGTCTTTTGCTTGGTTGGTTAGAGCTCACCCCTTGACCCTTCTTCTCCATCCCCAGCCAGGCTTTAGCCTGTGGCGCACAGTCCTAACACTCTCAAATTTTGACATCTCCCCTTTTCTCCACACCCCACTCCAGCTTCCTCAGAAATCAGTTCCACTCTCACACTGGGATAATTCCAACCCTCAGTTTTTGAGCTCTTCACCTTAGGTCCTACCCCTTGCCCCTCTTTTCTTCCTCCACCTTCTAGTTCTTGGCACTTACCGACGAAGTCTCCAAGCCATCCCCAGGCCCGCCAGCCCTAAAGCCAACCCGATGCCCAGCAGAGGGTACAGGAACACAGGATAGGAGGATCCTAAAGAGGGGAGCAGAATCGAAAGGGGATATTCAGAGTTCCCCTTTTAGGAACCCTTCTTTAATTACCAACCAATACACATCCCGACAACCTCCATCTCCATCCATTCATTCGATCAATTATTATGTGCCTGAACCTGTGCCAGGCTCAGGGGATACAAACACAAAGAAAACCGAAATAACTATTTTCTCCCTTTGGAGAGTTTCAGATCGTTCTCCCAACAAACTGTAGTATAGTCACCCTTTCCCCAACTCACCCGAAGTGGAGCTGGGAGTTCGGCAAGCAGCCAAGTCCCCGAGCACTTTGAGCGTGCTACGACTCTCATAGTTCTGGCGGCCTCCTATTCCGGTACAGAAGAAGGTCCCGGAGTCTCCTTGAGCCAGGAGCAGCTCCAGATTCTGGATTCCATTGGGGTCCACCGCACGCAGGCGGCCAGCAAAAGGCGATGTGGAGGCTGGGGTGGGATTTCCTGGGGCGGAGGCCCAGAAGACAGGGCGGCGGCCCCGATGCAAGCCCACACAGGCAGGGAAGCTAGGAGCCCAAGCCCAGCGGGTCGCGCGGGAGACCCCAGTGCAAGAGATATTCACTCGATCTCCTGGGCGTCCCTCCAAAAGAACTGCGGAAGAGTTGAGGTGAGGGTGGGATTCTGAGTCCCTCCTTCTACCATCAACCTTTCTCCCGAAACCTCGTTTTCCTTGAGGACCCAGGCATCCCCTCCCTCATTCTTGGATTGTTCCTGGGATTCAGGGGATGACCCTACCCCCTCCAGTCTTTGTTTCTCCTCCCTGATTCCCCCCTTTTTTACCCCACCCCCGCTCACCCCCCAAGTTCCCTCCAGTCCCTGAGAGCAGCAGCAAAAGTCCCAGGGCTGGGACCATGGTCAGGCATCTTCTGGGGACAGAAATGGGGGAGCTGAGTCAGCAAGAGAGACCAGAGGGAAGTTGGTTAGAGAGAGGGAGCAGATGCTAGGTTGGGGGCACAGATAAGGGGACTGGGCGGGGATTGAGCCTCCTGGACACCAAATCCCAAAGGAAGTTTTGGTGGCCTAACATCCATCCCTCAGGTTTAGCCCTCAATGCTGCCTTTCCAACTCTCCCTCCAGATCCTAGGCCTAAAGTTTCCCACACGGGGAACATTAGGGCAGAGAGCCACACCAGGACTGGAGAGAACCACCAGGAGCTGGGGGGGGTCTGGCACTCCTCTCCCAAGAGGAGGAGGAGCTGGGGCTGGACTGTTTTCACTCCTCCACCTGTTAGCCGCACCCTGTTGGATGTTGTTCCAAAGCCTTTACTGCCCCAGGAACTATGACATCACAATGAGTTTTGGTGATGTCACAATCCCCCTCTCTGTTTGTTTCTCTTGGGAAGGTAAAAGGATTTTTTTTGGGGGGGGGGGGGGAGCAAGCTATCCTGAACTATAGATGCCTTTTATCCACTAATGGGAACCAAGAATCATTTTTGGGGGGAGAGGGGCTTCCTCAGTCTTCAACTTTCCTTTCTCCACCCTATACTCTCTGTCCCCAATCAGATGAAACTGAGAAAGGAGGTGCTGCCTGGGTCAGAAGGGGAGGGGCTTTTATTGCTATAAATCCCAAATATCTTCCTCCCTTCAAAGAGTTGGATCCTTGGAAATCTTTATCTCCTTCTGTCAACTCCAGGAACCAGACCATGAATGCCTTCTTGCTTCTCAGCCTCTCAGCGTTGGTCTGCTGGGCTTCAGGTGAGCTCCTTAGGGAATCCAGGTGTTCAGTTGGCTTCTGCCTTCAATCCCCAGCTGCTGCTTAGGGATCTAGGTATTGAGCTTCTTGGGCTCCTGATTTCCATCCCCTTCCCCAGCACTCTTCTCAGGGGATCTAGGCCCCCAAAAGCCCTTTGCTCATCTGACCAACCTCCAGTACACATCCCCCTCAGAGACTTAGATATCTTTTATTTTAGTTCCCTGGTGTTCTCATGCCTCTTCCTCCCTGCCCCAGTTCTCATTCTTCAAGGGCTAAGTTCTTTGTGCCTTCTTTATGCTAGTTCTCTTAGCATTTTATCTCTTTTCTGCTCTCCATTCTTCCCCTTTTCCTGAACCAGCACCCACTTTTTTTAGGGTCAAGAGGCATAGTTCTCCTACTCCTTGCTCTTTCGTGTAACCCCTGCTTCCCTTAGGAACCCACCCCTGCACCTTTTTCAAAGTCTAGTTTTGGACTTGGGGCAACTCCATCTCCACAATGGGGACCTTTGAAATGACTCAGCTTCTGAGTCACCTGCAAAAGAATCCCTAGGAATCCCTTTGGGAGACATCACTGTAGTTGCTGTGGAGGGGATACCTTAGTCAAATCATTCTATGGGTGGGGCATTTTGTTTGGATGGGAGAAAGAATAGGTTTCCATTTAGTCAGCCTCTCCAAAGATTAGACTCTCAGTACCCAAAGTCAGGTGATTTGCCATCACAAGCCTTGAATTAGCCGAGAATGAGAGCTTGGGCAGAAATTTCTGATTTCACTCTCTTCCATTTCTGGGATGTTCTGTGGGACTGTTTAGGGTGATTCTTTCTCTTCAAGCAATTCTCTTCTTCAGATTGTAGGGTAGGATGAGGACTATTGTAGAGATTCAGGACGAGGAATTTGAAGTTAAACTGTTCTCGCCTTTACTCTCGGCAACTCCAGGACATAGTTTCCTTGACTGTCCCCAGAGGACAATTATTCTCCAGACCCAACTTATGAGTCCATTTTCCATAATAATCTTTCTTATTTTTCCTTTATGGTATCCCACATTTCAATTCTTCCTTACCTCCTTCTCTCTCCTTACTCCAATTTGTATTCTTCCATTTTCTTCTCGTATTGACTCTTGTCCAATCCCAACCTCCCCTGTCTTCTCCCATGGTTTCTTCCTATTTTGTTCCCCCACCCCTTTTCATTTTCAAGGTTTTTTTCTTCTAGTCCCATTTTCTCTGATGAAAACTCTTCATTCTTTCTTTCCCTCCCTTGGTCTTTCTTGTTTTTCGTTGGCAGTACTGCCTCCCTTATGACTCAGCCAATAGGAAGGTGTGGAGAGGGGACAGATGTTAACAAGGATGAGGTGTAGATCTTTTCAAAATCAACAGCCCCACCCCACACCCGTGTGGAATACTTTCCAAATGTCTTTTGTAAGCTTCATTGGAGGCGGCAGAAAGAGTTTACTGTAGGTAAATTTGTAGGTGGTTTGCCTTATTTTAACTTCCCATTGCCCTCAGGAACTTGAGTTTGGTTTCCCAACCAGAGCCTATCTTACTCTCTTATCTTCCCAGCTGACATTCGCTGTCACTCCTGCAACAAGTTTCCTGTGGTTGGCTGTGTGGATAGAAAATCCTGTCTTCTGGATCAAGGACATCAGTGTTTGAGCACAGATGTCTACTTAGGTAAAAAGGACTCATTTTAGGGGGGAAAGGGAGTAGAGGTAGAACTGGAAGGTAAAGGGGAAGGGAAAAGGCTGAGATTGGTGCTGATACCAGACTCAGGTAGGTAACAGAAAATTAGATAGGAACAAGAAGGACAGAGCAGGAAAGAGAGAGAGGAAAAAGCAGAGAGATGGAAAGTGAAAGATTGAGTTAGAGAGGATGAGGAAGAGTCCCTTCTGGCTGATTCTCTGTGTCCTTCTCTCTTCAGGTAAGATGTGGCTTTACTCCAAATATCGGTGTGGTTCGGCTACGGAACCCTGCATACCCGGCATCAACAGGACCAATGAGTTAACCTACAATACCACTTGCTGCAGAAGAGACTCCTGCAATAGCTTTGCCCCCCGACCTTCTCCAGTCCTGAGCCTCAGCCTGCTCACCCCTTTTGCTGGCCTTGGTTTCTGGCTTCTACACTGAAACTCATTAGAGTCTGTTTAGCCCCAGATTCCACCCTCATATCTTCTCACTTCATTCTGTTCTTTAGCCCCTTAGTGTCCTGGTTCCCCGTATTCTGGTATTGTAGAAATAGCACTGCATTTGGAGTTAGAAGTCCTGGCTCTCTACTACTTACCATTGGTGTGATCTTGGACCTTTGACTCTCAGGGTCTCAGTTTCCTCTGTAAAAGTGAGAGGGCAGGACTAGGTAATTTCTAAGGTCTTCCCATCTTTAAATGCTATGATACATGTAGTTCCATTAATGACCTTTCTCTGGACTTTTTCCTCCCCGCTCCCTCCCATTCTCAGTTTTCTTCCAATCATTTCCTGTGGTCAGGGAACTGTAGAATGTTAGAGGTGTAAATGGATCTTAGGGATTCTCATGAATCAATGAATTCAGTCCATTGTTTTTTTCTACTATGCTAGCATCTCCTTGCCCTATTTCCCACAATTGCCCCTCTCCAATTCCTTCACCTCCCTTCCTGGTTATCCCCTGCCTCCCTTCACCTACCCAAGTCTCTTCCCCACTAAAGTTTTTCCAGCAGGGAGACTGAAGTCTGAACCTGAAGTAGAAGTTCTTATACAGTCCAAAATATAGATTCCAGGTGGGATGTGATGGTCCTTCTCTGTAGGGTCTGATTCCCTGAACCCTGGTAAGAGATCCCACTCCTTTAATTTCACTCGTGCCTATCCCCTTTGGAATAAATGTCTGTTTTCCAAAGAATTCTGTGCTTTCTTGTCCACAGATTCAGGTGTTCCCTCCCTTAAGCTCTGGTATTCCCCCGCCCCCATCCTCATACCTAGGACTCATGATCCCTTGAGGCACCCAAGTTGTTTATCCCTGAAGCTCCCTCAGGGAATTTCTCTGTTTAAGGTGGGGAAAGGAGGAGCTGGACCAACCAGTTTTTCTGGACTATTTGTTCCTACTTTTGCCTGGAGAATTGGCACAGAGGACCTAATGTTTGGGGGAACATGTTGTACACACTATATAGGGACCACACCCCTGGAGAACTTCCACCCAGAGCTACAGGTAGGCTTGAGACTTCAGCTGGGTGAGAAGGATCGGAATGAAGTAGGGACAATTCCCCACTATCCCTTAGGATTCCAGTAGCTTTCCCCAGTACTACTATGGTTTTCTTTACCTTTGAGATTTTGGCTCAGTTATATAGGGGAATGTCTCAGGTCTGGGAAATAAATATTTCTAAATAGATGCCCCCCTCTGTCTCCTGTCTCCTCAGTTCCAAACAACTCTATCTTATTTGTTAAGGTGTGTATGGGGGGTGGGGGGAGGTAGGAAGACACACAGAGAGATAGCTCTAGGGAGGCCTGGTCACCCTCACTGAGTGCTCAAGAGTCTGTCCCACCACCCACATACCTTGTTTCAGAGAATCTGATTGTTTTGGAAGATTTTCCCCAACAACAGCACCTAGCAGGCACTCCAGCTACTCTCATCATCAATTAGGATCTCTGACTGTTGAGATCTGATCAATTCCTGAGGCTCCCAAGCCCTATTTCCATTTTTCTCCCTTACATTCCTCCCCCCACCTCCATCACACCATGTGAATTTTCTGCTCAGCTGTAAATCAGTCAGTAGAGTTTAATAGGCATTGGAGGAGGGTATCAGAGCCCTACTCACTCTCTGTGCCCATACAGAAATGTCTTTACCCTCCCCATAGTCCTGGAAGGATCCAAGCCAGTGTGATGACCACCAGAGTAGCCAAGGTAATGCTAGGAACCATAGTAGTTGCAGCACCATTGCAGAGGTCACCATGGCAACAGCTAGTGTGAGTGATATAGAACACACCACCCACCAACTCTGTTTCCTCCTGCTCACAGCGATGGGCAGCCACACAGGTAGGGTGGTGATGGATCAGGTTGATTGTGGCTGTAGGAGAGAACAAGTACCGTCTGAAGTTGAGAGTTTTACTTTGGGAAGAAAGAAGATAGTAAGAAAACCTGGTTCCAGACTATTTTTCTTTTTTAACAAGTGGTTACAGGTGGAATAATTGGTGGAATAATACTTGGGATAATTTTAAGGGTAGCATGAAAGTCCCATTATATCTCACCCCCAAATGTTTGCCTTACTTGCTATCTTATGCCTAAAAATCCCACATTAAACTATTAAATCATTTAGCTTAAGGATTTGCTTCTATTAAAATTTGAACATTCCCCCTCTTTACTCCCTCCCTCCCCTCACCCTTATCTCTTGGGAAGAATTGAATTCTAACAGAAGTTTAAATAAATGTATCACATCCTTTCCTTTTTGAAGGGAAGGAAAAGGGAATGAGGGCTTGGAGAAGGAGCATATGTATGCTTAGATCTTCAAGGGAAGATGAATGATCAGGAATTGGGTTCCTTCTCCAGAGGAGTGGGAAGAGGAAATAGAATGCCAGACTCACGGTTCCCTGGGAACTTGACCTGCTCCTCTTGGTTGAGTCTCTGCTCCAGGAATCCACAGCGCTCGCCCTCCCCACATGTCCTTACAATTTCAGAGCAGGGACCATTTGGATTACAGTCATAACATCGCATTCGATTACCTGATCCAAAGACAGAAAAAAGATGAGCTGGAAGACCATATACCTGGGTCCCTGGGAAAACAGGAGGGATGGGGAGATAGGAAGAGATAGAGTAGGGGGCTGGGAAAGCCAGACAGTTGGGTCTCTCCCCTCACCCAGGGTCTTCCCCAATAGGGTACATAGTAGGATCCAGAGGATTTCAGAATTCATGATGTTAGTTTTCCTCTAGTCTCTCTCTCTTCCTCCCTCTCACCCCCTCATACCAAAGCAGCTGGCTTATATCTCCCTGGTGCTGGGCTTTATGGGGCAATAAAAAAAGACAGAGTCATGCCTCACCTCACCACGCCAGGGGGCCTCAGGTGGGGCTTGGGTGGGGCCTCTAATCACTGGAGGAGATCCTAGCATCTTCTAAAGCCCCTATGACACCTTCCCCCAATCCTTTCCAGACAGCCTTTTGTCTCTCAGAGGTCTCAATTTTCCCTCACCCACATCCCTCTTTTGTCAGAAAGTCTTGTCCCTTCCCTAGTTCTCCATTTTTAAAGATAAAACATACTTACTATGTGCCAGGCAGTTTAGTATATGCTGCCTTCCCTATCTCTTGATGAACAATGGCACCTCCCCATTCAATTCCAATACAACTTTAAGTTGAGATCTCATTGTCCCTTGACCAGGTCTCTTAGACCTTCCATAATCTGTATCCCTCTTCTAATTATCTCCACAAGCTCCATCTTTTCCAAATGAAGCAAAACAATGATTTAACTCTTTCATAGTAATAAAACTAGGAGAGGTTAATTACAGATTTGGAACATAGAAGCTCCAATGAATTAAAGGGAACTGAGGCTGGGTGGGGTCATTCCCCTACCCCACACTCTGATGGTCTTCCCAAAGGTTCCCACATTTCTCACACATATTTTGAGATTAAGGCAACTTAGGTGACATCTCAGTTTCAGGTGGGGAAAAAGATTAACAGAGATACCATTACATTAAGAGAGGGAGGGACAAAGAGTAGAGAAGAGGTAGAAGAAAGTGTAAAGATAAAAGGAATAAAATGAGAAGGGAAAAAAATAGATAGGATAAAGAAGAGACAAGAATAAGGATAGAAAAAAATAAGAGAAATAGAAGGAGGAAAGGAAAAAGAAAATTAAGAGATCACAAAGGGAAGAGCAAGAAGAAAAGGGAAGGGGAAAGTAAAAGAAGGATAAAGAAAAGGAGGGAGAACAAAAGGAAAGGGAAAATAAGAGAAATAATGAAGAAAGAAGAGAGAGAAGAAAGAAAAAGAGAGAAAAAGGAAAATTAGAGATAAGGAAAAAGAAAAGGGTAGGAAGAGATGAGAAAAATGGTGAGGGGAAGAAATGATAGGAAAGAAAGGAAAAATGAAAGAGAAGTAAGATGGGAAAGAAAGAAACGTGAAATAAAAAAGTAATGAGAAAGTAAAGGAAAGAAGAAAGAGGGAGAGAAGAGAGAAAAAAACAGAATGAGAAAGACAAAAAGAAGGAAAATAGAGGTGAAAATGCCAGATTTAAACTGAGACAGAAAAATACTTAGACAGATATAAGATGGACAGATAAAGAGAGGAGAGAATAGCATCACTGGAGTAAAGGACTAGAGGATAGAGGAATATAGAAAGTAATCAGTATAGAGGAAGGGAGAAGGGCTGCCCAGATTATGGGAACAGAGATGTGGGAAACACTAAGCTCTTTCTTTCCCAAATTCTCTGACAGGGCTAGTCTGACTGTGCCTCCCAATGCAAACCAATGACTTCCCAAGATTTGAGGATCCCAGGCTATATGACATATGAGTATCAGAGGCAGCTAGGTGGTCCAGTGGATAGAGCACCAGTGCAGGAGTCAGGAGGACCTGAGTTCAAATGTCACCTCAGACATTTGACACTCACTAGCTGAGTGACCTTGGGCAAGTCACAACCCCAACTCCCTCATCTTGGGTCATCTCCAGTCATCCTGATAAATATCTGGTCATTGGATTCAGATAGCTCTGGAGGAGAAGTGAGGCTGGTGACCTGCACAGCCCACCCTCACTCAAAACAAAGTCAAGTGCAAGTCATGTCATCGTTTCTCTGATGGCATGGTCTTCAGAAACGAAGGACAAACACACACATCAGACTCATGGATTTCTTATTCTGATCTCTGCATTTCCCTCGCTTCTTTTCCAATTTCTTATATCCAATTTCCTTTCCTTTTGGTGGTAGCTGCCAAATTTTGCTTGATCTTGACTGTGACTTTTCATTTACTTGAAATCTTTTAGAATGACTGCATTTTTTTCTTTGACTTCAAAGTTTTTGGTTTTGGCTATGATATTCATTGGAATTTTCAGTTTAAGGTTTCTTTCAGGAGGTGAGTGGTAGATTCTTGAATTTTCACTTTGCCCTGAAGTTTCATTCATGATTGCTTGATGTATAGTACCAGACTTTTTTTATGGATGATGGTGAATTGTGGCTTTCAAGGAAGTTCAATATTTTATGGGTTTTTCACTGAACTCTTTTTGGCATCACTGGATCAGTTGTTTTTGATTTGTGGTACTTTATCTTTTCTTCAATTTTTTTTTTTTTGGTCTTTGGATTTTGTTCTACTTAAAATGCGGAGCTTGGATTAAATGATCTCTAAGGTCCTAACTTTGTTAAATCCTTTGATCTTTTCATCTCTCTCTATAGTACACCTTCTGTTTCTGTTTCTTTCCCCTCAGTGTCTGTCTCTTTCTTTCTACATCTTTGTTGTGCTGTCTCTCCCACCCCCATCCCCTCTGACTGTCCTGTGTTGTCTGAGACCTGCTCTCCCAAGTGGACTTTTTATCCCACCTGCCCAATGGCTCCACTGTTACACTTGCAGCTTTACTCAGGTTTTGCAGAAGTCTTCATAGGCAGCTGAACTTTCCCAGCCCCACCCCCTGGGTCTCCCTCTGCCCTCATTCCACCTTTTTGTCTTTTAGTTTTGACCCACACTCCCTTTCTGTTTCCAGAGATGGAGATGTGGGGCTACTTTCCCAGGCTACATACTATTTATTGGGAGGGAAGCTTCTGGCCCCAGGGCTGTATGTATGGCTGATGCTACCAAGGACCAGAACCTTGGTAAACTGCAGCCTCCTCAATCTGAGCTTCACTGACCCTATTTCAGGAGGCAGTAGCACTCCTCCTCCAGTCTATCTAACTTTGTGGACCTCCTATCCTAAGGCACTAACTAAAATCCTTGATATTCCCACATGTGCCCCCTTGAAAACTTAGAAATAAGTCTGTACTATTCCCATTTCTAAAAATACTCCTAAAAATACTTCAATCGCCTTCTCAATCCATTTGGTCAATGTATAAAGAGGGCCAAAGGGAAGGGTGGGAGTTGTGACAGAACAACCTGGGCAGGAGAAAGAAGGGGAGGGGGTGCAGGATGAAAATGAAGACCATAAATACCAAGGAAGCTTGCAGAAAGGTAAATGATTTCTGGGCCTGGAGCAGCTGGCAGATCTCAGTAGTGGGAGGTGGGTTTCTCTAGGGGAGCAAGAATGGGATTGAGACTATATTAGGGAAGGGGGAATATTACAATATAATTCCTTTCCCTTTTCTAGTTTCAAAGATTTTGAGTCAAAGAGACCTTCTCCCTAATTCCCCCCATTCCCCTAGTATTTGCCTGTGGGATTTGGTAACTTGGAGGCTGGGGGACAGGGAGAAGGGTGATAAACCGAGAGACTCTAAGCCTGGGTTCCCAACCTGAGGTATGTGTAACCCCAGGAAGTAGGAGAAGCTTGTCAAAGAGTATGGGGAATATCGGTAGGTAACAATATTATAATTGAAATTGATCTACTTTATTTCTTCTGTATAAATGCATGGTAAACTCTAGAATTTATTTTTAGAGTTTTACATTTAAAAAGGGGTATCAGTAGGTTTATTGAAAGCCAAGAGGTACAGGGACCTAAAAAAAGTTGAGAACCCCTGCTCTAGGCTGTGGACCCAACAGGTGGAACCAAGATCCAGTCACTGAGTATCTTCCTTCCCTCCTCTCCCAGGGCAGGGTTTAAGTTAGGGCAACAAGATGACTTTTCTAAGGCACAAGATCATGACATAAGTGGAGTTTCACTTTCTGCACATCCCTTCTTTTCTAGAGGTCCTCAAGGGCTAGAGAAGGTGGGTGTTATACTTTCCTCATCCTACCCTAAACCCCCAGTCCAAGTTTCTCTGTTGCAGAAGGAAGAGGAGAAAAAACAGAAATGAGAGAGAGTTGTGTGTGAACAGAGAGCCAACAGGGTGGAGATAATGGCTCAGGGGCCTGGGTTAACCTAGACGCTGGGAAGTGACCAACTACCCTTAAAATCCTAAGGAGAAAGGTATAAAATATTCATTTCAATCTGGATGTTTAAGACAGTCACCATAACATCCCATCCTTATGCCCACAATACCTCCAGGATGGTCACTTTCAGGAGATGTGGGGGCAAGAAGGGAGAGGACATACATAGGGGATTCATGGACAGTGGAGAGGGAGTGGATAATACCAGTTCTGGAAACAGTGCTTTGGACATTTCTGTCTTTGGGAAAATAAGGGGAATAGTGTGTGTAGGTATGCATATGTATATATGTATGTATGTATGTGTATGTTGTATGTCCTGGGTGAATTTATGGATAAGATTCATGGGATTCTGCTCCCTGAAGCAGAATGTGGCCTGAATTCCCTCATCGCTCTAGTAAAATGACAGTTCTCTCTAGCTATGTAATGCCAGGAGATTAGCAGGCACCTGATCTTTTGATTTCTTTCATGACTTACTTTTAGGAGAATGAGGCAATGGGAGATGTCTATCTTTAAGTTGTTCTTTTTAATCTGTGTGCTAGTTTCCCTCTCTCACTATCATTCAGTCCTTCTGTTTGTCCTCTCAGTCTTTCCCTCTCTGGCCTCCCCTCCTTCCCTCAGTCTTATTCTTTTTTCTGTTCCTTAATCTCCCTTCTCTCTGCCTTTAATATTACCTCCTTACTTCTGCAGTATCACCCTCACCCCCACACCGTTGGCCACAGCATTCCCCAACATGTTGAAACTGGCTTGGGTATACACAAGGAGATAGGTGACAACATAATTTCATTTGTGAAACATCCTTTCCCCTATCTTCCCTCCCCTCAATAGGACACAAGAGGAACTGTAGTGGTACAGTCTCCCAATCCCCCATGTTTTTGATGAGTTAACAGGAGCTTCTTTTCATCCTGAGTTTCCAAGGAGACCTCTGGATCCCTTCTCCTTGCAGATGACATCATCAAGATCACATGGTCCTGGGGGCAGGTGGACTGAGAGATAGTGGAAGGAGAAGATGGGTAAGAAAATAGAGAAACAGACATACACCCCATCTCTTCAAATACCTAAGTTTTTTGCCTCCCTCTCTCACACACTCCCTCTCTCACACCATATTAGGGACTCAGGCACCTGGCCTTCTAGTTCCTTACCTGGGGATGGCCAAGTGGATGTTTTCATAAACTTGAGTTTCTGGTTTGAAATGAGAAGTGGAGTCATCTGTGGAGGAGTATAAAGAAGTGACAGAAAGATCACACACACATACACACACACACAAACACACACACAGACATACATACACATATATCCAGAACTGCACTCCTGTTCTCTTCTTACTTACCATTCTCTCTTACCATCATAAATCATGGGAAGTTTAGAGGCTAAGGAATGGAGACATCTGGGTTCAGGAGCCTTTTCTGTAGCTCTGCCCAAATGCCTTTTTCCCTTCTTTTTCCTTGTCTGCTAACATCTCCTCTCTCAGGTCATGTGTGTGTGTATGTGTGTGTGTGTTGTAGAAGATACACAAACCTCTGTATAGAGCCCCATTGTTCCGACGTCTCCAAAGAACTATTCCTAGGGCCAAGATAGTGACCCCTTGTCCCAGAACACAAAATAGCAGCAGGATCTTTTGGATATCCCATGTTGGGGAGACCACACAGTGGGCAGGAAGGGCGTCTGGGGAGGCTGCAGCTAGAAGGAGAATGATAATCATTTTATTTCAATCCTTAAGGTTTACAAAATACTTTACATAATGATCTCATTTGACCTTTATAGCAACTTTGTGATGTAGGTGCTATTGCTATCCCTATTTTATTGATGGAGAAACTGAGGCTGAAAGGGGTTAAGCAACTTACCCAGGATCATATTGTTAATAAATGATTGAGGTGAGATGAGATATATGACTCAGGAGGAGGATGAAGGTTTGGGGGTATGTGTAGGGAAGTCGGTAGAAAAGCCCACATCTTCATTCCAAATTACATTCCCTATAAAAATGGATGACTTCAGGTAATGAATGGCTCCTCTACTAGTATAGATTAATAGAATTCTTATACTGGAAGAGATCTTATCTTTTACTCCAACCCTGTCATTTTACAGAAGAGATCAGAAAGATAAAGTGACTCACCTGAGGTCACACACTAGTTAGGATTCCTCAACATGTTCTTTCTACTATATTATTTTTTCTCTCACAACAGAAGGCTTCTACTTTCTGTACAATTGTTTAATGTAACCAGAGCAATCTGTTGCCGTACATTTTACTGTCTACCTCAACCTCAAAGAGAAAAACCGTATTAAAGAACTACCTTATTTCCCAACTTCTTAATAATAGGGGATGATTCTTCTAGTAATGGAATAGTCCATGAAAATGAATTTTGCCTTTCCCCCACCTCTTACTATTCATCAACAACTTTCTGTAATGGTCCTTTCCTCCTGAAATATGTGGATGGTTTCTTTTTCCTTTCCATGATTTTTCCCCAATCCCTGGAAATGGATTGTGCCACATCAAACAGCATTATAACATCACTCTTTTCTGTCTAATGCACTATTCCACTGGGATTATTTTTTTTCTCTCTTCCTCTTCCCCTTTCCAGCAGTAAGCCATTTCTAGTGTCAGTGTACACATGTCCTTTCTTTAACAGCAATTCCATCAGAAATTGTGTGTGTGTGTGTGTGTGTGTGTGTGTGTGTTATTTTCTCCTCTTTCTACTCCTTTACCAAAAAGTATTTGATAATTTTGGATTGCAGACCATTACACCAAAAGTACTTGGGTTTCCTTGTCCTCTCCTCTCCAAGTGTTATTCTTATAATAACAACTCACATTTATATTTTTACATTTATTTATATATATTTCCATATGACTCACAATAACCTTGGAAAGTAAGAAGTATAGATATTACTATCTGTGTTTTACTGATGAGGAAATAAGCTCTGAGAGTTAAATGACTTTCCCAGGGGTTATTTTATAATAATAATAGAAATAAAACAGTTCTATTGCACTATCTACTATACAAGGTTAATGAAAAGAAAGTGTGTTTTTTCCCCTCAAATTTAAATAATTATACCATGTGAACTTTTTTTTATTATTATTCCCTTTCCCAAATTCACCTGTCAAGTTGAAACTGATGCCCTTGTTCTGGGGGAAAAGGCAACGAATGCTCCTGGCCTTTCGGATACGGGACTCTGATGTTCCCTCCATAGGACATACCATGAGAAGGGAAGCATTCTTTCCCATGAAAGTCTCCGTCCTACCCTTCACTTTCCCCTTCCCTTCCAGCCAAACAATAGAGTCCAGGAAAACTGCTGAGACCACTGAACACACCAGGATTGAGCAGAGAGAACCATCAGTAGTTTTTGCCGATAGCTGGGAACCTGTGGGGAAAAAAAGGGGGGGGGCAATCCACTATATTATTGCCTAAGTTCATCAAACCCCTGCAGCCACAGTGAACAACTAGGGCAGCCAGCAGCTTTTGCCTAACTTCCTTCATCATATTCAGAGCTCAGTGTTCTCCAGGAAATGGATCATTGTGATGACTGAAGAACCTGGCATGGGGTTTCATGATCACATATTCTCCCTCTGTCCTCTCCCCAAAGGTCTCCCCATGAGACTCCCTTGGACCCACGTATCCTCTCTCTTCTCCCTGTCCCAAAGAAGTTCCATAAACCCCCTTTTACCTCTGATCACAGAGAGGTCATACACCCTCCAGTTCTGGTAGCTGAAATAAGTGCCAAGTACAGAGCACCAGTATCGTCCTGCATCCTCCTCCTTAGCCCTTTCTAGCCACAGGGAATTATTCCCCAGTAGGCTTAGCCTGATTTCCCTCAAGATCTTCCTTGTCTCTGGAGCCTTGTTGGTCATGGGGACACGGATCACTGTGGTGGTAGGGAATCCAGACACAGGGCTTCGGAACCATGATAGCATCTCATCTCCATATAAGGTAGGTGGTTCAGGACATGGGAGTTCCACAGTTTCCCTGAGGGCCACATATGTGGACTGGATATCACCTGTGTAGAAGGAGGGTGATTGATAGGAAGTTAGTCCAAGAAGAGGGAACAGACCCCACCCTACCCCCACCAGACTGACCTCTTTCTTCCTTTCTCCTTATTAGACATTGCCATATTCTTGGTTGTGCTAGGTGGCACAATGGATAGAGCACCAAGTCTGGACTCAGGAAGACCTAAGTTCAAATCTAGATACTAACTAGTTGTGTGTCCCTGGACAAATCATTTAACCTGTTTGCCTCAGTTTCCTCATCTATAAAATGGTGATAATAATTGTATCTGCCTCCCAGGGTTGTTGTAAGGTAATTGAAATAATAAACTTAGCACAGTGCCTGGCACATTGTAAGCACTATAAAAATATTAGCTTATTACTATTATTAATATTACCTGTGGGAGAATACTCTTTCTCAAGCTGTAGGATGGAGTTGGGGAGGAGAATGGAAGGAAAGCTTCTTCCTTTTATAGGAATGAAGACATAATGGGAAACAGACCCAAGCTCTAGCCGGAAAGGGAGAAATGGATTTCCCTTTCTTCCTTCCCCAAGAATGGAATCATGCAAAGTGACTGGAAAACAATAGGGAAATGGACCAAACTCAGTTCAGATTTTGTCTTTCAAGATTTTTTCCAAGAATGAAGTTACCAAAAGAAAACACTGGACAAGTGAATCAAAGGAAACTGAAACAAAGGGAGAGAAACTTACCCTTGGGGTGGTGGATGAAGGTGCCTATCATACTTCACCACCACTACCACAGAGAGATACTGAAGTTGCTGCTTTCTTTTTCTTTCCCCAGCTCTGCCTCTAGGCAGTCCCTCCTTCCATCTCTGGATCTTAATGATTATGTGCTGTTTATTTCCACAGCCTCCTTGGCCAGATTTCACCATTAGTTGGGGCCGGGGGGGGGGGGGGGGGGGTGTGTTAAGAGATAATGGGCAATTCTCTTTCATTGCTGGGGCAGCGAAGACTGGGGACACACCTCCACACTGACATCAGGCCACCTTTCTTCCCCACCCCTCATCTAGAGGAAAGTGTAAAATCCCCAGTCCTGAAGACATTTTCTGGTCCCTAACTCCACCTGCTGCTACTTACCTGATGAGATCTGAGGGATAAATGGAAGGAGGAGAAACACGAAGTGGAGGAGTATGCAAGCCATGGGAAGTGTCTACACAAGAATGCTTTCACAGGGAGATGGGAGTCCTAAGAAGGAAATAGGGACAAGATAACAGACTGTGGTTCCAGGGGCCTGGATGAGAGGTCCCCTGATGGGGATGAGAAGGCAAGCAATAATAAAGCCACGACTGTTCTGTCCCCTGGAGATAAGAGGATAGTGGCCTCTCTGGTGTGTGTCGGGGGAGTTCCTTCAGCACTTCATTATCTCTCAGGGCTATCACATCTGGAGGGATCCACTGACCATTTCCTGTAACCCAAAAAGGCCTGTAGCAGATAGAACATTATGCCATGTTTAAAGACTCTCAAGCCCGTGCATATCTTTGGGACTAGGGGTACACAACTATCTTTGGCACAGCAAAATGAGGGATCCTAAAGAAGAGACAGTTTTTAAAGCTTTTTTTTTAAGTACAATTTTTTTTTAATGCCAGAGAGTTCCAAAATACATATGTATTTATGGTGCAATTATTATAATGAAGACAGTCTCTTGTAAAAAGTAACACAGGGCACAATTATCAAATTTTGCCTAGAGTGGACTTCTCAGCTCTATATTGCTCTCTCTTTTTGGCCTATCCTCAATTTACTCAATCCATTGAATCAATTGGGCAATTTACTTCCCTCTTTCAGACCTCTGTTTCCTTATCTTCAAAATGAAGTAGTTAGACTAGGTGATTTCTAATGGTTCTTTTCTAGCCCTATGACTCTAAGTTTTTTCTTAGTAAAGAAAAGTGTGATATATTGGTCATTGTTTCCTGGGTATACCTCTCATTCCCCCATCAGACTGGGGTTTCCCTGAGAGTAGGAATCTAAATGCTATTTTAATATATTTTTTTAAATTTTTATTGATGTTATTTATTTATAACCTCCCTCATTTCCTTCTTTAGAAATAATGGCTTTTATTGACATTATTTTGTATCCAATAACAGAAAAATCCTATCTTGGATATCCATTGGCTCTCAGAATCCTGCAGGTGGTGTTCCAGTCAAAGGCTTGCCTATATAGCTTTCTTTCTTTCTTTGGTTCTTTTTTTATTAAATTATTTTCAATGAACTAAAAACATTTTCTCTCCCTTCTACCTTTCCCCATTGAAAGAAAAGGAAAAAAACCCCTTGAACTAAATATGCATTTGTTAAAATGAATATTAAATAAATAAATTTAAAAAAAAAAAGAAAAAGAAAACAAAATAAATAAATATGCATGGAAAATCAAATCAAATTCTAACACTGGCCATGTTAAAAATTTTACGTTTTATTCCACATTCTGAGTATATCACTTCTGTGTCAGAAGAGGGAGGGGGGTAACATGCTTCTTCATAAATCCTCTGGAATCATAGATGGTCATGTGTCAATCAGAGTTCTTATGTCTTTCAGAGTTGTCTTTATACAATGTTGCAGTTATTCTTCGGGTTCTGCTCATTTCACACTGCATTAATTCACACAAGTGTTCTCAGGTTTCTCTGAAGCTGTTCCTTTTATCATCTCTTATATACTATTCCATTACATCCACATACCACCATTTGTTCAGTCATTTCCCAAATCGTGGATACCCCTTTAGTTTCTGGCTCTTTGCCACCACAAAAGTTAGTGTTATAAATAGTTTTGTACTTTCCTTCTTTCTTTGATGCCTTTGGGAGTACAGGCCTAGTGGTGGTATTGCTGGGTAAAACATTACACACAGCTCAATGATTTGGAGGGCATAGCGCTAAATTGTTTCCCAACAAGGGTGTACCCATTCACATTTCCCTCAACAGTGCATTCATATTCCTGTTTTCCCATAGCCCCTACATTTGTCATTTATATTTTTTAGTCATCTTTGCCCATCTCACAGATGTGAGGTGAAATTTGGGGATTATGTCAATTTGCATTTTTTGAATTATTAGTGATTTGGCGCATGTTTTCTTTTTTTGTAAATTAATTTTATTTATTTTCAGTGTTCTACAATCACTACCATATAACTTAGATTTCCCCCCCACTCCCTCCTCCTTCCCTCTCCCTCCCCTTTGATGGCATACAATTTTTATATAGGTTCTACACATACATTCCTATTAAATACATTTTCACTATAGTCATGCTGTATAGAAGAATTAAAATGAATGGGAGAAATCATACAAGCCAAAATGTAATACACACCAAAAAAATGATCTGCTACATTCTGTGATTGAATTCCATAGTTCTTTCTCTGAATGTGGAAGGCATTTTGCCTTAAAAGGCCATTGGGAATTTTTTTAAGTCCCTGCATTGCAATGAAGTTCCAGGTCTACCAGAAAAACTCTTGCACACTGTGGTCATTGTTTTGCACAAAGTTCTCCTGGTTCTGCTTCTTTCACTCAGCATCAGATCACATAAGTCTTTCCAGGCCTCTCTGAAGTCTTCCTGTTCATCATTTCTTATAGCACAAGGGTATTCTATTACATTCATGTACCATAATTTATTCAGCCATTCTTCAATTGATGGGCATCCCCTTGATTTCCAGTTTTTGGCCACCACAAAGAGGGCTGCTATAAATATTTTTGTACATGTGGGACCCTTTCCCATTTTTATGATCTCTTGGGGACACAGTCCTAGAAGCAATATTCCTGGGTCAAAGGGTATGCATATTTTTGTAGCTCTTTGGGCATAGTTCCAAATTGCTCTCCAGAATGGTTGGATCAGTGGAACATGTTTTCTCATGACTGCTGATACATTGTTTAGATACTTTTCTTTGAGAACTATTTATTCATATCTTTGGATGATTTATCAATTGGGGAATGACTCTTTTTCTTGTAAATTTGAATCAACTCTTTGTATCTTTTGGAATGAGATTTTTATCAGATAAAATTTTTGCAAAGATATTTTTTCTGAGTTAATTCCTTCCCTTCTAATTTTTAAAAATGGTCATAGTTTCCCTACCACGGAGTCATCCCATATAACAAACAGTATTTTTTAAAGAAAAAAAAGATGAAAAAAGGAAGCACAACTGAAAAAGCACAACATTGGAAAAAGTCTGAATACATGCGCGGTGTGTAACACCTGTGAACCTCCAATTTCCATGAAGGGGTTCTTTTATTTAAAGTGCATGGATTGCACTTCCAAATATATCCCTCCCTTCTCTCCTACCAAAAGAGTGGGGTCATCTCCAGTCATCCTGATCTATATCTTGCCACTAGACCCAGATGGCTCCAGAGGAAGAAGTGAGGCTGGTGACTTTGTGCAGCCCTCCCTCACCTAAATCCAATTCACTTGCAAGTCATGGCATCACCTCCATGAAATCATGGTCCTCTTCTGAGAAGGAAGGACAAACAATAACCACCACCAAAAATATTTCTTGTATGAAAGAACAAGAGAGAGACAGAGACAGACACAGAGAGACACAGACACAGAGAGACAGAGAGACAAAGAGAGACAGAGACAGAGAGACAGACAGGGACAGAGAGAGACAGGAAGAGAGACAGAGAAAGACAGAGAGACAGAGAGACGGAGAGAGACAGAGAGTCAGAGAGAGAGACAGATAGAGATAGAGAGAGACAGAGAGAGACAGAAAGATGGAGAGAGACAGAGAGAGAGACAGACAGAGACAGAGAGAGACAGAGAGACACAGAAAGATAGAGAGACAGACAGATAGAGACAGAGAGAGACAGAAAGATGGAGAGAGACAGACAGAGACAGACAGACAGAGAGAAAGACAGAGAGAGAGAGAGAGAGAGAGAAAGAGAAAGAGAGAGAGAGAAGAAAGTTCAGCAAAACTTATCAAAGGAGAGAGAGTCCAAATGTTCCACATCAATAGAATAACTGCCTCTACAAAGGAGGAAGGAGATGCATTTTCTCATCTCTTCTTTGAGGTGACTTAGTCATTGTAATTACACACCATTCAGTTTTAGGGTTTCTGTTGAACAACATCTACATTGTTGTTCACATTATCTTTTTGGTTCTGTTTACTCCACTGTTAAACTGGGAAAGTAGTTGTGCATATCATATCTTTGGTCTGTTTACTCCAGTTTTCATCAGTATGTATGTCTTGTCAAGCTTATCTGCATTTTTCTCAAACTTATAGTGCAGTAATATTCCATTACATTCATGTCCTATAGTTGGGTTAGCCATTTTCCAACTGATGGTCATCTACTGTGCTCTTGGCTTTTTGCCTCTACAAAAAATGCTTTGAATTGTTTTGGTATACCTGGAACCTTTCTATTTCTCTTTAACCTTCTTTGGATATATCCCCACCACTGGGATTTCAGGGTCTAATTAAATGCTATTTTTGTTTACAAACTGGATCCAACCTGAAAATATGTTTTTTCAAGGCAAATTTTATTTTATTTTTGTCTTTTTAATACATTTCTGTTTAATGTCTAGCCTTAACCTAACACTACTTTGTGTACTCCCCACAGTAACTAAACTGGACTATTTTCTATCCTCCATACTACTCTTTACCATTTTTCCATTTTTTCTTACCCTGTTCCCCATACCTGGAATACCCTTGTCTATACATCACAGAATCTCAGATTTGGAAGGTACCTCTATTCCATCCTGTACCTGAAAAAGGAATTCTCTTTCAAATTCCCCTGCCAAGTGCTCATCTAACTTTCATTTGAAGGCCTAAAGTAACAAGGAATTCATTACCTCTAAGACAGCCTATTCTCTTTTAGGAAATCCTGAATGGTAGCAAGTTTTTCCTTAAAGTTAATCAAAATTTGTCTCTCTCTGCAATTTCTATTCATAGCTTCTAGTTTTGTTTTAAAGTGGAACGAGTTTAACCCCTTTTCCAAATTAACAGTTTTTTTTTTCTTTTCCCCAGCTTAAACATTCCCTGTTACTTCAACCGACCCTCATATTACATGATCTCCAGTTGTTGTGGTCTCCCTCTTATGAACCATTCAGATTTGTGAATCTCTTTCTTAAGATGTGGTACTGAGAACTGATGACAATACGCCAGATACAGTTCAGTGAGGAGGACAATACGACTATCACTGCTCTAGTTAATTAACAAGAATTTATTAAGAGCTTACAGTGTTGCAGGTACTGTACCATGCACTGGGGATAGAAAGAAAAGGCAAAAACAGTTCCTACCTTCAAGGAGTTTTCATTTGAATATGGAACACCACATGTACATAGATACATGCAGGATATATAGGGATATAATAATGATAGCTAACATTTACATAGGGGCAGCTAGGTGGCACTGTGGAGAGAGTACCAGCTCTGGAGTCAGGAAGACTCCTCTTTCTGAATTCATATCTGGCCTCAGAAATTTACTAGCTGCTCGACCAGCAATCACTTAACCCTGTTTGCCTCAGTATCCCTATCTGTAAAATAAGTTGGAGAAAGAAATAGCAAACCACTCCAGTACCTTTGTCAAGAAAACTCCAAAAAGGGGTCACAATGAGTCTGACATGACTGAAATGACTGAACAACAGCAAAATTTATATGGTATTTGAAGGTTTGCAAAGTGCTTTACACATGTTAACTCATTTGAGTTTATAGAGTAGATGGAAAGTAATTTCAGAAAGCAAGCCTTAGAAGAATGGGAAAGGGACTCTTAGAGATTTGAAAAAAGTCAGGGATTCTAAGAGGTGGAGGTGAGGGGGCAGAGCATTCCAGGCATGGGGAGCAGCCAGTGCAAAAGCATGGATATAGGAAGTGGAGAATAATTTGTGAGGAAGAGTGTATGGAGGGGGCAAGTATTAAGTTAAAACACTAGAAACACAGCAAGAGGCCAGATTGTAAAGACCTTTAAAAGCCAAATAAGGGACAGCTAGGTGGTGTAGTGGATAGGGCACCAGCCCTGGAATCAGAAGGAGCTGAGTTCAAATCCTACTTCAGATACTTAACTAGCTGTGAGATTCTGGACAAGTTATTTAACCCCAACTACCTCAAAAAAAAAAAAAGGTCAGAGTAATTTATATTTGATCTTGGAAGTAATAGGGAACTATTGAGTTTGTGTCTGTGTCTGTGTATGAGACATGATCAGACCTATGTTTTAGAAAAATTCACCTTTGTTGAAGTAGTTTAGGAGAAAGAGACCATGGTGAGATGTATAGAACGGGGATTCATCAGTATAGAGTTGATTATTGATTATCCATCCCATAGGAGCTCATGACATCGACAAGTAAAACATATGCAATAAAAATAGAAGAGGACCTTGAACACTTTTGGAGGACACCCATGATTAGTGGATATGATATGGATACAGAAGCAAAAAAGGAGACTGAGAAGGAAAATTCAGGAGGAGAAACGGTAGAGAGTAGCAGTGCAAAGGTTTAAAGAGGAAAAATTATCTAAGAGGAGAAGGTGATCAATAGTTCAAATACAGAAGAGAGGTCAAAAAGGCCAAAATCAATGAAGAGATCACTGATAACTTTGGAGAGGGTGATTTCAACTGAATGTTGAGGATAGAAGACAGACTGCAGCAAGTATAGAAAAGAGTGGCAGGACAAGAAGTGGAGGCATCTGATAGAGTTAGTTTTCTCAAAGTGTTTAGCTGAGGAGTAGAAATATAGGATAAAAGTTAGTGGGGATGGTAGGATCAAAGAGATTTTTTTTTTTTAAGTATGGGAGAGACAGGGGCATGTTTGCAAGCAGCAAGTAGAAGCCAAACAGATAAGCAGAGACTGAAGAAAACAGAGAAAGTGGAATGCTAAAGGGGTAATCTGCTGGAGAATATGAGAGGCCATGGGATCAAGAGTACATTTGGAGGGATTGGCATGATAAAGAGAAAGACTGTCACTTCATTGTCAGAGATTGGACTGAAGGACTTCTCAATGAATAGCTTTAATTTTGGGGATGAAGAATGAGGCAAAGTCTCCATCTGAGACGGTAGAGATGTAAATAGAAACAATACTCTAAGAGTTAAATATATTATTAAGGATTGACGTTGTGAAGCCCCTGGTTTATTTTCCAACCTGAAGGTGCCCTAAAGTCTCCGCTTACCACAAAACTTCCCCTTATCCGGGGACATAAAATTCCTTGTCCCCACCCCTCATCCTGGGGAATGGGATTTCCTTATCTCCCTAACCTTGTGTAATTCATAGTCCTCACCCCACGTCTTTATCTTGCAAGATTTACCCTAGATCTCCAACCCCCATAAGGAAACCCTGAAATCATCCTATATAATCTGGTCCTTTTCCTGTATCACTGCCTTTGTTTAGCTCCTTGCTAAATCTCAGGTCTGTTGCTTTTGCATCAGTAAAGCTCCCAATGGCTACAAAGAAGGTCTAAGTGAATTCGTTCACATTTTCAACCAGCTCTCCCATCTCTCTCTTCAACAGTGAGGGTACTATGGGAGACTTGAGGAGAGATGAGAAGTATTGAAATTGCTATCCAAGAAAGTGGAATAGTGAATCCATTAGGAAGGAGGAGGAGTAATATTGCTTTACTGCCATGAACGACCAAATGAAACTAGATAAAGCAGTTTGTAGTGGACTCAGTCAGCATGGTTTGGTTCTGCCTTCTTTGGTTCCATGTTTGGTTACACATAAGTGGATGTCAGTAGGAGTGAAGGAAGTAGATGATATTTAGGATTAGGATTTCTAAGATAATCAGGATAGTTAGGATAATTTAGGATTGGGGCTTGCAGGGTGTGATTAGCAATAGAATAAATAGGATGCAAGAGTAGAGGACTCTGCAGAGTTGAGTTGGTTTTCAACCAGGAGAGTATGACCATAGTTATAAGTTGTGATGCTGCTTATGTCTTTGCTAGCACATTCTTGTGAGGATCATGGGTTAAGGATCTCTTTTTAGTTGGTTTGACTTTTGTGAACAAGAAAATATTAGTTGTTCTAGACTTGATTTACATCGTACATTGAGTATATTTCTATTTCACCCCCTTTTGGGGGAGACCAGATCTAAACTTTAAGTGAGTCTCTTTGGGGCTATAGGATGGGGGAACAAAGAGCCAGAGTGGAAGAAGTGATTGAGAGAACTGCGTATGTTTAGTGTGGAATGGATCCAAGCATGCAGACAAGGTTCAATTCTGGAGGAGCTTGGTCTATCAAAATTTCATTATATTCATCCCCATCCTAGCTTGTTTAAATAGTTTTGGAAAACTTGACTGACATCCCAGCTATCTATCTTTCTTAGATTTGTGCTATCTGTAAATTTAAAAAACATGACATCTATGCTTTTATCCAAATCACTGATAAAAGTCAGCCCAAGGTCTGGAACAGATCCCTGGAACTGTGTACTTGAGACCTCCTTCCAGGGTGATATTGATCCACTAATCACTACTCTTTGAGTCCTTTCATTCAACCTGCTGAAAGCCATCAAACTTTCATATCTATTATCTGTTCAATTCAATTCAACAACCTCTTGTGAAATGCCTGCTACGTGCAAAGTACTAGGCTCACATTTTCCTACCACGTTCACACAGACAGCATGCAAAACTTTGTCAAATGTGTCTTCTCCATCTCACTTCTCCAACTTTCCATACACTTTCTTGGCAGCCCCAGGAAAGATAGGGGCTTGAACTAGGGATCCTCTACAGTGCTGGGTGTAAAGTCCTAACCTTCTTCATACTTAGTGAGGGACTTTATACTTATCCCTATTCAATGTTATAGCCTGCATTTGATCTATCACTCTAATTTGTCAAGAATTTTTTTTTAATCCTTTCTCTGTATTCCAACATCTTAGCTATCTAGATATTCCAGAATTATGTCATTTATTGTGATGGCAAACAAAGTGAGATCTTTTGCTGTTTTTGTTTTAGTATAACCAAATGCTTCTGATTGAATCTTGCTTTTATCAACCAAGAGTCTTTACTAGGAGTAAAGTACAGAAACAAGAGTTTCTTTAACTAGAAACAGTATATTTATTTGTATTGTTAATGTGATTAAAGATCTTCCCCATCCATTAATAGGCCTACCCATTAAGGGGAGTTTGGTTAGGGAAGATTTGTAGGAAGGCCCATACCTTTTGTTAATGAGGCACTGGTTCTCAAGGGTTGGGGTGCCCTCTGGCTCTAAAAAAAGGTATAAATATCTGAGGGTGAGATTTTACTTTGGGGCTCAGTTTTTGGAAGTGTTTGGTCAGAGAAGGACTCTGGGAAGCCATTAAGGAGCACCCTTCTACCCCACCCCCACCCCCATCCCCTGGCCTTGACAACCCAGATGTCACTGCTTCCCTCTCTGGTAACTGTGGTCAGACAGTTGGACCTGTCTGTTGATTTATGATATATGTATTGATTATGGTCAGGCAGAGGAAGCCATGTCTGTTGATCTTTGATTTCTCTGTATTTTCTTTGAAGTTCAGGGTGCTGACTCCCCTGAACTAGGTGAATGTTGTATGTGCTTGATTAAAGTGATTGTTAACTGTTCAAAAGTTACCTTTCCTTTTATGAATGCAGATCTAAGAATCTGTGATGATAACAGGCCCCCCCTCCCTGTGTATGTTGGGGTGCTTACTGATACATCTAAAAATTTAATTAGTTTGCTAGCTACACTTTTGTTCAAGTCATCATCAAAAATATTGACAAAAATCCCACATCTGATACTTATTACTTGTATGACTTTGGACAACATCTCTGGGCCTAAATTTTCTCATTAGGAAAATAAGGGGAATAGGCTAGATATTTTCTAAGATATATTTTAATTTTAGATCTGTGATCCAGGGTCAAACAGCACAGAACTAAGTACAGATTGCTGAGGCACTCCACTAGGGAGCTCTCTTCAAGATGACAGTACCATTTAATGGGTCTGGTCATTTAATCAGTTCCAAATTCATCTAATTCTACAGCAGTATCACTGAGCACATATCTCTCCATTTTGTCCATAATAAAATGGGAGAATATAAATTCTTTTTTTTTTTCAAGTGGAGGGACATCTTTAGCATTTATTTACCCCCAGTTATTAAATTCTGCCATTTTTTTCAGAACCTAGCTAAAATGCCACCTCCCTCAGAATTCTTCCCTTTCAATCTTCCTCTATCCAAATTTTCCCTCAGAAATACCTCCCTACCTTTACAATAATTAATTGTCTACTGTGTGCCAACCTAGCAAGCAATTATTAACCATTTTATATGTTCACCCTCTTCACAGTTCACTTCATCTTCCACTCAGCTACCAACTTTATTTTCCTAAAGCACAGATCTGACCATGTCACATTCCTTCTATCATCCCCACTCAACAAACTCCAGTAGCTCCCTATTATGTCTAGGATCAAACATAAAATTCTCTGTTTGGCTTTTAAAATCCTTTACCACTTGACCATTTCCTATCTCTCTTACACTTTGCTCCTTCCCATGTACCATGCCATGATTCAGAGACAGTGGCCTGGTTTACACAGAATACTCTTACCTCCTTATTTCATGCTTTTTCACTGGCTGTCTCATATGCCTGGAATGCTTTCCATCCTCATGTCTTCCCTAAAGACTCAGTTCAAATTCCTCTTTCTGCAAGAGGCCTTTTTTGCTTCCCTCAACTGCTAATGCCTTCTCCTCTATGATTACCTTTCATCTATGCTGTATATATCTTATATGAACATAGTTGTTTGCATGCTGTTCTTTAGAATATGAATTCCTTGAGGAAAAGGGACATTTGCTTTTCTTTGTATTTCTTTCACTTAGTACAGTACAGCATATAGTAAACACTTAATTAGTGCTTGTTAACTTACTGATTGATTACTATGTGCCAGGTACTGTGCTAGGACCTAGGAATAGTAGTTCCTGACCTTAAGGAGCTTACATTGAACAGAGTAGCTTCAATGTAATAAGTTAAAGGGAAGATAATTTGAGGAAGAAGAAAGCACTAGCAACTAGAAATCTCAGAAAAGGCTCCCCCCAGGAAGTGACACTTTAGCTGAGCTTTGAAGGAAGATAAGGATCCCAAAAGGTAGAGTTGAAGAGTGAATATGTTATAGGCACGGGGATGGTGGGGGCAAAAAATGGAATGATTACTTACAGGGACATTAGTAAGTCAATCAGTTAGGCTGGAATGAAGAGGGTTTGGAGGGAATAAATGTGGAATAAGTCTAGAAGGCCAAGATCATCATGTAATTCTGTGTACTTGTAGTTATCTATGTTTAGCAATAATAACCACTTCTAGACTCAGGGAAGATGGATTAGTCTTACTTACCACTAAAGAATACCTCTTCATGTGATCGGTACTGGGTTTCATCCTGGAGGAGTCTCTAATGGTCTCTGATGACATGAATTGGGCTCTCATATTCTTTGGCTTGTTACACTCCCATTCCAGTGCCCTGGAAAAATATTTCATATTGTTTAGTCTTTAGCTCAAGTTTAGGGTCTTCACAAAAGGATGGATCACAATATAAATCAGGTATGTGGCAAGATTATTTCCTACACACAATCGAAATGCTAAAAGACACAAAAATATTCATCATGTATTGACAAGACTGAAGCAATCAGTAACTTATAACTATTGTTATAATCTTCAAAGAGTTTGAATCATAAACACTGAATTGAAGCAGTTTGTGGAACTACTGAATTCTATGTTTCCACCTTGCCTCTGCACTGTCCAAACTAATCAATTGAACAGTCCATTTTTTTTAATTTTATTTTTTTATTTTTTCCTTCTGTATTTATTTATTTAACTTTTAACATTCATTTTCACAAAATTTTGGGTTCCAAATTTTCTCCCCTTTTGTCCCCTCCCCCCACCCCAAAACACTGAGTGTTCTAATTGCCCCTGTCTGCCAATCTGCCCTCTCTTCTATCATCCTTCTCTGCCCTTGTCTCCACCCTATACCCCTTTACCTGTATTTCTTATTTCCTAGTGGCAAGAACAGTACTCGACAATTGTTCCTAAAACTTTGAGTTCCAACTTCTCTTCCTCCCTCCCTCCCCACCCCTTCCCTTTGGAAGGCAAGCAATTCAATATAGGCCTAATCTGTGTAGTTTTGCAAATGACTTCCATAATAGTAGTGTTGTGTAAGAACTAATTATATTTCCCTCCATCCTATCCTGTCCCCCATTACTTCTGTTCTCTCTTTTGATCCTGTCCCTCCCCATGAGTGTTGACCTCAAATTGCTCCCTCCTCCCCATGCCCTCCCTTCCATCATCCCCCCCACCCTGCTTATCCCCTTATCCCCCCACTTTCCTGTATTGTAAGATAGGTTTTCATACCAAAATGAGTGTGCATTTTATTCCTTCCTTTAGTGGAATGTGATGAGAGTAAACTTCATGTTTTTCTCTCACCTCCCCTCTTTATCCCTCCACTAATAAGTCTTTTGCTTGCCTCTTTTATGAGAGATAATTTGCCCCATTCAATTTCTCCCTTTCTCCTCCCAATATATTTCTCTCTCACTGCTTGATTTCATTTTTTTAAGATATGATCCCATCCTCTTCAATTCACTCTGTGCACTCTGTCTCTATGTGTGTGTGTGCGTGTGCATGTGCGTGTGTGTGTGTGTGTAATCCCACCCAGTACCCAGATACTGAATAGTTTCAAGAGTTACAAATATTGTCTTTCCATGTAGGAATGTAAACAGTTCAACTTTAGTAAGTCCCTTATGACTTCTCTTTGTTGTTCACCTTTTCATGGTTCTCTTCATTCTTGTGTTTGAAAGTCAAATTTTCTTTTCAGCTCTGGTCTTTTCATCAAGAATGCTTGAAAGTCCTCTATTTCATTGAAAGACCAATTTTTCCCCTGAAGTATTATACTCAGTTTTGCTGGGTAGGTGATTCTTGGTTTTAGTCCTAGTTCCTTTGACTTCTGGAATATCCTATTCCACGACCTTCGATCCCTTAATGTAGAAGCTGCTAGATCTTGTGTTATCCTGATTGTATTTCCACAACACTTGAGTTGTTTCTTTCTAGCTGCTTGCAATATTTTCTCCTTGACCTGGGAACTCTGCAATTTGGCCACAACGTTCCTAGGAGTTTCTCTTTTTGGATCTCTTTCAGGCAGTGATCTGTGGATTCCCTGAATACTTATTTTGCCCTCTGGTTCTAGAATCTCAGGGCAGTTTTCCTTGATAATTTCATGAAAGATGATGTCTAGGCTCTTTTTTTGATCATGACTTTCAGGTAGGCCCATAATTTTTAAATTGTCTCTCCTGGATCTATTTTCCAGGTCAGTTGTTTTTCCAATGAGATATTTCACATTATCTTCCATTTTTTCATTCTTTTGGTTTTGTTTTGTGATTTCTTGGTTTCTCATAAAGTCATTAGCCTCCATCTGTTCCATTCTAATTTTGAAAGAACTATTTTCTTCAATGAGCTTTTGAATCTCCTTTTCCATTTGGCTAATTCTGCTTTTGAAAGCATTCTTCTCCTCATTGGCTTTTTGAACCTCTTTTGCCAATTGAGTTAGCCTATTTTTTAAGGTGTTATTTTCTTCAGCATTTTTTTGGGTCTCCTTTAGCAGGGTGTTTACTTGTTTTTCATGCTTTGCTTGCATGTCACTCATTTCTCTTCCCAGTTTTTCCTTCACCTCTCTAACTTGATTTTCAAAATCCTTTTTGAGCTCTTCCATGGCCTGAGCCCATTGAGTGGGCTGGGATACAGAAGCCTTGATTTCTGTGTCTTTCCTTGATGGTAAGCATTGTTCTTCCTCATCAGAAAGGGAGGAAATGCCTGTTCACCAAGAAAGTAACCTTCTATAGTTGTATTTTTTTCCCCTTTTCTGGGCATTTTCCCAGCCAGTGACTTGACTTCTGAGTGTCCTCTCCACCCCCACCTCGCCTCCAGATCCGCCCAGCCAGCACTTGGGGTCTGAGATTCAAATGCTGCTTCCCAGCCTTAGGGCTTTGGGCGGGGGCAGGGCTGCTATTCAGTGTGAGATTAAGTTCAGGTGCTCAGGTCAGGGCAGGGCCGCCTCATGGGCTCAGTTCCCTCAGGAGTTTTATGCAGAGACCTTCAACAATAGATGCGGGCTCCTGCCTGCTTGGGGAGCCCTGGTCTGCTCCTGCCTCTGCTGCTGCCTCCCGAGGGGGCCTGAGTTATGGGGGCACCCCACACCCCTCTCAACCCGCTGAAGAGACCCTCTCACCAACCCTTGTTACCTGTGGGTGGGGGACCCACGCGGCTACTGGAGATTCCTTCCCTGAAGCCTGCTCGGATCCACTCCTTTCCGCGCTGCCGAGGCAGGGTTGGGCTCGGCTCCGGGTCCAGGGCTCGAGGGACATTTTGCGAGAGGTTTTCAGGCTCTCTGGAGCAGAAATCTCCTCTGCTCCCTTGTTCTGTGGCTTCTGCTGCTCCAGAATTTGCCAGTGGTTCTTTTTTTACAGATATTTTATGGGCAGTGGGTTCGGAGATAGCATATGTGCGTCTTTCTACTCCGCCATCTTCTTTTTTTTTTTTTTTTTTGGTCAATGCTAGCCAGGGATTTGGGTTCATCCTGAAGTATGGGCAGCTAGGTGGCACAGTGGATAGGGCACTGGCCATGGGGTCAGGAGGACTTGAGTTCAAATGTGACCTTAGGCACTTGATACTTACTAGCTGTGTGATCCTGGGAAAGTCATTAAACTGCAGTTGCCTTAAAAAAATAAAAATAAAAGAACACCAAAGTAGTTGCCAGAGACTTCTCCTTTTGGTAATTGCTGGTTAGATCTAACCAAAGTACCCAGGATCACAATGCACAAGGTGACATCCAGTTCTGGAAATGTTCATGTGAAGATTGATAGTTATTTACCTAAACTGAGAAATGAAAAAAGAAATAGAAAAGAAACTGCCATGTGTCCACTGCAGCATGGTTGCAAAAGTCGGGAAATAGGGCAGGTTGTCCTTCTTACCATCTTTCATAGGAAGTGGCTTCAAATAGTTCTGATGCGGTCTTTGGAAGAAAAGAAGCACCAAAAGTGGAGGTCACTCCTTTTATTTATTTATTTTTAAAATTTATTTATTTTTAGTTTTCAACATTCATTTCCACAAGATTTTGAATTCCAACTTTTTCTCCCCATCTCTTCCCTCCCCCACCCAAGACACCATGCATTCTGATTACCCCTTCCCCCAATCTGCCCTCCCTTCTATCACACCCCTCTCTTCCCTTATCTCCATTTTCTTGTAGAGCAAGATAGATTTCTATACCTCATTACCTGTATTTCTTATTTCCCAGTTGCATGTAAAAACAATTGCTAACATTCGTTTTGAAAACTTTAAGTTCCAACTTCTCTCCCTTCCTCCTTCCCCACCCATCCCCACCAAGAAGGCAAAGAATTCAGTACAGATTATACATGTGTACTTATACAAAAGACTTCCATAAAAGTCATGTTGTGAAAGACTAACTATATTTCCTTCCATCCTATCCTGCCCCATATTTATTCTATTCTCTCTTTGACCTTGTACTTCCCCAAAAGTGTTTACTTCTAATTACCCCCTCTTCCCATTTGTCCTTCCGTCTATCATCCCCTCACACCCCATTTATCCCCTTCTCCCCTACTTACCTGCAGTGTAAGATTGATTTTCATACCATATTGAGTGGGCATGTTATTCCCTCCTTAAGCCAAATGTGATGAGAGTAAACTTCACTTTTCCCCTCTTACCTCCCTCCTTTCTTCTCCATTGAAAAAGCTTTTTCTTGCCTCTTTTATGAGAGATAATTTGCCCCATTTCATTTTTCCCTTTCTCCTCCCAATATATTCCTCTCTCACCCCTTAATTTTATTTTTTTAGACATCATCCCTTCCTATTCAGCTCACCCTGTGCCCTTTGTTTATATGTATATAATCCCTCCAACTACCCAAATACTGAGAAAAATCTCAAGAGTTACAAATATGATCTTTCCATGTAGGAATGTAAACAGTTCAACTTTAATAAGTCCCTTATGATTTCTCTTTCCTGTTTACCTTTTCATGCTTCTCTTGATTCTTGTGTTTGAAAGTCAAATTTTCTATTCAGCTCTGGTCTTTTCATCAAGAATGCTTGAAAGTCCTCAATTTCATTGAATAATCATTTTTTTCCCCATTTTTATACTCAGTTTTGCTGGGTAGGTGATTCTTGGTTTTAATTCTAACTCCTTTGAGTTCTGGAACATCACATTCCAAGCTCTTTGACCCCTTAATGTAGAAGCTGCTAGATCTTGTGCTATCCTGATTGTATTTCCACAATACTTAAATTGTTTCTTTCTGGTTGCCTGCAATATTTTCTCCTTGACCTGGGAACTCTGGAATTTGACTACAATATTCCTAGGTGTTTTTATTTTTGGATCTTTTTCAGGAGGTGATTGGTGGATTCTTTCAATATTTATTTTACCCTCTGGTTCTAGAATCTCAGGGCAGTTTTCCTTGATAATTTAATGAAAGATGATGTCTAGGCTCCTTTTTTGATCATGGCTTTCATGTAGTCTCATAATTTTTAAATTGTCTCTCCTGGATCTATTTTCCAGGTCAATTATTTTTCCAATGACATATTTTATATTGTCTGCTATTTTTTCATTCCTTTGGTTTTGTTTTATAATCTCTTGATTTTTCATAAAGTCATTAGCTTCCATTTGCTCCATTCTAATCTTTAAGGAGTTGTTTTCTTCAGTGAGTTTTTGGATCTCCTTTTCCATCTGGCCAATTCTGTTTTTTAAGGCATTCTTCTCCTCATTGGTTTTTTTGGATCTCTTTTGCCATTTGGGTTAGTCTATTTTTTTAAAGTGTTATTTTCTCCAGCATTTTTTTGAGTCTTCTTTAGCAAACAGTTGACTTGTTTTTCATAATTTTCTTGCATCACTCTCATTTCTCTTCCCAATGTCTGTTCTACTTCTCTTACTTGATTATCAAAATCCTTTTTGAGCTCTTCCATGCCCTGAGACCAATTCATATTTTTCTTGGAGGCTTTGGATGGAGGAGTTTTGACTTTGTTGTCTTCTGTTTGCATGTTTTGGTCTTCCTTGTTACCAAAGTAAGATTTTAGAGTCTGATTCTTTTTCTGATTTTTGCTCATTTCCTCAGTCATTTACTTGACTTCAGAGCTCTTTGTCAAGATAGTTCTCTGCTTCCAGTGGGAGTGGGGGATGTACTGTCAGCTATTCGATCCTCCCACAGTCTGTGGTCCTAGAGCTCCAGAAACAGTGCCTGCAACTGCTCTGCTGATGCTGTGGCTATGGCAGGTTCATTTGCCCCTTCCCCCTCAGCTGTCCAAGGGCTGGGGCCTGACCACTCCACTCTCCTGCATTGGTCCCACAGTTCTTTCCCACTGACCTTCCAATTTATCCTCAGTGTTTTGGGATTTTGAAGTCTCAAAACCACCACAGGTATGAGAGATTCAATCTCCCCAAGCCCTGCTCAGGTTCTGTCTGTGCCAGCATGGCCCATGCTGGACTGCACTCTGCTTTCAGTGTGATGCGATAGACACTTCCCGGTGACCTTCCAGGCTGTCTTGGACTGGAGATTTGTTTCACTCCTTCATTCTGTGGGTTCTGCAGCTCCAGAATTTGTTTAGAGACATTTTTTACAGATATTTGGCTGGGCTTGGGGGCAGTGCTCTAGAAAGTCCATGCTGTTACTCTGCCATCTTGGCTCCACCCCTGAAGGATCCAGTCACCCCCTTTCTAAAGACCCACTCAATCAGGAACTCTTCCTTCTTAGTGATCAATAAGAGGATTGATACATTATCTAAAAGTACCAACCTCCCTTAGTGCTTCATCATGCTCATATGGTGTGCCCAAATCAGGAAAGACAGTTTTTCAAATGCCCTATACATTTCCAAGTTATATTTGTATGTATTCAATACCCCTTCAATCAAGCAACAAGCATTTATTAATTATGGTCCATGCATTGTACCAAGCATTGGGAATACAAAAGCAAAATGGAAGCTGTTGCCACGCTCAAGAAACTTACATTCCAATGGGTGTAATAGCATGTATATATCAAAACAAACAAAAGGTGATTATGGAAAGGAAGAAGGACATCAACTGCCAAGGAGGCCAAGAAAGACTTTATATAAAATGGGTTTCCAACTCTTTTTGTCCTCTATACTCCTTAATTTTCAGTAAGCATTCCTGTACCCCATATTTAATGAAAGGAAATAAATAAGTTACCATATCTTTACTTATGACTTAAAATGTATCAATTTTTCAGAAAAACTTTTGTAGCATTTTTTTAGTATTATATGGACTTGTTCAATACTTATCTAAACAGTCATATAAATAGTAAGGCCTGGCTCTGTTTTTTTTGTCAACCAAATTTTATCCTTGTTATGATTTTTGAGATACCTGCATATCATGTCTAGTCTCCAGTTTGTTTCTTGCTTTGGATTGGATTGGGATCAGGACAGAGAATTCTTTATTCACAAAAATAAATTGATATAACTGAAATTAAAAACCTTTCTGTAAGAATGTGATGTGTAGTTAACCCAAGGACCCCAGCTTCTGGGATAAGAACTCACTGTTTGACAAAAATTTCTGGGAAAACTGGATGGATAACAGTGGGGGAAACTGGGCAACCTGACACTGCACACAAGAATGAAGTTCAAATGGGTACATAATCTAGGTATAAAGACTGATACTATAAACAAACTAGTGGAGCAAGGAATAGTGTATTTATCAGATTTGTGGAGAATGGAGAAATTTTTGACTAAACAAGAAATAGAAAACATTATGAAGTATAAAAATGGACAATTTTGATTACATTAAATTGAAAACTTTTTGCACAAACAAATCCAATGCAACCAAGATTAGGAGGGAAGCAGAAAATTGGGAAAGAATTTTTGTAACTAGTATCTGTGATAAAGGCCTCATTTCTAAAATACATAGAGAACTAAGTCAAGAACCCAAGTCATTCCCCAGTTGATAAGTGGTCAAAGGATATGAATGTAACGGGACGAGTTAGAGTCGACCCCTGTCCATCGCAGGACGCCACACTGAGAGCCTGCCTAGATAACCTGGGGGCTTGTCAGTAGGGGTGGAACTAGATGGATTTCAGGAGGAAGGGTCTTGTCTTTGTTGGCAACATGGCAGTTCTTTGTCCAGTTCCAGATGTCCAGTGGAGAAGACACCCATATAAGGAATAATATTAGGTGATAGGTTCAATGTATAGGCTTAGGACTGTTCATGTAATTAAGACTATATATGCATGTGAGCTAGCTGGAATAAACGGAGTTCCCACTACCTTGTCTCCCGCCTCATTTCATTACTCACTAGATCAAGGCCTCTTGTTGGACAAGAGCCTTGGGTTGGGGTTTAGGGATTCCTGAAATGGTCTAGAGGACCCCAACATATGAACAGGCAGTTTTCAGAGTAAGAAATTAAAGCTATCTATAGTCATATGAAAAAATGCTCTAAATCACTATTGATAAGAGCGATGCAAACCAAAATAACTCTGAGAAACCACATCATACCTATCAGATTGGCTAACATGACAGAACAGGAAGATGATAAATGTTGGAGAAGATGTGGGAAAGTGGGAACACTCATTCATTGTTGTTGGAGTTGTGAGCTAATCCAACCACTCTAGAGAGCAATTTGGAACTATGCCCAAAGGTCTACAAAAATTGTTCTAGGACTATATCCCCAAGAAATCATAAAAATGGGAAATAGTCCCACACGTACAAAAATATTTATAGCAGTTTTCTTGGTGGTGGCCAAAAACTGGAAATCAAGGGGATGCCAATCAACTGGATAATGGGTGAACAAGTTGTGGTATATGAATGTAATGGAATACTATTGTGCTATAAGAAATGATGAACAGGAAGACTTCAGAGAGGCCTGGAAAGACGTATATGAACTGATGCTGAGTGAAAGGAGCAGAACCAGGAGAACTTTGTACACAGTAACAACCAGTGTGCGAGGAATTTTTCTGGTAGACTTAGTACTTCACTTCAATGCAAGGACTTAAAAAATTCCCAATGGACTTTTGAGACAAAATGACTTCCACAACCAGAGAAAGAATTATAGAATTTGATCGCAGAATGAAGCAGACCATTTTCTTTTGTATTATGTTTTGTTTTATGATTTCTCCCATTCATTTTAATCTTCTGTGCAACATGACTAAGGTGAAAATGGATTTAAAAGGAATATATGTGTAGAACCCATATAAAAGTGTATGCCATTCCAAGGAGGGAGTGGAAAAAATCCAAGATATATGGAAGTGATTGTAGAATACTGAAAACAAACAAACAAATAAAATAATTTAATTTTTTAAAAAAGAACATGATATGTACTCTTAACAGGATTTTAATGAGCTAGCCTCTAATTTGAGAATGACAAACAGCAGATCAGAGAAAAAGTACCAGTAATAAGACAGTTGTTTAATTAAGTAGTTTCATGGTGAGGAACAATGAATTGCAAATCAGGAATTCTGATCAGAATTCCACCTTGCTGCAGTGAAGACAGATTATATACATAAATCACAAATGGGAAAGGAGGTGAGAAAGTGGTTTACAATCCTTCCCAGGGCCACAATAGTATCCCATGACAAACCCACAAATGGAAGACAATACAATTCTGGAGTCAGGTGGGAGCAATATTGCTCAAGTCCTTGGCGGGTTGCTACTTCGTGGATCACAGGAAAAGAGTTCTGTGGGGCACACATTCTACAGTCTTTGATGCACTTTACGTTTGCAGGCAGAAGGATGCCAGTGATTGTCAGCCTTGTCAAAGTTTGATCAGTTCAAGCTGCTTGTGAGTCTTAACTCACAAGTTGGAAAAACCAATTCTGAGAAATCTAATCTATTAGTATATTCATTCCAATGTCAGGTCGATTATTATAAAAATTAGAATTTCCTCCACAGTACTTTCGAGAGTATTCTAAAATTTTTTGTACCTTCATTAATTTCAAACCATTTGGGTGCTTCTGGTTATGATGACTATTAATTAGCTTGCATTTCTTTGAAGTTAGATTTTTCTCGTACTTGATATGAAAAAGATTTCCTTTCCAAACTTCACTTACCTGGTTTTGGTTAGCAGAAATTATTCCTTCACCTTGTCTCTTACACATTTTTCAGATAAGGTACTATACCTTTTCCCACCCACTTCATGCTGCCTCGTGGTTCTTTTTTCAAATCCATAACTTTTTTCACTATTACTACTACTATTGAAATGTTTCAAATATTCTCTGTACCCCTAGGAGGAACAGAGACCCCAAGAGGGAACCCCAGAAGTAGAAAATGGTACTTGAAGGAAACAGAGGGTTCCAAGAGGAGGTGAGGCGGCTCGAGCTTTCTAGTCAAGGAGTGCTTAAGGGCTTGGGAGCAAAACTGTGCCTAAAGATTAGTTTGAAACTTTGTATCCTACGTAGCACCTAGCAAACAATTGTGTACACAGCACAACTTAATCTGTTCTAAACTTTCTATTGTTCCCAGCACCCAGCAAATAGCTCTGCACTCAGCCGTACTTAAACATTGTATCCTTCCCAGATCCTAGTACACTGCCCAGCACACAGCCCTGCTTAATCTAAACTTTGTACCCATCAAAGCACCTATAAAGTGCCCTGCACGCGGCCAGGCTGAATAGCTCCAAGTCCAAGTCCAAGTCCAAGTCCAGGCCGCCTAGTCCAGGCTTTTCCTAAAGCCTTTCTCCTCGCTAAGTCTCCCGTACCAGGAAAGTCCAGGCAGTGCCAATTACCTCCCAGAACTGATAAATAAGACCGTGCTGCGCGTTTAAGGAAGACGCCAGCACTATACGTGGTGACGTAAGAGAGCACGCACACCCAAGAGGCTTGGGGGAAGGCGGGGCGACTGGGGGGGGGGGGGGAACCTGCCGCTGGAAGAGCCGCGGCTGGAGCCGGGGCGATGGCGAAGCTGCTGAGCTGCGTCTTAGGCCCCCGGCTCTACCGGGTCTACCGGGAGAGAGACTCAGGAAGGACTCAGACTAGCGTTCCTGGGACTCCGGCCGCCATCACCACCTCCCCGGCTGGCTCCTGGGTGAGTCCTTTATTTCTCTCCCCTGGCTGGAGTCATGGTACGGCCCAAACCCGTTGCTGCTTTAGCCCCCCGGAAGCACCCATAGTTGGAATTAGGGGGAGCACGTTAACCTGCTTATTTCTCCCAAATACTGCGTATCTAGGTCTTTACTGTGTAAACTTAAATGCTTGTGGGTGTGAGCCTTTTTTCCTTTCTCTCCATCCATCCACTCACTTCTCTCCTGTTTTTCATTTATCTTGTTTGCGTTTTTTATTTACACCCCCTCCCCCACTCCCCCGTACAGTACCCCACCCCATCCATGTGTGTTGTCATGGCTCATGCCAGACCCCAGGTGCTGCCAGGAAGACCCTAGAAGGGTGTGTTCTAGAAATGGGAAAAGGGGTGGGGTGGGAAGATGGGGGTTGCCATAAAACTCATTTGTCTCGGCTCGAGCTGTCGCTTTGTCCTGTTCTGTCTTCATGTGTGTCTTCCCTTTATTAAGCTCTTACTTTCGTTCTCAAAATGACTTCCCATCAACTTTATCGGTACCCCCCCCCCCCCCAGCAGTGATGGTTCTGTCCATTGTGGGGGGGCACTCAACTGGACCATAAGAGACCCACAGAGCAATTCTATTTTCAGAAGTGGGGGAGGTTTTATATCTACTCCCTTATTGTGCCCATTCTCACAGACTCCCCAGTCTCTTTTTCTAATCACAACTACATTTTCAGGCTTTCTCAGTTTATTCCGATTTCGTAAAAGATCCTCACCTTCTCCTGTCATAGTGTGTACGCTTTGCCCTTTCGCCTGCACTTTCTCATTCTGCCCTCCCAGCGCCTGGGTTTCATCCATTTCTTAGAAGAGAGTTGTGAAAGAGGACAAAAGTCATTTATTGCTTTCTTCTATAGTCTTAATTCCTTGGATTGTCCCTGGGATGAGGGCTGGAGAGAGAGAGTATTGGAGCCAGATCTTGAGGTGGTGTCCTCTGGGGCGAGGAGACCCACATCTGGAGTCTTTTGCCTGGGGGTCCAAAGGGAGGTGGAGGCCGCAGACAGGTGGGATGATAAAATAGTGGGAGCTGAGGCACTAAAAGGAAGAGAAATGGACTGGGGTTGGGGTAAGATGGGAGAAAAGGGACCCTGACTGGGCTGTTTTTGCAGGAGTCCTATTATCAGCCCAGGGCCCTGGAGAAACATGCTGACAGCATCCTGGCTTTGGTGAGTTGGTCCTCTGCACTCTTACCTCCCCAGACCCAGTCGTTTTTTATGTTCCCCTTCCCAGTCTGGAAGACTGATTAGATTCTGAGCAAAGGGTTTTAGCCTCAGCTGAGGAGTTCTACCTCCCCATTTGGGATGCCATACAGCTTCCTCTGGGACAGTATGGATCATAGGGAAAACATGTTTACTCAGTTGGGACCTTCCCCAGGTACTGAATACTACAGTCTCCATAGACCTGTCTCCTCAAGTAACCAAGCTTCCTTTGCTTCAATAACAGCACTTCTCTCCACTAGGGTTCCCATGTTAGCATTTCTACTGTTATTTGGGGACCAGAATGTACCAAGTAGCAATGATGGAAAACCTCCAAACAAATTGTATAAAAAGAAGGACTGTGCTTTTTAAGTTTGAGCAGATCATATTCTTGAGGCTGTCTGACTTGGGGAAATGCATTTTTTCCCCAGTGCACTTATCTATCTCTACCCCTTTTCTCCCATGTATCTCTTTTTATTATCCTTTCCGTTCACTCTTTGACTTCCCTGTATGGTAGTTTGCATAGTATCTTCTAGCCTTCTCATCACCATTTTTAATCAGTCTAGGAAGAGTGTATTCTGGCAGAATGAAACATACTTTCTAACTTTCTGATATGTAAAGCACACTCCTCAACTTCCTCTCCCCAATGTGGTGTTCCAACCTACTTTTCCTGGCAGTATGGTATGCCTCATTCTCCAGATTGGTCAGAATCCAGTGTTGGAAATGGGGGAGCAGTCAGAACAAAGCAAAAAAAAAGCTGATTGTCCATTTGTCCATTTTTTACTGTAGGCCTCAGTCCTCTGGTCCATCTCTTATTATTCCTCCCCCCTGGCTTTCTTCTACTTTTACAGGAAAGGTCAGTGTGGGGTTAAATGGTTGGTTGGGGTTTGGAGTGGTGTGGATGTTGATTAAATGGAGAAACTTGTCTTAGGAGAAGGGACCCTATTCTGTTACTAGGTATAGCCAGTGCTCCCCAGAATGGTAAGCAAATGCCCCAAATTAGCCATTGAATAGAGGGGGAGGAACAATGGATGAAAGCAGAACTTGAACTCAGCTCTTTTTTTCTTCTCAGGTTACTTGTGTATGTCAAAGGTGGTGCCATTTTCTCACTATGCTGGGACATTGCTACTGCTCCTAGCAGGTGTGGCCTGTCTTCGAGGTGAGTGGTCCAAAATAGGCACATTCAGTATGCAGATATATATTAATTAGCTCCTGTACTAGAGTTGAGGGAGCGGGGGAGGGCAGGGGAGATACAGAAGAGCACAAAGTAAGATTCTTCATGTAATTTAGAATTTTGTTGGGGAGATAAAACACAGATGAATGAATGAAAAGATGACATGACAAATGAGTGGTATAGTTGATGAATGTATTGTTTGGAGATTATAACTAAAGATTCCCAGAAAAGATAAAGTTTGAATTGGACCTTGAAAAATGGAAAGAAAAAAGGTGGAGGAGGACATTATAGTCCCTGGAAAAAAATATGAGCTGAGCATGGAGGTAAGATAGCAAATGATAAATTTAGGAGACAATGAGGACACTAATTTAATTAAAGTGTTTTTAAGGAAATGGTGTGAAATAAAGCTTGGAAAGATAGATTGGGATCAAATTATAGAAGGCTCTGAAAGCCCATACTGGAATTTATTCAGTAGAGCAGGTAATAATGAAAATTATGCTTTATAATGATTAATGTGATGGATTAGAGAGATTAGTTAGGAGATTTTCGTAATGATCCTGGGATGAGATGATGTAGACTCAAATTAGGGTTGTGGAAAAGGAGGGAGTAGAAAGGAAGAGATGGGTGAAAGTAAGAGATATTTCAAAGGGAGTCTAGATACTCTGTGTGTGTGTGTGTGTGTGTGTGTGTGTGTGTGTGTGTGTGTGTGTGTGTGTGTGTGATAAAGAGGCATCAAACAGTTTTTGATACTGGTGACTAGGATAGTGGCAATTTCATAAACAGACATAGGGAATCTGAGTTTTTTAATAGTCAAGTAAGAAGAAATTTGACAGTGAAAGGATGAAGAAAACTAAGATCAGGAGTAGAGCCACATGAATTATTGAGATGGGGAGGCTGGAGCATGTGGAGAGGGAGAGATTGAAGAGTCCAGGAAGGGAGAAATACTTGAGGTTGCATGGTTTCTAAAGAACTGGAAGGAGAGATAAGATCAGTTCCTCTTATTCTCCTATGAAGCAAGGTTTTTGCCCTGAAATTCTTAGTTTCCATGCAATATCTTTCTACTTTGGCTTTCTCTCTTCATAGCCTCATCTCCCATTCCCAAAATCCAGTCATTTTATCTCTTAGACTAACAGATTTTTTTTGGTACTTTCTCTCACTCAGGCATTGGCCGTTGGACCAACCCTCACTACATCCAGTTCATCACCATTTTGGAAGAGACTCATAGGAATAACTCCCCAGAAAACAAGGTATGATCCTAGGTGACACATAAAGGTAGAGTAGAGGAAATTTACAGCTGGAAGAGACTTTAGAGATCATCTGATTCTATAGATCATCTCATTTATAGACTTCATTTTATAGATTAGGGAATTTATTAGACCCAGAGACACTAAGGGACTTACCCAAGGTCACACAGCTAGTAAAGAGCAGAGCTAGGATTCAAACCCATGTTCTCTGACTTCAAATACCTTGCCTTTTCCATGCTTATACCATGATGCTGGAATGGCACAAGCCACTAGATAGCTGTCTATCTCATTCTTCCCCTCACCTTTTCTGTAATGGACGCCCTCCCTTCCTTCTTTCCTTCCATCTCTCTCATCTCCTTTTTGTGCTCACTCAGACTGGAAATACAGCAGCTTCTCATGGGCTCAATCCCACTATTGACTGAAATGGAAGCTTTGATCTACAACATTGCTGACCTGTATCACTTTATCCTTCTTTAGGCATCATGCAACCCTACCCCCTGCTTTCTCAGATTATTGGTAGTGGCTATCAGTCATTCTTATCAGCTAATGTAGTTCAGAACTCCAAGATCAAGAGATCCATGAGCCCAATTTCCCAAATACCAGGGATTACAGGCTTGCATTACTACACCTAGAGACTAATTTACTCTCTTTTTTTCAAAAACATTTTAATTATCTTTTCTTTTTTCTTTCCTTGTTAAATTTTGAGGACTTGATTCTCTCCCTTCCTCTCACCTGCTCATACCCACTGAGAAGGCAAACAATATATTTCCATATTAGCCACATTTTTTTTAAAAAGCTGAGGGAAAAGTGAGAAAATTATATGCAATTTGCATTCAGAGTTCTCTCTCTGGAGGCAGATAGCATTTTTTCATCATTGGTCCATTGGAATTGTCTTGGATCATTTTATTGATCAGAATAACCAACTCTTTCACAGTTGATCATCATTACAACATTACTGTTACTGTGCCTAATAATCTTCCACTTTTCACCTTACTTTGCATCAGTTCATATACGTCTTCCAAGGTTTTTCTGAAACCATCCTTATTTTTTACATCACAATTCCATCACAATCATACACTACAACTTGTTCAGCCATTCCCCAGTTGATGGGCATCCCCTCAATTTCTAATTCTTTGTCACAGAAAAAGAGTTGCTGTAAATATTTTTGTATGTATAGGTCCTTTTCCTTTTTCCTTTGATCTCTTTGGAATACAGACCTAGTAATGGTATTGCTAGGTCAAAGAGTATACTTAATTTTATAGCCCACTCACTGGGCACAGTTCCAAATGGTTCTCCAGAATGATTGGACCAGTTCACAACTTGACCAGCACCTCATTGATATACCTATTTTTGCTTTATTACCTCCAGTATTTATCATTTCTGATAGGATTGAGGGGGTACCTCAGAGTTGTTTTAATTTGTATTTCTCTAATTAGTAGTGATTTAGAGCATTTTTTCATGACTATCGAGAGCTTTGATTTTTTTCTTCTGAAAACTGCCTATCTATATCCTTTGACCATTTATCAATTTGGGAATGGCTCTTAGTTTTATAAATTTGACTCAGTTCTATATTCAATATATATTTGAGAAATGAGACCTTTATCAGAGAAACTTGCTGTAAAAATTTTTGATATTCATTGTCTGTGGCATCTTTTAGTATAATGCAGTTTTCCTGATTATCTCCTTTAATGGATCTGTTTTTGCTTTTGCATTCTCTTAGATTATGGTTACTACCTCTGCCTTTTTTATTTCAGCTGAAGCATATTAGGTTCTGCTCCAGCCCTTTATTTTAGCTCTCTGTGTATCTTTCTGTTTCAAGTGTATCTCTTATAAACAACTTATTGTTGGATTCTGGTTTCTAATTCATTCTGCTATCTGCTTTCCTTTCATGGGTGAATTTATCTCATTCACAGTTCTGATTACTAACTGTGTATTTCCTTCCATCCTATTAATTTGTTTCTTCTCCTTTCTTTTTACTCTGTTCCTCCTCAAAAGTCTATTCTGCTTCTTACCGTTGCTTCCCTTAATCCTCCCTTTTATCACCCCCACCCCCTTCTCTTATTCCCATTCTCTTTTATTTTCCTGTTAGTGAGTTACATTTTTATATACAACTGAGTGTGTGTGTATGTATGTATATATATATGTACACATACACACACACACACACACACACACACACACACACACATACTGTTCTATTTTAACCAATTCCATGTGAGATTCAAGTATTGCCTGCCACCCCAATCCCCCATTTTCCCTTCCACTGTAAAAGCTCTTCCTTACATGCTGCTTTTATGTGAGAAAATTTTACCCATTCTACCTTTCCCTTCTCTTTTCTCCCAGTGTATCCTCCTTTACCCCTTGTTCATTTTTTGGGGAGATCTTTCCAACATTGTGGACTCACATCTATGCTTTCTGTCTATGTAAACTCCTTTTAACTGTCCTAATATGATAAAGTTCTTAGGAGTTACATATATCACCTTGCCATGTAGGATTAATCATAAACAGTTTAACTTTATTGAGTCCTGTATAATCATGTTTAACTTTTTATGCCTCTCTTAAGCCTTCTTTTTGAATATTAAATTTCCTATTTCTATTTTCTACCTCTGGTCTTTTCATCAGAAATACTTGAAAGTCATGTATTTCATTAAGTATCCATTTTTTCCCTTGAAGGACTATACTCAGTTTTGCTCAGTCAGTTATTCTTGATTGTAAGCCTAGCTCCTTTGCCTTCCAGAATATCATATTTTAATTCTTTTAATTCTTTAACCTATCTTGTATTACCCTGATTGTGGCTCCATGATATTTGAATTGTTTCTTTCTGGCTGCTTGAAGTATTTTCTCTTTAATCTGGGTGCTCCAGAATTTGGCTGTACTATTCCTTTGAGGTTTTATTTTAGGAACTCTTTCAGAAAGTGATTGGTGGAGTCTTTCAGTTTCTATGTTACCCTCCAAATCTGAGATATCAAGGCAGTTTTCCTTATTATTTTCTTGAAATATGATATCTAGGCTCTTTCTTTGATCATAGCTTTCAGGTAGTCCGATAATTCTTAAATCATCTCTTTTATCTGTCTTCTAGGTCAGTTGTTTTTCTGATGAGATATCTCACATTTTCTTCTATTATTTTCATTATTTTGTCTTTGCTTTATTGTTTCTTGAGGGCAGCTAGGTGGTGCAGTGGGTAGAACACCAGTGCAGGAGGCAGGAGGACCTGAGTTCAAATCTCACCTCAGACACTTGACACGTACTAGCTGTGTGACCTTGGACAAGTCACTTAACCCGAATTGCCTCATCCTGAGTCATCTCCAGTCATCCTGATGAATATCTGGTCACTGGATTCAGATGGCTCTGGAGGAGAAGTGAGGCTGGTGACCTGCACAAGCCATTCCTCACTCCAAACAAAAGCAAGTGCAAATCATGTCATTATTTCTCTGATGGCATGGTCTTCTTTGGCAATGAAGGATGAACACACACACACAATTGTGTCTTGATGACTTGTGGACTCATTAGCTTCCACTTGCCCAATTCAGATTTTTAAGGAATTATTTTCTTCAGTGAATTTTTGTACTCCCTTTTCCATTTGACCTATTCTGCTTTATATGGAATTCTTCTCCTTATTGGATTTTTGTGCCTCTTTTACTTTGGCCAGTTATTTTTCAGGGTGTGCTTTTCTTCAGTATTTTTTTGTGCCTCTTGCCAAGCTGTTAATTCACAATTTTCATAATTTTCTTGCATTACTCTTAGTTCTTTTCCCAGTTCTTCTTCTATCACTCTAACTTCTTTCTTTACCTTTTCCCAGGCATTTTTGTTGGTTTGGAGTCCAGTGTCATTCTTGTTGATTTGGGGTCCAATGAGCACTTTGCTTTGAGGCTTTGTAGTTATTTTAACATTTTTCTCTCTTTCTGAGTCTGTGTCTTGGTCTTCCTTGCCACCATAGTAACTTGTTATGGTCAAATTTTTTTTTTGTTGTTTGCTCATTTTCCCAGCCTATGTCTTGGTTTTGAACTTTGTGTTAAAGTTGGGCTCTGCTTACCTGGGGGTGGGGAGGCACTGTCCCAAGCTTCAGGCTTTTTTGTGCTGCTATTTTCAGAGCTAGTTCTGGAGGTCTGCAAGTTTTTGATGCTTCCAAGGTGATGTGATGAGGGGAGAGGTGTAGTCACTGCTCTCCTAGTCTTTACCCAGGAAGGGTCCCTGGTCCCCTGCAGCCACAAGTGTTAATGATTTCTTTGCCTTGGCACCAGAGCCCCTGTTCCCTTATGGCTAACCCTCAGTTCTCCTCTCTGCCCCGGAATTGTGACCCAGAACTGTGTATGAGCAACAGAGTTGCCAGCCAGTGCCAGCAGAGGGTCACTTGTAATCTCTTTCTGACTAGTTGGCTGACCCCCTTAGTGTCTCTGGGCTGATAGCTTCCAAGGTTGCTACTGCTGTGGCTGCTACAGTGTGTGTGTGCTCTGGACAGGCCTCACAGACTTCTGCTGACCTCTTAAGTTTTCTTAGGCCTTAAAAATGTCTCACTCAGACCTTTTGTTGGCTCTGCTGTTTCAAGATTTAATTTATGGTGTTATTCTAAAGTTGTTTGGAGGGGAATGTTGGGAAAGTTCAGCTGGGTGGCAGCCTCTAATCCTACATCTTGGCTCTGCCTGACTCATTTATTCTTGAGAACTTTTTCCTTTTTACGACATCTAATGAAACATTCCTCCGGGAAAATCTTCCTCTCCTTATCAAGTTAATAGCAAAATGTTCCATAGGAGAGAATTTTCTCTCTCTTTTGTGGAATGTATATCGGGACAGTTTTGTCCAAGAAGCAAAGCCTAATACATATCCAATACCACTTGGTATTGTAGTGGGGAGTAGGGAGTGTAGGGAGATAATAACACAAGCTATAGCCTATGTCCTCAAGGACCTAACAATACAGTTGGGGATAAGACACATACTTAAAACGGACACTAGTTTAGGGTGGTTTATGAGTTAAGTACCAGTGCTGTTCAGTATATTCTATAAATATCCATTGTAAGGAGGTGTCATGGATGGCAGGAAGAATGAAAGTTTCATGATGGTGTCAGGTGGGGAACTTGGGATGAGCCCAAATTGAAATTTACTAATCCACAAAGTGACTAGTTCCTCACCCTTTTCCTTAGGCTAGGAGTTCCCAAAGTATTAATGATAGCTCATGAAAACATTTGCTACCAGCACATTCCATCTTTTACTGGGTTGAAAATCCAACTATTAACTTCCATCCTTATTGTTTTCCAGCAGTGTAGACTCTTGAAAACACCATTCTTTTGCTCTTTTTCTACATACCCATCACACATACAGATGTGCTGGTGGTTCAGGCTCAGTGTTTTCGGGAAAATCAAAATGAGTTCCTTATTGGGGAAAGATTGGGAATTATTTTTCTTCCCTCTTAAACCACTAGGGAATTCACATGTTGGCTATAGGAATTCATTAGCCTTATGCCATTCTTAGAAAATGGAAAGTGTCCATCTCATGCACTGGAATAGTTGTCAGTCAGTCATAAGTGTTAATGTACCTACTGTTTGCAAGCCACTATACCAGGTGCTATGGATGTAATACAAAGGCAAAAATAATAGAGTTCCTTCCTCCATGGAGCTTACTTCTAATGGGACACAATATGCAAATAAGAATATATAAGAGATATGCAAGATAAATGAAAGGTAAATTTTTTTTGGTGGGAGAGGGAAATATACTAACAGCTGGGTAGATTAGGGAAGACATCATGTAGAAGCTGTATTTTAAGCAGTTTTGAAGGAAATAAGTAATTTTCAGAGGTGAAGATTAGGTATGAGTGCCTTTCAAGCATGAAGGAATCAGGGATGACTGGTACAAAGGCACAGTTGGGAGAGATAGTGCAATGTGTGAGGAACATCCAGAAAAACTATTTATCTAGAGTCCTTAGAATGTGGGGAAGGGAGCACATAATCAAGTTGGGAAGGTAGATTTAAAAGTTCAACAGAAGAGCTTATATCTGATCTCAGAAGCAATAGAGAGCTATTTGAGTTTATTACTGAGTAGAGGTTTTATTGTTGAGAGGGTAGTATTTATACAGTCAGAGGGTGGTTTGGGGGGAGGGAATGATAGTTTGGTTTTGGATATGAATTTGAGATCTATGATATCCAGTTTAGAGGGTGTTAATGATAGGTGTACTTAGTATTTTCTTCCCTTTTTTTCCCTCCCCTGAAAACAATAGAAACAACTGTCTGCTTACAATTTTGACTTTAAGAGCTGGCCTATTGACTTCCACTGGGAGGAACCCAGCAGCCGGTAAGTCCCTTACTCTCCTTTCCTTTGCTTTATTCATTCCTGCCCTACCATCTTTTCCTTATATATGTTTGTCCTCTGTCTACCCCCTTCCCCATCCTCCAGCCCCCACTCTTCCCTTCGCCTTGCCTCTCGGACACACCTTAGCATGTCTCCTTCTCCATTAATGACTCAGGCATCTTAAGCCTTGGTTTCAACCCTGTTTGGTGTCTTCCCTGTCATCTCTCCTGCCTTCAGAAAGGATTCCCAGCGTGGTCTTTCCCACAAAGGTGTGTCTCTGCTTCGGACGGAACCACTGCATCGGGGAACAGCTGATAATTTCCTCAACCGGGTTAAGAAGCTTCCCTGTCAAATTGCCAGGTGGAGTATTGTGGGGTAGACTTCCCTGTGGAGGAGGAAACCTGGAATCATGAAATTTAGAGATGTAGCTCAGTTCCCTCATTTTATGTGTATAGGGGAGTTAAATTGCTCCCTAGTTTTCAGGCCTGTGTAGTGGGAAAAACTTCTGGAGTTGTGTAAGTCTGTTGAATGGTTTTGGAAAAGACTGGTAATCCTAGATAATATGATTGGTGAGTGTGCTGAAAAAACCCAGTCATTGATGGGATGGGTGGGACTTTGGGTTTTTGAAGAGGGGTACTTTTAGGTGATTAATTAGGGTTTCCATTTGGTGTTAGAAGGATGCTGGCAGGGTGTGGTACTGATTGCTTTGCCAGGCTGAGCTTTTTCAAATTGTTCCATGGAAGATTACAGATTGCTGAATGATCAGGAGTTGTGTTCAGAATCGGGGATTCTGAGTGCTTCCTGAAGAATTAACCCCATGCATGGCCCTCTATTTCCTCATAGTTTTTTGGTGGCACATACTCTGGGGCGCCGGATGCTGTACCCTGGTTCTGTATATCTGCTCCAGAAGGCCCTCATGCCCATGCTGCTGCAGGGCCAGGCTCGCCTGGTAGAAGAGGTGAGGCACTCTTGACTTACCCCCCTCCCCTGAGCAATTCTCTAGCCTTAACTGTCTTATCTCACTGGCATTGCTAGACTTAACAGATTTTCCCTTTTGTCTCTTAGTTTAATGGTCGACGAGCCAAACTGGTGGCCTGTGATGGTAATGAGATTGATACCATGTTCATTGACCGGAGAGACATGTCAGGACCTCAGGGACAGAAGCTGGTGAGTTGAAGTAGGGAGAAAGGCGAGTGTGATAGAGAATGGGTACTGGTACAGTTGTGGTATAGAGTGCTGGACTTGGAGCTAGGGAGACTTGGATTCTAATCCTATCTCTAGAAATTGATGTGTGACTATAGACAAGTTACTTAATCTCTCTGGCTTTTAGTTTCTTCATCTATAAAATAAGGAATCTGGACTTGATGACCTTTATTCACATCCCTGGTCCTGATTCTGATCAGTTATAACAAGCAGTTCGTAGAAGCAAAGGGAAGTAGATTTCTCCTTTGCCTCTGCCCTTCCTTCAAAACTCTACCCTGACCAAAGACTCCTTGATATAGAAAAACCAGTGGATGAATGTTATCTACAAGGTTGAGAAAGCTATCTTGAGACACAGCATGGAGTGAAGGGGACTCAGTAGATCTGGGTTCTTTTACGGCTTCACATTTACTGTGTGATGTTAGACAAGTATCTTAATCCTTCTAGGCCTGAATTTCCTTAACTGCACAATGGACTGGTGGAACTTAATAATTTCTAAGGTACCTTCCAACTCTAAATATGCAATACCATAAATCTAGAATTATATTGTAGTGAGACATTAATTATCTGTAGTCTTGCAAATACTTATTGAGCAAATACATATTGGGCAACAAACTCATTAGTTGCTGGATTCTTAGGTAGTAGAAAGTCCAGATGATCCCTGGTCTTGAAGAACTAAAAGCCTCCAAATACTGGGTACACACAAATAAAACAACTAGAGAACAAAAGCATAAGTTTTTTCCTTTGTTTTTGAGACTGGGGCTCCCTTGTCTTGACGGAGCTAGAAGTGTAGTAGTCAGTAATGGGCCAAACGACATGGGAGCTTTATCCTGCTTTGCTTTTGACCTGGATTGGTTTTTAGGCATCCTGGTAGTTCCTCTAATCCCTTACCACCCCCCACCACATAATGATGTCATTTGACAATGTAGATAGCACAGTGGATAGAACACTGGACCTGGAGTCAGGAAGACCTGAGTTCAGATCAGCTTTAGACACCTACTTATGTGACACTGGACAAGTCACTTCATATCTGTGTGCCTTTGTAAATGAGGATAACAAAATAATTCTTCCCTCACAGGGTTGTTGTGAGGATCAGATGAGCTAATATTTGTAAAATGCTTTGCAAACCTTGAAGAAGTGTATAAATGTTAGTTGCTGTTATTATTACCATCACCAATTTTAATAATTGCCTAGTACAGACACCTGATAGGTATAACATGTAAGCAGTTCAGAACTTTCTAGGTCAAAGGACTCACCAACCTCAACTTCCCCAATAGCAAGGATTACCAGTTTTCACCACTTTTCCTGGTCCCAAAGCATAAATATTTTGCAGACCATCAGAGCTGGAAAGGGTTTTGTATCCCATTTAGTACAAAAGAAGAATCATGCCCAGGGGTGAAGTTACTTGTTGAAGATCATGCAGCTAGTAGATTTTGAATCAGGACTCAAACCCTGAGTTTTGTCTTCCACCGTCATTTTCTTGCCACAACTCTCCACTGGCCAAGTTGTTCTACAGTGCAATTCAAACAGTATGCTTCATGGTAAAGAAATATAAAACAAGCCAGTGGTCTGCTTCAGACAAGGATTATCAGGAATTGCTTATAGGAAGAGCTGAATTCCTTGGGTGGATCCTGAGGAAAAATGATTTCTACCAGTGAAACAGACAACAGGAGTGAAGATATGGGATCTTTGTATGTAAGAAGACATTGAGGAAGAAAAGTAGTAGGGAGCTATCTTTAGTGCTAGATGGTTTACAATGACTAAATTCTAGCCATTAACCAAAATGATTCCTCCCAAGGGCTAAGGGGACATGAACCTGCTTTCATCTTATCTTTGGGCACTATATATGGTCATTTGTTTTTCTTAAAGGAAAACCCCAATGTGGTCTTCTTGTTTCCCTTCCAAAAAGTCCAATCCAGTCACCTCGGTAGACTCTTAGCTATGCCCCTCTCCTGACTTAGGAGCACTAGGGAAGATGTCTCACCCAGGCAAGATTCCTTCTTCCCTTAGGTGATCTGCTGCGAGGGGAATGCTGGATTCTATGAGGTTGGCTGCCTTTCCACCCCTCTGGAAGGTGAGACCTCTGAAATATCTCTTTGTCACCTGTATTTCTGTTTGTTCTTTGGTCTAATCCAACCCCCTTCTTTCTTGGTTCATATTTCTACCTTCCTCCTTTGTGTACTTCTCTTTTTGTTAACTTCTAAGACTTTGTCCTGTTGAACCCCCTTGGTAAGATTCCTGCTCTCGATCTGTCACCCTCCCTTAACTTCCCTTTTGATATAATTTCTCTCTCCTCTCCTCTGATAACATATCCCTCTCCTTGGTATAAATGTACTCCTAACTATCCCTTTCTTGATATTCCCCTCACCACAGTGCCCCTCTGTTAGGTAAGTGTTTCTGAGAAACTCTGTAGTGGGGGGAGATATTAAGTAGCTTATTTCATCTGTCCCCAGCTCCCCCTCTCTTTCCTCCCTGTCCCTTCCTAGCCCTTGATACAATCCGCCTGCCTAGTGCTAGAATATGTTGGAAGTATTCATTTCCAAATTTGGGAGTGTTTAGAGCTCTCTGATATATTTTTGTTATACTTCCCTTATCTCCCTTCCCTTCTCCCAAGAAGGTGTTCATTCCTTTGTGATTTTGAGGATATGAGATCTCATGATTCTGAGATCACTGAGTTCAGATCACTGTCTTCCTCCCTCTCCATCCCTTTTCCCCCAACCCTGTATTACAGCCGGATATTCGGTCCTGGGTTGGAATCATCCTGGCTTTGCTGGCAGCACGGTGAGAGCCTTTCTTTAGTCCTCTGCCTCTGTTCTCAGGCTGTTGGAAAAAAATTTCCATTCTCCCCTGGGTGAGGGAGGTTGTGGACTTCTGTACTATCTCACCTTGCTCTGGACTTGCCCTTTATATGATCTCCCCACCTATTTGGGTTTGCCCATCCAAATATTGGGAGGTGGGGATTGTGGAGATGCAAATTTGGGGCTTTTTTCAGCTTTTACATACCTGTTCTTTCTGTATCCCAAACAGATTGGGAATATCTGTCCCATGGGAGAGAATATCATTAATTAATCAACAGGTAGTTAATAAGGACTTGTCTTTAGGAGAACTCCCTTTTCTACCACCTTCTTTCTCTACATCTGTGATCTGATCCACTCTTCCTTTCAGTAGGAGGCTTTCGGAATATCTTCTCTAGTTTGGGAGTTGTAATGAGAAAGGTTGGAGGTGTGTGAACAGCTTTTGGTGCTGCAGCGGCATTTAACCTTTACCTTGCTCCTGTAGGGAGTCCCGTTCCCTCAGAATGAAGCCAATGCCATGGATGTGGTGATCCAGTTTGCTATCCATCGCCTCAACTTCCAGCCACAGGACATCGTGCTCTATGCATGGTCCATTGGGGGTTTTACTGGTACGCACCTCCCCATGTCCTTATGTTATAGCCTTCCCTGCTTTCTATCCCTATCCAAGGTGGACTTCCTGAGCTTTCTCACTTTCCTACTCAGCTAAAGTCTCCTCACGAAGCATAGGAAGTTAGAGTGGAAAGGACATAAAGATCATTTTTCTAGTCCTAACTTTTCATTTGATAGAAGAGGAAACCAAAATCTGGAGCAGAGGAAATGACTTGCTTAAGATTACACAGCTAGGAAAAGGAGGGTGTGGGTGAGTAGGGAACTAAGCAAGAAGGGAGACTTTCTCCCAGCTGTGGGCTTAGAATCGTGCTGTGGTTTGGGGACAAGGATAGAGGGGGTTGGATGAGTGACCTGTGAGGTCCCATACTTCTTACTATTCTCTTTTATCCCTATCATTTTGTGACTTTACTCACTGAGACTATCAATGAGAAAGGGAAGAAACCCTGGAAGAAGAATAGGACCTAGGAATAAGAAGGCCCTTGTGTTCTTATGCATATAAACTTAATGATGAAGAAATGGTTTATTTCCCCTCACTTTCTCCTGAAATTATGTATCTTGGGTAATTAAAATTAGGGGGCTAGGCATGGAGAGACCAAGAGCCTAAAATTAAATGAATGGCATGGAGTATGGCACCAAAGGGATAGACTTTTAGAGGAATGGGAAGGCTCCATTTTCTATCCTGATTGTGCCTCCTTTTCCTTCCTCCAGCCACATGGGCTGCCATGTCCTACCCAGACATCAGTGCCGTGATACTCGACGCCTCCTTTGATGACCTGGTACCCTTGGCCCTGAAGGTCATGCCTGACAGCTGGAGTAAGTAGGAAACTCATGGAGAAGGGTAGGGGAGAAGATAGGGAGAATGGGATAGTCCATTGGATAGGGGAAATCTCTGGTGAGGAAGGTCTGGGGAACTGCTGTAGAATTGCTGACATACAGGGCAATGCAATGCCTGAAGAAGACTGAGAATTCTATGATTTTATCCTCACATGTGGGCTTTTCCCTCTAGCAGGTCCTGCCAAACTGAACAAGTATGGCTTGGTCACACTGTAGTGTAAAGGGCTAGCAGTTCTGAGGCCCTTCACCAGAAATTAGCTACTGGGTGATTTTTTTTTTTGACCACAGCAGACTCATGAAGATCATGTACCATGACATGAAGGGGTTGGGATCTGGTTTGGTGGAAGGAGTTCCTACAGTGTTGAAATCATGGATTCCTGAAGTATGGTAGAAATATCCACATCCCTTACTTATGTGGGCACAAGACTGCTGTCATGGAGGGATAGTTTGCGATATTCCTGTGGCTCTTGACAACTTCTTTCCCCTATCCTAGGGACCCTTGTGACTCGAACAGTGAGACAGCATCTGAATCTGAATAATGCTGAGCAGTTATGCAGGTGAAGGAGAAGCCCAAGCAGGCCTTGGGGCTAATTGGGGTAAAAGGGGAAAGGATATCGTTGTTTTTGTTTTGGGCTCTGATTCCCTGGACTGGTGTTCTTATTTCTCCAGGTACCAGGGGCCAGTGCTACTGATCCGACGAACCAAGGATGAGATCATCACCACTACGTGAGTCATGAGATCAGCCTACAATGCTCTGTTTCCTCCCCTTTTCCCCAGCCCTGCTTCTCAGGGAGTCCTGGAATTTGTCCTCCTCTTCTTCCTCTCATACCCAGGGTCCCTGATGATATAATGTCCAACCGTGGCAATAACCTCCTGCTGAAACTTCTGCAGCACCGGTGAGAGGTGGGGGAAAGCTTTGAAACTAAGAGTGAGGAAGGGAAGGAGAAAGGTCTTGACCCCAAACCTGTCTTTCTTAGGTACCCCAAGATAATGGGGGAGGAGAGTCTTCGAGTGGTGAGGCAGTGGTTGGAGGCTTCCTCCCAGCTAGAAGAAGGTGAGAGGGAGCAGCTTCGAGGAGGGGCTGAGGGTGGTTTCTGGTGGAGCTGTGGCTCTGACTGTCTTTCCTTATCATTCCCTGCCCTAGCCTCTGTGTATAGCCGCTGGGAAGTGGATGAGGATTGGTGTATGTCTGTTCTCCGGTCCTACCAGACAGAACATGGGGGTGACTTCCCCTGGAGTGTGGGTAAGGCTTAGGGACTTGAGAGGTTCATATGAATTCCTGATGGGAGTAAGATTTAAGAGATAAGAACGGGAGAAACTCTAGGCCTAAAATACCTGGGTTTTGGGGGTGGGGTTGGGGGAGGGGATGTACTGTGTTTGATTAATTCCTTTTTCTTCAGGTGATGATATTAGTGCAGATGGGCAGCGGCAGCTAGCCTTGTTTTTGGTGAGTTTTGTTTGATTTTCCTCCCTTTGAGTCTAGATAAGAGAAGACCCCTGGGGAGAGGGAGAGAATCTTTCAAACATTTCTGCTCTTTGGCCTATGTCTTAATGTTTTTTCTTTGTATCTGGCTCTCTTTCAGGCTCGGAAACACTTACACAACTTTGAGGCCACCCACTGTACCCCACTTCCTCCTCATGAGTTCCAGATGCCCTGGAAACTCTAGAAGAGCCTGAAGTGGGTGTGGCCTTTTTGGGGGAGGGGTATAGCGAGTGGGGAATCCTTTCCTCTGTGACACTTCATGTTCAGATGTTGTTTGTTGTTTTGGGGGAATAGAGGGATTGTCCATCCTCCTTTTCTCCCCATCCCCCTTCCCCAGCACGACTCCTGCCCCCCCTCAACTGTCTGCATTCTCCTTCCCACTCCTTTAAATGATCACAGTTTATTCATAATAATAAAAAGTATTTTTTCTATCTGGCTGATTGATTTTGTGAAGGTAAAAGTTAGGGTTTTAAGGTCAGGAAGCCTAGGTTCCCAAGGAGATTGGACCTTGGGGATGACTCTAAATGCATCTTTCCTTCTCTCTTTAACTACCATTATCTCTTTTGTCCTCTCAAGCTTATAGTCTTGAGAATGGCTCCCTCTTACTCCTCTGCCAACATCCAGCTCATCACTGTCAGGGCCATCCTTTTTTTCCTCTGTGCCAATTGCCCTCTTTACCTTTGGCGTAGATTACTGTACCTTTCCTCCCACCTTGTCTCTCTCCCTCTGGTCTCTTCCTCCTCCATACCACCTCCAGATTTATCATTGCTTCCTGTTATCTGATCAAATTTATGTTTCTTGGACTAGCCCAAGAGGCCCCAGCATTGACTCCTACCCCTAGTTGACCATTTTTCTTCCAGCTGTGGGACACCAGCTCCCTTCTCTTTGCTCTATTTTCTCTCAGGAAGTCTTTCCTGATTACCAGTAGATTCTCCTTTTCTTGGTTTCCTCTTAACCCTCCCTTAGTTTGGATAGTGTTATATACTTAAATGTATTTTCTAGCTGCTTTCTGTCTATCTGGTCTCAAAGAAAATTTAAATTCTTTGAATGTGGGGACTGTGCTCATAATGGAAGCTCTCCAAGCTTGAATCTATTTCCTTCATCTTAGTTTTTTTCTGTGTCTGTGTAGCTTAGCCATCTCCAATCCTGGTGCCTAGGATAAAACAGCAACCAGAGGTTGTTAATGCTTAGATTAGTGAGGGGCTAAATGCCTTAGTACCAAAGAGGAGCTGGAACTGACAAAATGAATTAACCTTCTCTGGAGCAAATATGCCTTTAGTGAATATCAAGGACATTGAGAAATTTTGTGAGGCAGATATAGTAGAACCTCAGTTTACAAATTTAATTCATTCCTAGATTCTGTTTGTCATGCGATTTGTTCATATTGCAAAGCAAATTTTCCCATAGAAAATAATGTAAAGTTGGATGATCAGTAGCATATCCCCCAAAATATTAAATATTCATATAAAAATAATTTAATTTTAAGTAAGTTTTTTGTCCCTAATGGGCCTGAAATACAATAGCAATGATTAGTACACAATATAAACTGAAAATAAAGTAAATTAACCTCTTTACCTTTGAGAAGAGTCGTGGCTGGTGTGAGAGATGAGGGAGGAGGAGGAGGAAGGGTTATTGGTTGGAAGGAGAATCTTCTATAAGAACATTGAGGATTTCAATGTTCGGAGTGTTCTCTCTTGTGTTACTTTCACTAAAAGTAAGACTAACATTACTGCCTTCACTTATTTTTCTTTTTTTTTGAATCACTTTCATATTTTGACTCACTGTTTTGGTTTTTTTTCTATGTTCTGAATAGGAATCCATCTAACGACATTTGTTTTTGATGGTTTTTCAGAATGTCACGGAAATATGACATTGCATTATCTTTAAAAATATTAGTGGCTCTCATTGCTACAGCCTTATTTGGGTGATGTTTTTCAACAAAATTTTGATGTTTGAACTACGAATTTTTGTTCATCCTGCAAGACAAATTTTGCGAAAATTTTTTCCTTGTCCAACAAAGCATGTGTAAACCAGGTTAATCATAAACCAAGGTTCTACTGTAAGGTTTAGAATAGTGGGAATGTTGGGGTGCAGCAAAACTAACTGATGTTTTTTGAATCTGACCATCCAGACCCCAATTGGACAGTCAATCCTTCTATATTCTGATAAGAAGAATCCAGGGACAGCTCCTTCTTGAAAGTAAACAAAGAGATAGGGACTTGGATACCCATTTAAGCTCACCTCAGCAACTCCACATTTTCCACATTCTTAATCCTGTAATCCCCACTGCCCCCTGCCTTACCCTTTAAAGAGATGCAGATCTCCACTTAGCCTCACAAATTATTTTTTTCTTGAATTAAGGCTGTTTACTCAGTCTGTGACTTCTGCCCTTTTAAATAGGAACCCAAATATCCTATTTTTCTGGTTCCCAAACCTTGTGCCCTTTTGTTTCTCTGGGCCACTTTTGTCTGTACAGTGCTTATGTGGAGTGGGTTTGGGGAAAGACAAAGTTACTACTAGAATTGGGCCCTCTGTGTACATGAGGGAAGGGTTGAGATTAGGGGGGAGTGTCAAACACCTGGATCTTAGATTGTCTCCTTTCCTCTGTGAATGAAATGCTCCCCTTCCACCTGGTAAGGAGCAGCTATGTTTATCTACTGAACAGCCCCTGTCCCCCCTTTCACTCCCTCCCCCCACCCTTGGCACTGGTTCCCTCTCTTCTGCAAGCTCTCTGCTCTCCACCCTCATCTCCTACTGTATATAGTTGACTCCTGAAGGAGACTCCTAAAAGAACTTGTGCTGCAGTGCTTACTCTACATCTGCTGGGGCTCCCAGCTCCACCATGCTGGCCTGGGGGTTTCTAGAGTGAAAGAGAAAGGATATAGGGATGAAAGGAAGGGGATGAAATATTGGATGCAAAGGGATGTGTTACATTGAGAGAATAGGGGATGGGATGGGAAGAGGAGGTAAGTTTTGGGGAAGTAGGTATAGAGTACTGTTCAAGATTATAAGACGGTAGGATTTAAAGTTGAAAGGGACATAACTATTTCATAGCTAGGTAAACAGGAACAAAGAGGTTATACTCTAGCTCGGGATGATCTCCAATTCCAGATGGAGGAAAACCCAGGACTAGAGTTGGGACATTTCCAGCACTTAGTACAATGCCTAGGATGTGGCTGATGCTAAATTAAGACTTGTTAGATTGGACTGGTTTGGAGAAGGCAGGTGGAAAGGAAGGACCAGCAGATACACAGGTCCTAGGATTGAGGGTCTCTGCCTGGCTCAAGCTGTGCCTTGTGCTATTCTGTGTGTGAAGTGTTGGATTCAGTGCTGGGCTGTGTGTTCGGGATGCAAAGTTGTTTCACACGTGGGCTGCTTGATATACTCTGCTGTGAACTTGAATGCCAGTTAAGGAGTGAGATCCCTTCAAATACAGCCTTCTGGAACCCTGGTCTTTGGACCCCATGAGTCTTAGCCTGGTCCACAATTCCTGATCCTCCTCCTAATTTTGCCTATCCTTCCCCAGGCCCCTCCTCCTCTGTCTCCACCCTCAGCTGCTTGCTCCCATGACCCCCCATGGTGCCAGTGGTGGGGTCCCCATTGTGGATTATATCATCCAGTGCTGTCACTATGGTGACTATCACAACCCCCAGCTCCCTAACCCCCACAATGTCTCCAGCCAGCCAGAAGATGGAGAGACCGAGGGATGCTCTCTGTAGTTAGAAGTCCTAACCCTGCCTTACCTTTCCAGCCAGAAGAAGGAGAGACTGGATAAGGCCTTGACAAATTACCAGTGGGACAGAATTAACAACCCCAAAGCCACACCTTCCCAAAAGAAGACCATACTCCTGCCCATCTTGAGTCCCTACCCCACCCTACACCAGTACTCATTTCCTCCAAGTGCCAACCTGCCTTGTAATATCAGGGGCTTCCCTTCCAGAATCTCCTCTCCTCTAAAGGCCCCTAATGCAAAGCTCGCTGGGCTCCCTAGTTCCAGTCTAGTCTTCCTTCTAGACTATAGTCTATATATATATATATATTTATAGTCTATATCCAGCAAGGCTATCACTACAACGATCCCCTTCCCTTTAGGCCTGCTGGTAGCAGTCAGTTTAGGAAGAGGCATGTTGGGGGGCGTGGCAGGGGTGGTCTGTGAGATAGCACCTTGTTCGCATTCATTTTAATCCTCCATCTTGCTAATTCTGGTTCATTTTTCTATATCCTATTCAACATTTACTGTGTTCCTACAATGTGCCAGACACTTTCTTTTGTAATCTTTTCTCTCTCCACCCCACCTTTCTTCTGTCATTTTCTGTTCTGTCTGTCTCCCACCCAGTCAGTACTTCTTTTATAAATCCCTGACCTTGATGGGGCACTGATTCCAAAATCTTGTTATCTAATAAAATGAGATTTCTATCATAGAACTGAGCTCCGGGACTTGAACCTCTCCAAGCTCAAGTCTAGGCATGTATATTGGGGGGCAAGGCGTGGGAGGGGGTAGAGAGAGGGGTTATACATTTTTAGAAGGGGGAGGAGAACGTTAATGCTTGGATCCTTGGTGGTGGACATAATCAAGAATCCTCTGGGGAAAACTTGAGCAAAAACCTGCCTTTGGAATAGAGATTGAGACTGAGATACAGGGTGACTGAGACAAAGGAACACAGTATACCTCACAAAGGATATTAGTGATCATCCAGTCCAACTCCATTATTTTACAAAGAAGGAAACTGAGGCTCGGAGATGAGAAGGTGTTGACCCTTGGGGGTCAAGGGAAATAGTGGCACAGCATGGATTGATACCAAACCAGCACACTTTTCATTCACTGTACCAATTCGTTTTCAAGGGAGGGACAAATTATACTAGATTATAAAGTCTTTGAAGGGAGGGACCTAGTTTTAGGGCTTTTGTTTGTTACACTTTTTATTGTTATTTGTCCTATGTTCTGGAAGCTAGCACCAAGACACGCTTAAGACTTGGGAGGAACAGATGGAAAGAGGTATAGTCAAAGAGACAGAGTAAGACATAAAGAGATAAGGTGCCAGAACACCATGATACAATGGAAGGGAAAGAAGCAGGTCACTTGGAGCATTCTGCTGCCACCCTCAGTCACTACAGGGGTTCATGGCCAGGCACAGTCTTCATTGTGGTGTCACAGCGCCGACTGCTGGGGAAGGTGTAACTAGGTCGTGGCCAGAACTGGCCCAACCTATCTGGGTTGGATAGATCTCGGGTCCAGGGCAGGAGTTTCTTCTGTGGCTTCCCAGGACATCAGAAAATGAGGAGTGGAGAGAGCAGACCCACAGTTCCTGGAGTCCCAGTCTCGTGGGTGCTGAGGCTGAGGCCAGGACAGGACGATGACTTACAGCCTTAGTCCTCAGTCTCCTTCAGGCTGCAGGAGGGACTCAAAGAGCTTGACTTCAGGAACCCAGCTGGAACAAGCGAGCCTAGTTGCAGGATCACACTCCTACCCCCATACAGGCCTATGAAAATGAGACCCAGGAATTCTGCCTCCCACTCATCTCTTGTATTGAACATCCTACCCCAACTCTTCAGTTTTTAAACTACCATCACCACTGCCCCCACGTCCATCTCCAGGAGCTAGGTGTCCTTGTTCTGTCCCCGAGTTCTGGTGAGTGAGAACACTGTCCCTCTTGGCAGGTTTCCTGGACCTCACCCCCACAGTGGGGTGGGGAACATAACACATAGTTGGTAGTGGCCCTGCAGATTCCACTAGTCTCCAACCACAAGCTGGACCAGGTGCAGATTGGATTGGATGAATTCCAAAGTCACTTTCAAATCAAATTCAAGTTTTAGGATCCACATTCCTTCCTGCCCCAACCCCCAAGATGAGGGGTAGAACATTCATCGGTTTTTTGGTCTTGGTGGGCACCACTATCGGTAAGTTAGCAGAAGCTGGAGGATCATGTATTTACCGGATATTTGGGGAGAAGGGTGGGGGACTGGGGTATAGACTTGCCTTCTTGTGTTTCCTTTTTGCCTTCCTTAGCTCCCCACGGGTCCTCCCGTGCTCGGTTTTGTCATTTTTGTCTCCTGGAAGACCCATTTCTGGGCTGCTTAACTGGATCAGACAAGTGCATCCCAGACAACAAAGGCCAGTGCATGGTGATAAACATTTATAATGGTGAGACCTTCCAGAAGGAAAGGGAAGAAGAGAGGGAGGGAGGAAGGAAAAACCGGGCTAAGTGTGAGGGAAGGAGGTATCCTGCACTTAGTAGGCAATGTTTATTGAATTGAGAAGGACTGTGGATCAGGATTAGGGGAGGAGAGAATGAAGTCAGATATTCTTTCTTGCACAGAAATGGGGTTGCCCCTAGAGTTTGAGCTACAGAAAAAAGAGGGATTGCACTAGGGGAAACAGGACAGGGCTACATCCTTTCCATTCCCAAAATATGTAATCTTCATTGGAAAGAAGCCTAGGCTGGGATCAGATTGGAGTAGGGGATAAGTGATCCGGAGTCAGAGTAGGAAGACCTAAAACCAAAAATATCAGAGCTGAAAAGAACATTACAGATTATCTAATTCAACTTACTCATTGTAGGAGAACTAAGGAGGAAAAGTGACTTATGGTCCTATAGGTCCAGGTTTAGAACCCTCGTCTCCTGATTCTCTGTCCAGGGATATTTCCATTGCACCTCTAAGCAATATCCCACAGAAAACTGGTTCTGTTTATCAAGGTTTGAGGCTGTGGGAAGTGAAGGAGAGCTCATCCCAGAGTTAAATTTCTTTCTCCTTTCCCCCAGGTTCCAAGCTGAAATATATAGTCAGAGGCTGTGGAGAGCACAACTCTTTCCACTGCAAGGAGGTCCAAAATGGCTTCATTCTTTATTACTGGTTCAGGGCCCAGTGCTGCCAATATGACTACTGTAATGCCTGGTTCCAGGCCCAGCTCCAGGGTCCCCTACCTAGGACCCCACTCCCAGATGGGCCTCTGTCCTTGGCCCAGATACAGCAGTTCTATGTGGTGCTGAACCTCTCACTCCCTCTGCCCATTCCAGCCCCAGGAGAGCCAGAGGATACTGGCCTCCCACCCCCACCTCTGAATCTGAACCTGCCTGTGGAACACCTTCATATCCTTTACCAAGCTTTCCTCAATGATGGCCTCCTGATACTTCCCCAGGCTGAGCCATGAATGCCTGTAACAGTACCCTTCTCTTCCATGTGCCTCCTCACTACTGTCCCTTAGTATTTTCTTACCACTGTCCTTAATGATAATTATATCAATATATTAATCTCATGTTTTCAGATTGTTTCACTGTCATCTTATTTAACCCTCACCAGTCTAGGAAATAGGTAGTGAAGGATTACTGAAAGGCCAAGACTACACTTGCATAACATTTCTTGCATCCTTCCTCTTCTCTCCATTCCCAGAGTCACATTTTAGACTCTTTATCCCCTCATCTAAATGATAATAATAACTTCAAAACTGGTTGATCTCATCTTTTCTCCAATCCATTCTTTATACAATTGCTACAACAATCTTCCTAATGCAGAAATATGATCATGTCACTCCTCTACTCAAATATATTAGTGATTCCCTATTGCCTTTACAATAAAATGTAAATTTATCCTGACATTGAGGGTCCTTTACAATCTGATTCCAAACAATCAATGGTCCCCCTCCCCCCAAATGCCCATTATAGGTATGATACTGCTAGGTAATGGGGATACAAAGAGAAAAATGCCTTTTACCTCAATTATACTGGTGAAGGGGAAGAGTGGACTGATGATGATCATATACACATAATCCAAGGCAGAGAGTGTGTTATGGGGGTAAAGATGGCAGGGAGGGTGGGGAGGTAAGGTTGCAAGGGGAGGCAGAAAGATTCAAAGACATACTCCAGGAAGACTTGAGGAGATAAAGAATATGTTCAGTTGTTGGAGGGAGTGAGGGTGGTAGAGGTATTCAGGAACCTCTATTCATACCTGAACTGTGCCTTGAAGGAAAAGAAGATGAGAAAGTAAGATTGCATTCCCAGTATGGAAGATGGTTTTTGTACAAGCCAAGCACAGCAATAGGACAAAAAAAAATAGCATCTAACAGTTTGACTTGCATAAAAAATGCACAAAGGGGTGGGAGTACAGACAGAAATAAGGATAGAACAGTAGGCTGGAGTCAGATCAGTCAGCCAATCAACAAGCGTTTATTAAGTCCTTACTATGTGGCAGGCACTGAGTTAAATGCTAGAGGTACAAAGAAAAATCAAAAAGGGTTCCTGTCCTCAAGAAATTTAAATTCTCAGGAGAAAGAGATAACATATATAAATCAGAGCATACAAGATGAAACCCAGTAAGTCGATGGGAGAGAACCTTAGAAGGGGATGGCACTAACAACTGGGGAAGTGCCAGAAAAGGCCACCTGGGGAAAGTGGCAATTGAATCTTCTTTTTTTGTATAATATAAATTTTTTTTAATTTTATTTTCATTTGTAGATTTTCTCCCTCCCTCTACCCTCTTCCCTATATATCAAGAAGGGAAGAAATATAATACTCATTACATATATAAAGTAATACAAAACATATCTCCACTTTAGTCATGTTGTGAGAAAAAAAGAAGAAAAATAAAGAGAAAAAAATATCCTTTAATCTATATCACTGTCCATCAATTCTCTCTGGAGATAGAGAGCATTTTTCATCCTAAGTCCTGCAGAATTGTTTGCTGGTTCTTTTGCCATTTATTCTCATTATGATTTCCCTGTTTTATTGTATACAATGTTCTCCTGGTTCTTTTGCATCAGCTCATATAAGTCAAGGTTTTTCTTTTTCTTCTTCTTTTTTCAATGTGTGTCACTGGACCCAGATGGCTCAGGAGGAGAAGGTGAGGTTGGTGACCTTGCTCAGTCCTCCCATTACACTCTTATTTGAACTGTTATGTAATAGCAACCACAGGGTTGGGCTGCCAGCACAGCTTCTTTGATCTGCCTTGCTAAAAGAAAGACTACTTTTAAAGGGATCAGCAATCTTTAATTACATTCACTAGCTCAGGAGAAAGGTCAGCACCTTGAACGTGGAGAAAAAAAAAAGCAGAGAAATTAGCACAAAGATCAACAGACAGGGCTCCTACTGTCTGAAGAAAGTAACACAACCACCTACACATACCCCTGGACTGGGAGAGCACAAACCTCTGAGTGGGGGGTGGGGGAGAGCTCTTAACAAATGGCTGCTCAGAGTCCCATTCAGGGAATCAAAAGGTCCTTCTCATAATGAAACCCCAAAGCAAAATACCAACTTCCCAGAATATATAACAAAGACTCAGCCCCTGATTGACTGAGAGCCAGTAGGCATGAAACTTACATGACTCAGTACAGCTGTGAATTATCAGAGTTCAAAGGAGATCAATCCTTCAGATTTTTTTGATGAGCCTGGAAAACTGAAGTTCAGAAAGAAAACAACAAAAAATCCTACATTGCTTGGATTTACATATTATTAAATGAGTATATAGGTAAAGCTCTTCCCCCAAATACCAGTACTAAAGTCTTCATTCGCATCTTTGTTGAGGATAGTGAAGGAATTTAGGTGGAGCATTCATTATGATTCTGACCTGTAAAATAAAAAGGAACAAGTATTAAGGCAGAAGAGAAAAAGGTTTGTGCTTTCTTTTTTTTTAAGGATTACATAATTTACATGTAAAGCAATTCTACTCCTTTCACCTTCTCCCTCTCCCTAGTCTGGATTTCCAGGTTGTGCCCCTTTGTGTAGAGCAGGACAACTTTCAGAGAGGTAAGTAACTTTCTGTAACAATGTTCAACCAGAGTCCTGAAGAAGCATTGTAGAACTTTGGGGATGTTTGCCTCCAACATATTTAGATTGCTTATCAACTTCACTATTGCAGTTTTAAAATTTTGAGTCAAATGCCAAAAAAGCCCAACAAGAAACAAATAAAGCCAAGCTAAATCTCATCTCTTTTTTTGAGGGGGGGAAGGGGAGAGAAGCAATCATATCATACCCTTTGACAAAAAAACAAAACAAAACAAAAACAACAAAAAACCCCACAGTCCATTTAGAAACATTTCCTGTGGACAATGGAGGGCCCAGATTCATTATTCTGTTGTTTGCTGATCTAAATCTGCTGGAAGGTGGAGAGAGAGGTCAGGGTAGAGCCTCCAATCCAGAGTATTTGCACTCAAATGAGATAATGATCTTGATTTTCATTGTGCCAGGGGCAAGGGCTGTAATCTCATTCTGCATTCCATCAGCAATGCCTAGGTAGATGGTGGTACCACTAGATAATACCATAATGGCATACAAATCTTTATGGATATCAACATCACATTTCATGACCGAGTGGAAGACAATTTCATGGATTCCACAGGATTCCATACCTAAGAAAGATGGTTGGAAAAGAGTTTCTGGGCATTGGAACCTCTTGTTGCCAATGGTGATAATCTGACCATCAGAAACTCAGCTCTTTTCTAGAGAAGAGCTAGCTGCAGCAGCGACCATCTCCCACTCAAAGTTTGGGGCTATGTAATACAACTTCTCCTTGATGTTATGAACCATTTCCTTCTCAGTTTTGATAGTGAAGCTGTACCCTTCTTGGTCAGGATCTTGATGAGGTGAGTAGTCTATCAGATCCAGACAGAGGATGGCATAGGGAAGGGCATAACCTTCATAGATAGGCACAGTGTGGGTCACAATCTAGAGTTCAATCCATCATAATACCAGTGGTACCACCAGAGACATACAAGAACAATCAATATAGCCTAGATGGCAATGTACATGGCTGGAGTGTTGAAAGTCTCAGACATAATCCATGTTATCTTTTTATTTGTGGCTTTGGGACTCAGGGGAACTTCTGTAAGCAGCCCAAGGTGCTCTTCAGGGATCACAGAGCTTATTGTACAAAGGAGAATGAAGACTAAGGCAAGGCCATCAGATTTAGTAAAAAACTGTCAATAACTTTAGAGATTACATAGGAGATTAAGTTAGATTCTCAGAGTTGTATGATGTTAGAATTGTGCTCCAGTTTGCATGAATGGGGCCCCAGATCCAGGAGAGTTAATTCAGTCTCATAATTAGTAATGTCCTTCAAGAGACTGAATTTTTTAAAATCAGAAATTTGGAATAAGGGAAGAGCTCTGAATTTCTCCAAGATAGTGCTTATCATTTCTCTCAATAGCAAAAGTACATGAACAACACTATACACCACAACATATGTAAAAGAAGAATTTATCAACAGTATTTGCAAAATATGGTATGCCAGTTTGTGTGTGTGTTCGTCCTTCATTGCCAAAAAAGACCATGCCATCACAGAAATGATGACATGACATGCACTTGACTTCGGTTTTTGAGTGAGGGAGGGCTGTGCAGGTCACCAGCCTCACTTCTCCTCCAGAGCCATCTGAATCCAGTGACCAGATATTCATCAGGATGACTGGAGATGACCCAGGATGAAGCAAATGGAGTTAAGTGACTTGCCCAAGGTCACACAGCTAGTGAGTGTCAAGTGTCTGAGGTGAGATTTGAACTCAGGTCCTCCTGACTCCTTCACTGGTGTTCTATCCACTGCACCACCTAGCTGCCCTGCCATCCATAGAAAGGATGCTTCAAAGAGAGAGAGCTGGCATTGGTGGCTGGGAGGGAAAGGAGTTCAGAAGAGCTCCCCTCACACAGGGACTTCCTGTGTCAGAGAAGAGCAAGCCTATGAGGCAGCACATCCTTGTCCTTCTGGTAAATACGCTCTTAGTGGGAATGTGCTTGCTTGGCTGTGCCTTTCAGGCCCATGAAGGCCCAGAAGATGGGGTTGGTTACAAAGGCAGAACATGGTTTTCTGTCTGGAAATGCTCTATATTTTACACATGAGAGTAAAGATGAGCAGGTGCACTTAAACTCATCTCTAGGAATTAGAGCGGGCAAATGACTTGCTCAAGGTTCCACAGACAGTTGGGACTGGAAGCCAGGAGTGCCTCCAGCCTTCTTTCTCTTGCCCCAGACTCAGGTTAAAATGCTACAAATCATTCAAATCCAGCATATTCAGTTGAATTACTGCACTTAATTCTGTGAAATTTTAAGAATAATGACCATTCTTTATTTTTTTGAATGCCATCTGGAACCCACAACTCAAACCACCATCTGCCCAGACTATCGCTAAGGCCAAGAGTCTCCATATGGTCAAGGAGCTTGCTAGCTCTAGCTTACTAGACTCCTGGCAGGCTCCCACCCAAATCAACAGCTCAGTTTAAAGTACAATGAACATAAATCTGCAGACCTTTAACACCGATGAGCCTAGAGATGGATGTGAGCTTGGACAATGGAGGTTCCAGGTAACTGTACTGAGAGAGCTATTGTCTGGAGACTCAAGCACTCAGATGTCCTTCATTACTTACTGGGATTCTTCTAGAAAACACCTCAGGACAATCAACTAAATATTATAGCTATAAAAGCTTCATAGTGCTTACCATGTGTCAGGAGCTGAGCTAATCCTTGTAGTCACATCAATGAAACATTACAACACCAATAGTGAAACATCTAAACCATAAAAAGGATATAAAATATATTACTATTATACATACAAGGACACGTTCTCCACTGATGAAGCAAATTTGTCTAAATCACTGTCCAAGACAGGGAATTTGTGCAAAGAAATGAAAGGTCTTAAGTTCTAGTTACAAAAATGACTGCTACCTGACACCAGAAAAATATGTAATGAATGCTCAGGTATTGGTGGGAAGCTGGCCAGCTGATCTCTTTTTTTGTAACTACTTAGAGACATGTATGACTCTCTAGGTTACATAACTAGGAGTGGTCTCAGTGAAAGAGACTACCTTGATTAGGTTTCTAGAAGACTCTGTGGAGATCAAGGCAGTGAAACCATTGTTGTCATTTAGTTGTTTCAATCATGTCAGACTCTTTGTGACTCCACTTGCAGGTTTCTTGGCAAAAATAACTGGAAGTGGTTTTGCCACTTCCTTCTCCAGCTCATTTTACAGATGAGGAAACTGAGGCAACCAAGTGAGGGTTGAGTGACTTGCCTAGGGTCACACAGATAATAAGTATCTGAGGGCATATTTGAACTCATGAGAATGAGTCTTCCTGACTCCAAGCCTGGTACTACATCCACTCACCATGTGATTCCAGAAGATTCCTATATACATTTCACAGTGTCCTTATCAGGACTTCTCCTTGCTGCTAGAAACAAAGAAACACTTTCATTTATAGTTCTTTTTGCAACTCCATTATGGTTCTGACTGTCCCAGTGCTCCCATAATATGAAGCCAGGTCCTCTGTGAGCTACTGGAGTAGGGATCCTATGTCCGTGCCATTGTTTGGAGCAAGAAGGGAGGAAAAAAATGAAAAAAGACAGAGGGCATTTCAAAGATCCATTTAGCAAGAAAAGCTGTCCATAGGAAGAGTCTTCTTCTGAATCTCTGGGACCCTTTGTGGTTGAGGATATGCAAGTACCATCTCAACTACAAGAATTAGGGATGGAAAACAGAATGGATAAGATGGAAAGTGGAAGAGGATCTGAAATGGCACCTACTTACTGCGCCCTGCTAACCTGTTCCAAGCAGATGCTAAAGGCAGACATTTGCCAGTGGGATTAGTCAAACCTGCTACATGGCCTGAACTAGAAGAATTGGGGCTAAAAAAAAAGGCCAAAAAAGAGCAGAGAGGAATCTGAGATGGATCCTCTAACAGATAAATGAGTGCTTGTTCCAGGCAGAGACCAACTGCAGTAACAGGCCAGACAGCCAGGATTTAGGGCTAGAAAACAGAGATCAAGTCAAGAAGACAGAAGGATATCTGGGAGGGGTCCTGCTTACTGTATTCTGCCACCTGAATAAGTATTTGCTTCAAACAGGTTACATAATAATAGCCAGCCTTTATATAACACTTATTGTGTTCCAGGCATTGTGCAAAGTGCTTTAAAATTATTATCTCATTTGATGGAAAGCATATAATAGTTACTTCAAGGAGATACTGAAGCTTGGCAAGATAGACAAATTATACCCAAGGGACAGTAGAGGATTCTATTGTGAGCAGTAGGAGAATGAAAAGTATGAAAGGGTGCTGGAAGGGGGCCTTTGGAGGTTATCATCAGAACATTAGGACCATGTAAGATGGCAGACGTATTACTGGTGTGGATGTGAAATGGGATGAAGACTTGGGTGCTCCTTTCTCTATAGCAAGTGTTTCTGCTAAGATAGGACTGGAGGGATCTTTATAGCATTCTTTTTAGAGTAGCCTGGTCACTAAGTAGATGCATTTCTGTCTTTGCTGGGTTTTGTTGTATGTGTAGCATCTGTTCTGGACATATTCTTCCAACCCCCTCACTGGTACTGGTAGGTCAGGTTCCCAAAGAGTCCCGTTAGAATTTAGGGTATACATTCACACACACACACACACACACACACACACACACACACACACACACACACACACACACAACTCAGATACTACCCTGAGTAGTTTGGGTACTTTCTACTACTATAGCTCATGAGCCTCCACCAATGTGCTTTTTATTTTCTCCATTGATATTAATTAGCCACAATTAATTAGCTTTTAGAGAGGAATACTTACTAAAAGGTATAGTAAAACAGCTGGTACAAAGCATTTCCCCCCAGGAATCTGTGATGTACTCTCTCAAAAGTACACACAGAGAACAGGGAAAAATAGGCTCAGACTTAGAAAGCATATATGGAAAAAGGATAGCTCAAGGGAGCTGGGTGGCACAGTATATACAGCACTAGCCCTGGAATCAGGAGGATCCAGCCTCAGACACTTGACACTTACTAGTTGTGTGACCTTGGGCAAGTCACTTAAGTCCAATTGCCTACCTTCCCCCCTCCAAAAATCAAAAAGAAAAAAGGATAGCTCACAGTTTAGAATCTTCAAGATGTTCTTAGTTGTAACATACCTTTTCTGCCAGACTGGTAATGGTATTTTCTTTTTTCCAATTACATGTAAAGATGTTTTTAACATTCACGTTTATAAGATTCTGAGTTCCAGATTTTTTTTCCTCCTTCCCCTCTCCCCTCCCCAAGACAGAAAGCAATATGATATAGGCTGATAGAAAACTCAGAACAAAAGAGAAAAACCACAAGAAAGAAAAAAAAGAGAAAATAGTATGCTTCAATTTGCATTCAAACTGCATTCAGTTCTTTTTCTGGATGTGGATGGTATTTTTCATCATGAGTCTTTTGGAGTTGTCTTAGATGATTGTATCGCTGAGAAGAGCTAAATCAATCTAAGATGGTCATCGAACAATGTTGCTGTTACTGTGTACAATGTTCTCCTGGTTCTGCTCACTTCACTCAGGATTAGTTCTCATAAATCTTTCTGGGTTTTTCTAAAATCCACCTGCTTATCATTTCTTATAGAACAACAATATTCCATTACATTCATGTACCACAACTTATTCAGCCATTCGCCAATTGATGGGAATCCACTCAATTTCCAATTCTTTGCCACCACAGAGTGAGCTACTATAAATATTTTTGTACATATGGGTCTTTTCCCCTTTTTTTGGAATACAGACCTAGTAGTGATATCACTGGATCAAAGGGTAGGCATAGTTTGATTGCCCTTTAGGCATAGTTCCAAATTGCTCTCCAGAATGGTTGGATCCATTCACAACTCTACCAGCAATGCATTAGTATTCAAGTTTTCCCACATTTTCTCCAACAGTTATCATTTTCCTTTTTTTGTTGTATCAGCCAATCTGATAGGTGTGCAGTGGTATCTCAGAGTGCTTTTAATTTTCATTTCCCTAATTAATAGGGAACTTTCAAAGATGTGCTCTTTGTGTTTCCTTTTGATCTTCCTTCTGCTCTCTTCTGTTCATTGAAAAAATATTTCAAAGACTTTATTTTCTTTCTTTCTGGCAACCATATCACTAATTCCCTTATTTTCTCCCACTTTTCTCCCTCTCTCCCCAAATGAAGTAAAAAAAGAAAAACAAAACTTGTGACAAATATAAATAGTAAAACAAAACAAATTTCCCCACTGTTTCTGAAAATGCATGTCTTGTTTGGGGGTTAAGTTCATCATCCCTCTGTCAGGAAATTGGCAATATACTTCATTGTCCTTTAGAATCATAGTTAGTCATTACATCGATCAGAGTTCTCAAGTCTTTCACAATTGTTTGTCTTTATAATGTTGCTGCTGATCTATATAATTTAATGTCCTCCTCTACAATATAATGTTCTCACTTTTTTCTGCATCAATTCATACAAATCTTTCCAGGTTTCTGAAATTGTCCCTTTCCTCACTTTTCATGGTGAGATATATCATTATATTTATGTGCCATACTTGGGTCAGTCATTCCCCAGTTGATGAACAGATCTCCATAGTATCCAGTTTCTTGCCAAACAAAAATAACTCCTACAAATATTTTTGTACATATGGATCCTTTCCCTTTGAATTCTTTGAGGTATAGTATTCTACCATTTTGAAAGATCTTTCACAGGGCTAGAAATGTAAGCTTTTCCTCCTAAGAAAAAATATTTTTGTTACCATGTTGAAGTTCTTACTGTCATGTTTTGAATCCAGATCATCTTCAGGTTACATGATTTCTCCCACTTTTCCTGAACTAAGTAAATTCCCTAAAATAAATAAATATGTTCATGGGTTGAGTAGACCTTTCACTTCCTGAGCTTTTGGACAATTTACTAGCAAAATTCCCAGACTCATAGACCTAAAGTTCAGTTTTGATGGCTCAGGTTGGTTATTATAATTTCCAGTGGGTACCTTCTGCTCCCTAGAATGGCGGTCTCCAAATTTTGTCCTCCCAGAATATCTATAAATCTATTATACTAATAGTTAATGTGTTATAAACTATTAAAAACTATGTATTATAAACTATACTAATAGTACACTATACTTCCTACTGCTACTATACTAATAGTCTATATATTACAAACTATACACAGACAGAAATACAAAAGTATGAGATAAAGATGAGATAATATTTTAAAAATAATTTATCATTCTTTATGACATTTTAGTGGGAGCAATGCACCAGTGTTGTCAAAAATCTTGGTTTATCATTTTGTGATACAATGATTTGAAGATCTGATTCTTTGTTCATTTTATTTTGATACTTGGTTTAAATAGCTGCAAATGAAAAAGATAATATCTTGCAAATGCACTAAGCTCCAAAGGTAGCCATCAGTTTACTGAGTCAATACTCATTTTTCTATCCCATGCATTAATTGTGGCAAAGGTTTTTTTGAAATCTGGCTTCCAAATTTTAGTCTTCCCCAATGTCAATCAATTGTTGTGGCAAACTCAATAAAGGTATGGCACTTTTGGCTTTATAAGAGGGATGTCCCATATAGTCCTACCTGTATAATTAGAGAGTTCAGACTTCTCCATTGAATCAATTAATGTATTTTTTTTAAACAAGATAAGAAGTCTTGGTTCAATCTGAAAGAAATGAAAGCCTCTGCATAGGAAGTGTGTTACTAAAGAGACTCGGTTATGTCTTATGGGCTTTATAATGAAAGATCAGGAGATTCCAGTGGTGACCAAGAAGAGAGCAGGTCCAATCAAGCCCCTGAGAAGAATGACTTTAGTAGGGAAGGAGAAGGAGTAGAGATTCCTCTCCTACCTTTAATCAGAAAACTCCTTAATGAATGTCAGAGGGTCAAAGGCTTTGGACCTTTTCATCAGTGTTCTAAGAGTATCTCAGAAACAGCTGAGACTGATGATAGTGTCTGAATGTGGTAGGGTAGGGGGCAGGAAGCTACACTGCATAAGGAGAATTTCATGATTATGCTATGAAGGGGAGAAAAAGAGTTCTAGCAAGTAGGAACTGAGTTCCGTCTTTGATTGTGGCAATAAAAAAGGTTCGAGAAACATAGTTTCTGGATAATTTAATCATTTTATTAATAAGGCCAGCACGATATTAATAAAATGATGGCCATTTGGCTGTCTCTCTTAGACCAAAAACAATCATGGGAATGGTCTCAGAGCTTATGTATTCTTTTGGGGGAGGAGTGGCAATCAGCTCTGATTATTTAACACAATAGGAGGGGAGCTGTTATTAAATGGGGGCCTGAGAATGACATCTCATCATCCCTAGACAGGGAAACTATCTCTATACTCAGACCATCTCTAGCCTTGGGCTATGTAGACAAAAGGATCTGTCTTCACCCAAGCTTGAGTGAATGGAATTCTCCTGAAATTGAAGTTTGTCCTCATTCTCTGAGAGGATCAGGACATCCGGAAGATAATGCCATAACTTGCAACTGAATTAGATTTAAGTGAGGAAGTGACTTAAGTGACTTTAAGTAAAGTCACCAGCCTCATTGATTCCTTGTAGGGTTGGGTTGGGTCAGATAAAGAAGTTTAGCTTGACTTTCAGTTACTGAAAATAGATCCATTCACAACTCTACCAGCAATGCATTAAATAGAAAAGAAAGGGGGAACTCTATCTCCCCAAATCATTAGCTATTAATAATCATTTCCTTTTCATCAATTGTGTATATACTAGTAGGAGTGCATGTTGTGGACTTTTGGGGAGATGTTTTGAATCATCTCCTCTTACTCTACCACTTTAGTAAATATCTCTTTGTAAATGCTAATAAGTCTGACTGACTAATTGATATCAACTGATAGTCAATGGAAAAAGAAAGCACCAGATGGGGGCTTATGACTTTTAGCATTAGAAAGTTATTACTCTGTTGAGGTCTGAGGAGTCCTGGGGGACCCCAAAATACCAACACGCTGGGTCCTGCTCAAATGAATTCGACACAAGCCTTCTTAAAGTCAAAGAAAAACAAAGTTTATTAAAGTTTCACCATACTGAGTTGATTCTTAAGGAGCCTAAGCATTTGTAACCCTTGTATTCACAAGCAGGCCAGACAGAATCTCAGCTAGACAGAGTCTGAGCTGGATTGAATCTGCGCACCTTCATGAAAGTGAGATGAACTTAAATACGGAAAAAGACTGAGGGAAGAATCCAGGTGTCACCAAATAGTCTGAGGTCCCAGAGATGGTCTTGATAAATCAAACCCAGGGAGAATCCTGATAGGAGTTGCTGGTAATAGAATCAAAGGGAGGAATGTCAAAAGAATGCTAAGTAGAAGATAGGGAGTATCTGGAATGACAGAAATGGAAAGAGAATCCAAGAAGCTCCACCCAAGGCCAGACTTTTGGGGGCCCTTCAGACAAATGCGACAAAAGCGCTCCCAATCCAAGGGGGAAAGGCGTTGGTTTGGGTTTGTACCTCACCAACTCCACTCCTCATAACTCTCCTTAGAACCCAGAATGAAGTTGTGGCAACTGGCCTCTGGGGACCCAGACTGCCTATTGGGAAAGTCCAGAGCATGTGCTACATATTTTTAACAAATGAGTTTAAAATCCATAGAAATCCTTATTTGGAAGGTTTTTAAACAGGTTAGAAAATACATTTCCAAATGACTTGCTCTACTACTGCTAGTTGATAAATTCCCTGACTGCTTCAGGTTGGCCCGCTGGAAATGTGATTCAATACTAAAGGACTCAGATAATGTGGAGAGGGATGATGAATCAATCCCTTTATTGGCCACTGAGCAGGAAAAGTCAATGACTCAGTGGATTTTAAAAGAGAGTGATTTTTCCCTTTTCTTTCTTTCCCTTTGACCCTCTGTTGGGGGTTGGGGGTGCTGGGACTTCAAAATAGTAATATACAGGTCCTGACCAGATGAATTTGACTCAAGTCTTCTTTCAGCCAAAGACAAAGTTATTTGAACACTGATTGGGTGGGTGAGATTTTAAGGATCTGCTGTATTTGTGACATTTGTATTTATAAGTGGGCCAGATTGAATCTGAGTACTTTAATGGAAACAAGATGGATTTCTGTATAAGAAAGACCTTGGGAAGGATCTAGGAGTGGCCTAGTAGTTTGGGGTGACTGGAAGAGGGATCTAGGGAGGATCTTGATGGGAGTGGTCAGTGGGCTGGGGGGAGTGGAGGTTGAATGCCTGGACCAAGAAAATGGGGTCTACATAGGATCAAGGGTGGGAAGTAGCTGGGGTGGTGATCAGGAGGTAACAGACAATGGAATGTTGGGCAATAGAGAATGGGGAGATTGGGGTAGGCTACAATGACAGGCCAGTTGAGAGGATTACTGGGATGCCTCAGGCAAACGCAAGAGACTTGACCTTGACCAGAGACTATGGGAAAGTTCAAGGTGAGTTGGGGGGGGAGGAGGAAGTTTCCAGATCCTGTACCTGTCACCTCTAGGTAACTTCATGTAACTTTGGGACTTCTTGTGAGCAGTGTGTAAAAGATGGCATTTCTCCATTCAAGCAACATGTACAGTGCTCCCATGTAGCAGCTAGTGTAGGTGCTCTCAACTAGGCAAAAATGAACTTAAGTTTCTAGTTATAGCTTCTACTTTGATATCTTGTTTTTGCAATACCTATATTTATATCTATACTTATATTTCCCAATATATTCCTCCCCACATTAAATAATAAAAAAAATCAATAGCATTTATTTTTCAAAAAGAAAATAGTTTCCAAGTCTTTAAAGTATGAAGATTTGAGAGCTTTTTCAAGTGGTTAATTGCTTTTTTAAAAAATAAATTTTTATTGATATTTTTGGTTTTATTAAATCATTAAAATTTTCCCCCATATCCCTCCTCTGGAAAGCTAGAGAATTGACCCTGGAGCCAAGAGGACCTGAGTTCAAATCTCAGACTCTTATTAGTTTTGTGACCCTTGTTTGCCTCAGTTTTCTCATCTGTAAAATGAACTGGAGAAGGTTTCAAATGGCAAACCCTTCCAATATCCTTGCCAAGAACACCCCAAACGGGGTCACTAAGAGTCGGACATGACTGAAACTACTCAACCATAGCAATCCCTCTTCTACCTCTCCTAGAGAGTGATCCCATGTAACAGAGTATTTTTTAAGAAGAGAAAAAATTCTGAAAAACTAGTAAATACATTGTGAAATATATTGGGAAGTCTGAAAATGTGTGTAATGGCCCTACTTGTGGATCTCTGATATCTGCAAGGGGGTGGGAATATTTCTTCTTTGGAGACATGATTGTTCTTTGTAATTTGCAACATTCTCTGTTTATTGTTTTGTGGTTGTGTTCTTTCTGTTTACCTTGTTGCAGTCATTGTGTATGTAATATGAGCTCTCCTTGTGAAGCCCATATGTGTGACAATGGCTGTCATGGTGGAGCTTGAAGGGTAGCAGAATAGACACATCTAGCCTATTTTCCCCCTACCCTTCTCCAAGGAAAACTTTCATTCCTGACAGGATGCAGGGAGTTGGAGCTGGAGGCTGCTTTGCTCTCCTCAGAGAAAGGAGGTACCAGGCTAGAAGTATAACACACTGTTCTGTGTCTCAGGAAACTCAGGCAAACAGGGCTCATTGACTTGTCCAGAGTCACACAGTAAGTGTCTGAGGCTGGATTTGAACCCAGACCTTCCTGATTCCAGGCCTACAGCTCTACTCACTGTGTCACTTAGCTACCCAAACTATATAGCAAAACTGGGTGGCGTTTTCATACTACTACTGTCGACCTGAAAGTTGGTCAAAGAGGCAAACAGGGTTGGCGATATGTAAATTCATATTGTTTATTTCCTCAAAGCTAGCAGATACATGATCATGGAGCCAGAAGCAAACTTCTGACTGTCTGATCAAAGAATGAGAAGGTTTAAATACACTTTAAAACAATCCCAACTCAGGGTCTCTATGTCTCTCAAATTTATGACCTCCATACATGTTTGATCATATTATGAGAAAGGAATTTTCTTAATTGGATAGGCAGTAAATACAATAAGATAAGAGAGTTGACAAAGTGTCAATTGAAACTATGACCTGGGATATCTGTGTTTTCTTTACCTTTAGTATGCCATAACATAGCAGGTGTCCGTAAAATATTAAGATAAGAAAAAGTCAATTTATTCAAGATAGTGTCTCGAGTTAAGGGTCTCATAAGGTATGCTAAGTCAGCTCCATCTGGCCTTGTTGACATAAGAAGAAGAGGTATTCTCTGAGTTTACTTCAGAGAACAAAGAGACTGTTAGGTCCAGGCTCCTCTTCTCTTTGATAAATTCAGACTCTGGCCCAAAAATGATATTAAATGATTATCACTACATATAGTATATTATCTATCAATCTATATTATCTATATATAGATGTTTTATATATATATATATATATATATACTGTATGTCTATACTATGTATATTACTATATATAATACTATATAGTATATATATAACTATAATTATATATATAACATATAATTAATTATATAATAATATGTAATACTGTATTATAGTATATATACTATATATAGTATATTACTTTATATTACATATAATACTACATATATAATGCTATATATAGTATACACATACTATATAGTGTGTCTATATACTGTTCTGACACTATATGTGTGTATATGTATATATATCTAGATAGACAGATATCTTTAGAAATATTTTCTATGCATTTTCTAATAGTATTTTCCTGGCAAGGAATACTTTTTAGTTTATCACCATATTGGGTGTTTTTGTCTGCATTGTTTCACCCATTTTCACAGTGACAGGAAGAACAGGTGTTTTTCTGATGTTTATCGTTTGCTATTTGCTTTTTGAGAAGCCTCGAAAGAGGCATATAAACATTTTTTCATTTAGTTTTGTGAAATTTGGTCAAGTATTGCATGGCTTTAAACACTGCTGAAAAATATTCTAGAAATCTGTCTTCATGTTCTGGACCCTTAGTTTTGCAATGTTTCATTAATAATGAAATTAGAAATATTTCAAGGTATGATAAACATTTAGTGTGAGGTTCATCATTAATGATTGTAATATGGATTATATCCCCCATCATCAATGAGAGTAGAAATAAATCCATATTTCACATAATTTTGCTCATTTCTGATTTGGGGGGCTGACCTGTTGCAGCTGATTAGATTTACCTTGTAAGGTGAAGAGCTTATCCTAGGTGTAGGAGTAGTGTCATCTCTTTCATTTTCTCATTGTTTGGTTGTATTCACATTATGCCTATTATTTGCAATCTGTGGGTAGAAATCTTTTAAAGTTACCTGTCTATTTTGTCACATAAGCTGTAAATCCCATGATGGTTAAAAAGGTTTGAGAGATATAGTTTCTGGATAATTTAATCATTTTGTTAATAAGGCCAGAAGGTTATCAATAAAAGAATGGTCATTTGGCCATCTGTCTTAGAGCAAAGACAATCTTTATGGGCAGGTTGAGAGATTCACAGAAGAATAAATGTTCAAAGAGGGGTTGAGAGTCACATTATTGTTGGAAAATATCTCTGTACTCAGACCACCCTCAGCCTTGGCCTCTCTAGACAAAAGGATCTGTCTCCATCCAACCTTGAGTAGAACCCAATGGACTTCCCCACCTTAGTAAATTCAGTCTCATTATTAGCAATGTCCTGCAAGAGATTTGACTTTTTAAAATCAGGAATTTGGAAGAAAGGGAGAACTTGGAATCTCCCAAAGATATTGGTTATTAGTAATCATTTTTTTCAAAAGCAACAGTACATGAATAACACTATATATCACAACATATGTGAAAGAAGAATTTGTCAACATTATTTGCAAAATGTGGTATGCCAATTTACATATGAACATTGCATTCACATCAATGAAACATTACAATATCAACAGTGAAACATTTAAACCATAAAAAGGACATAAAATATATTACTATTAAACAAGCTCTAGTACCACATTGCCAACTTACTACACTACCTGGGTAACCCCAAAGTCAACTATGTACTACACAGAGATGGCACAGTGCAGTGGAAAGAGCCCTGGCTGCACTGCTTTGGAACTTCTCTGACTTTTCCCTCATGTTCCACCTCCCTTATTGCCCCCTTTCAGTTTTTAGGGTTGTGTGTGTGTGTGTGTGTGTGTGTGTGTGTGTATTGTCTTCCCCTCTTAGATTATAAGATCTTTTCCTGTATTTGTATCCCCAGTGCTTTGCCCAGTACCTGTCACATAATAGGTGCTTAATAAATGGTTATTGACCGATTGACATGGGTTCAAAATGTGGCTATGTCATTTATTGTCTACATTGACTTTAGGCAAATCATGTAGCATATAACCGTCCGACATTAGGGCTGAATGAGGATGTCAGTGTCTGTTTTTATAATAAACATTAGCAAAATAGAATTTATTTGTTATTTTTGAAGTTAAAAATAAGCAGAAATAGAAATTATGCCATTTTCTTCTTAGGCGTAGATCATCTTCGGTGTGGACACCTTACTTTGTAGACCACTATCTACAACTGGAGTATTAAGCTGAAAAGGAGTGGTTCGATTCTCTCCATCCATCTGAGGAGAGGTTTCTTTGGGGCTATTATACACTTGGTTGAGTTCCTTACCCAGAAGTTCAATGGAACTTCTAGGAACTTAAGGAACCAGAGGTCTAGTCCCTATCCCTATGTACAAGGCACTCACTGGCTGCAGAGACAAAAAACAGTCCATCACAATCCCAAAGCAATTTACAATTTAGAAGATGGCCAAGGGTGAGAGATGAAGGGAAGGAAGAGGGTTGAGGCAGGTATATAGGAATATAATACAAGTTAGAATAGAATAGAATAGAGTAGAATTAGAATGGAATGGAATGGAATGGAATGGAATGGAATGGAATGGAATGGAATGGAATGGAATGGAATGGAATGGAATAGAATGGAATAGAATAGAAGTCCCACAGAATGACCTGATAGAGATTCAGGTAGGCTGTTAGCAGCACAGTGGATAGAGCGCTGGCATCAGGAAGTCCTGAGTTCAAATCCCACCTCAAACACTTACAGCTGTGTGACCCTAGGCAAGTCACTTAATCTGTTTGCCTCAAATTCCCCAACTATAAAGTGAAAATAATAATTCCTCACAGGGTTGTTGTGAGGATCAAATAAGACAATATTTGTAAAGCACTTAGCATAGTGCTTGTCGTATAGTAGGTTCTATATAAATGCTTATTCCCTCTCTTTTAGCTTAGAATATCAGAGAAGGCTTTAAGGAGGAAAAGACAATGAATGGCAAATAACTACTGGGAATGGCAGCTTTCTCCCTTCTACACCTCCCCTCTTTCCTCCCCCTCCCCCATTGATCTTACTTCCTCACAGGTATCCAGACACAACACTCCTGGGAAGAAGGGGCTAGCCATCTTTACTTATTGCTAACCAACAGGGTTGGTTACACAGGGCAGGTAAACCAGCTTCCCTGAAGGAGCAAAGTATGCTGAGGGAGAGACAGGAGGCAGTATGTGCTGGGCCAGTCACCACCTTGATCACCATCTTCCCCCAGACTCTGACAAAGGTAGTCTAGGACCAAGAGCCTTGGGAATGGCAAACTTCTAACATGATTCTCTCAGCTCCCACCCTGAGAAACAAACCCTGTGGAGATGCAGCCTAGCAACTGTTTCTGCAGGTGTTGTAGACACAGATCTATAAAAAGACCCAGAAAATAAAGTTTTTGTCACTAAAGTCTTTGTTCAATATCAGAAACTGATACAAATTTATCAGTGGGAATGACATTAAAGAGGAGGCCTCTGCTTTACTGCTGTACCTAAGTCCAGGGTGCATCAACTTCATGGTCAATGTGTACATCCCTGGAAAGTACACCACCAAGGAAAGTGAACTTATCCACAGCACTCAGAACATCTCCATTTGCTGTAACTGATAGTTCCACATATAGATGATGTGGTGTTGGCTGATGGAGCACCTGTGTTTTCTTGGTTCAGTTGTTAGGCCAAAATTAGCGCAAGCAGCAAAATTAGCACAAGTTCCAAAGGAAAGTATGGGAGAGAAGAGTAATACTGACCAACAAACTGAAGGTTTACAGAGCCATTGTTCTGACCTCATTGTTATATGCCTGTGAAACACTGACAGTATACCAGCACCATATCAGGAAACTGAATCTCTTCCATTTGAATTGTCTTAGGAAGACTCTGAAGATCACACGGCAGGATAAGATACCTGACACTGAGGTCCTTACTCAAACTAAACTGCCAAGCATTCAAACTATGCTTCAGAGAGCACAACTCTGATGGGCTGGTCATGTTGTTTGAATGTCAAACATACACTTACCCAAAAGACTATTCTATGGAGAGCTCACACAGGGCAAGCAATCACATGGTGGTCAGAAGAGGTGACACAAAGACACTCTCAAGGTCTTTCTCAAGAACTTTGGAATTGATTGTGTGACATGGGAGACACTGGCACAGGATTGCTCAGCATGACGGTGTGCCCACATCAGAGAAGGTGCTGTGCTCTATGAGCAAAGCAGAATTAAAACAGCTCAAGGGAAATGCAGGATGCGCAGATTTGGAATATCCATCCCAGAGGTTCACATGGGACTGTTTGTGTCCAATATGTGGAAGAGCATTCCAAGTCATATTGGTATGGTCAGCCACAGTCAGACACATTGAAGCTTTTTATCATGGAGATATCATTTTGGTCCTCTTTGAGAAAAAAGGGCAACAGCCAGAAGGTCCAGGCTACTTTTCTATCTGATTTGGAGTTGAAATGTAGGTGTTGTACTCCTCCTTTAGAATGTGAACTTTTTTAAAATAGTATTTTACTACATGTCAAGACAATTTTTAGCATTCATTTTTTTACAAGATTTTGAGTTTCAAATTTTTTTCCCTCTCTCTCCCCTCCCATCTTCCTAAAATGGTAGACAATTTGATATATGCGCAATTATGTAAAACATATTTCTGTATTAATCACAGTTGTGAAAGAAACAGATCAAAGGGAAAAACGCCCCCCCAAAAATGAAAAAGAGATGCATTGATCTGCATTCAGAGTCTATCAGTTTTTTGTCTGAATGTGGATAGCATTTTCCATCCATAATGTACCTATCTTACATCATTGTGTTGCTGAGAAAGAGCTGAGTCATTCATAATTGATTATCACACAATGTTGCTGATACTGTGTACAATGTTTTTCTGGTTCTGTTCATTTCGCTTTGCATCAGTTCATACAAGTCTTTCCAGGTTTTTCTGAAATATATCAGTTCATCATTCTTATTGCACAGTAGTATTCCATTACGTTCATATATCACGGTTTTTCAGACATTCCCCAATTGATGGGCATCTCCTCAATTTCCAGTTTTTTGCCACCATGAAAAGGGCTGCTATTAATTTTTTTTGCACATATAAGTCCTTTTTCCTTTTTTATGATATCTTTGGGATATAAACCTAGTAGTGGTATTGCTGGATCAAAGGGTATGCACAGTTTGGTTGCTCTTTGGGCATAGCTCTAAATTGATCTCCAGAATGGTTGGAGCAGTTCCTAAGTCCACCAATAGTGTGTTAATGTCCCATTTTCCCCACATTCTCTCCCACATTTATTATTTTTCCTTTTTTGTCATATTAGCCTATCTGGTAGGTGTGAGGTGGTCTCAGAGTTGTTTTAATTTGCATTTCTCTAATCAAAAGTGATTTAGAGCACTTCTTCATATATCTATAGATAGCTTTGCTTTCTTCATCTGAAAACTGCCTGTTCATATTCTTTGACTATTTATTAAGGGGAAAGGCTTATATTCTTACAAATTTGACTCAGTTCTCTATACATTTGAGAAAAAAGACCTTTATCAGAGATCTATAAAGATTGTTTTCCAGCTTTAGGCTTTTCTTCTAATCTTGGTTGCATTGGTTTTGTTTGTGCAAAAGATTTTTAATTTAATGTAATCAAAATTATCTATTTTACATTTTGTAATGCTCTCTATGTCTTTTTTGGTCATGAATTTTTCTCTTCTCCATAGATCTGACAGATGGACTATTCTTTGCCTTTCCAATTTGCTAATGGTGTCACCCTTTACATCTAAATCATGTACTCATTTTGACCTTATCCTGATCTATCATATGAGATGTTGGTCTATACCTAGTTTGTACCCTATTGTTTTCCAGTTTTCCCAGCAGTTTTTGTCAAATAGTGGGTTCTCATTACAAAGGCTGGGGTTTTTGAATTTATCAAACACTAGGTTTCTATGGTCATTTACTAAGGTATCTTGTGTACTTAGTTTATTCCACTGATCCACCACTCTGTTTCTTAGCCAGGACCAAATAGTTTTGACGATTATTGCTTTGTAATATAGATTGAGATCTGTACTGCTAGGCCACCTTCCTTTGTATTTTTTTTTCATTAATTCCATTGATATTCTTGATCTTTTGTTCTTCCTGATCAACTTTGTTATTTTTTTCTATATGTGTCTATAAAGTCATTTTTTTGACAGTTTGGTTGGTATGGCACAGAAGTAAATTAATTTAGGCAGAATTGTCATTTTTATTGTATTGGCTTGGCCCACCCATAAACAATTGATATTTGTCCATTTATTTATATCTGACTTTATGTGAAAAGTGTTTTGTAATTGTGTACATGTAATTCCTGCGTTTGTCTTGGCAGGTAGACTCTCAAGTATTTTATACTGTTTGCAGTTATTTTCAATGGAATTTTTCTGTCTCTTGCTGCTGGACTTGATCCTCACAACCACCCTGGGAAGTGGGTGCTATTATTATTCTCATTTTATAGTTGAGAAAACTGAGGCAGACAAAGGGTGAAGGCCTTCCCCAACATAACTAGCATCTAAGGTGAGATTTAAACTCGAGTCTTTCTGAGCCAAGGTCCAGTGTTCAGCCCCCTGGGCCACCTTCCTGTTTCCTAGATTTCAAAGAGAAATGTTTGGCTTGTAAAAGTCTTCATATCCTGGCCCCTTCCTACCCAACTAGTCATATCTTATTCCTCATACCCCAACTCCCAGTAGTCTGTGATCCATTGATACTGGCCTCCTGCCTGTTCATCTCATGGCACTCCATCTTCTGACTGAGCATTTTCCCTGACTGTCCTCCATGTCTAGAATGATCTCCCTCCCTCCTCTCTGTTTCTGTTTCCCTGGTTTCCTTCAAGTCTCACCTTCTACCAGGAGATTCTCCCAGTCCTTTTTAATCTTACTGCCTTCCCTCTTTAGACTACCTCTGATTTATACTGAATATATTTTGTTTTACATGGTTGTTTCCACATTACCACCACTAGACTGTGAGTTCCTTGAGAATAGGGACTAGATTTTTCCTTATATTTATCCCCAGTGCTTTAGCACAATGCCTGACATATAGCAGGAACTTAGTACCTTTTTGACTTGACTGGCCTGACTTTGGGATTTATCTTTGCCTTTCTACCACCCCACTCCCTTCAGGGAACACAATTCCCAGATGACCCCTCAAGAAGGTTCGATCCTGGCACCCTGGGGATTAACTTTACAGCCTGAGATTTGGGAGTGTCAGGTGGTGTGTTGTGTAGATGGGAGGTGATAGGCAATTTCCAAAACACTATTCTTTGACATATGAAGGATGCAAGAAACTCAGCAGGAGAGACTGTTAGGACTGCATTGTACTATTGTGCTATATTGGACTAATCTGTTTCTAGCCTCATTGACACCTGACACTTAAGTAGCACCTTCTAGTATTTTCTTTATTCCTCACTATCTCACCCCCTCACCCCAACCCCAATTTCATAAAATTTGGAAGCGAGTTTTTCTGCATCATCAATTTATTGTGGAGTAAAATTAGAGCAAACATGAAGATGTGGAGAGATTACCAACTCTTCCTCTTCCATCATTAATAGGGAAAAGTGGGGTGGAGGAAAGCAAAGATAAAATTTAAATTATACAATACAGAGGAAGTTGTAATAGAAAGAGCATTAGTCTGCTGGGACTTAGGAGGTATGGGCTCTAGTCCTGACTTTTGCCAATGATGATGTGACTTTTGTTAATAATTAAAATTCACATTTGTATAGTTTTATAGAGTTGACAAAATGCTTTCCCCATGCCAACTTTGAGGGTTTCTTCATTTTACAGATTAGGAAAATGAGGTCTAGAGAGGCAACCTGTAAAATGTGTGGGGTCCAGGGAGGCATGGTCATGGGCTAGATGACCTCTGAGGTCTCTCCTGGCTCTGAGAGTCTATCATCTATATCATTTGGGGGTAGAGTGCCTAATAATGTCCTGTATGTAGTTGAGATTTTTCACAAATGTGAACTTAGATTGCATTGGAAAATCTGAACAGGAAACTTGTAGGAAGAATGAGGTTGGGATAGGGTGGGGAGGGGGAAGACCCCGAGAGACAGGTTGAAACTTGGATCTTCCTGATAGAACTCCCAGAGCAATTTATAGGGAATCTCTTTGGGATGAAGATCCCTAGCTGTATTCTAAACCAGGATTGGGTTTGGGGCCAAGCAAGGTCAGTGGACTCTAAGAGCTCTTGGAAAGGGCCAGTCAGAGGTCATAGTCTGAGGGCCATTCAGTTTGGCTGGTTGAGGGTTTGGGAGGAGAATGAGTAGTGGTGACTTTAGAGCTAGGAATGGGAATAAGGAAATCCAATACAACACTAGTATTTTTATCTTGATTCTGCAACAAGGTCTGGTCACGGAGTGGTGGAGAATTACAAAGTGGCTCAAGACAGCACCGAGAAGACACCCAAAGACCCGGCACAGGGGAGGCCAGTGACACGGAGCATTCCGAGAGCCGATTCTTCGCCCTGCAGTCGCTTATGATGACTTCCTCCTTACTGCCTGAAGGGACAGAGAGTTACTCTCCCCATTCCACCCAGATCCCCATTCTGCAGAATATCCTTATTCTGCCTCTCAAATGATGGTCTTGGTATTTCCAAACTGTCCTTCTTAAGTCATTCAGTCCTCATTTCGCATTCATTGTCCTAGGTCATCAGTAGATGCCTGGGGGCACTGTCCTTTTTTGGTAGCCAAACTACCTTTATCACCTTCTAGGTATTTGAATCCTGGCCCCAAACTTTTCCACCCTTAACCCCAACCGTGCCTTGGTGTTAAAAATTTGACAGAACACAACACTACAATGAAAATTTGCAGGCAGGGACTTGGGATGTCTGCGGTGTCATGAGGGATCTGAATAAAGTTAAGAGGAGAAGGGAGCTGAGAAGAGGATGAAATGGGGGCAGAATGGGGACGGACTGAAGTGAGAGTAGATCAACAATTTGTTATCTTAGCATAGTTGTTTGGACAGAATTAAACCAATGGAGTAAAGAACTGGCAGCAGGGTTGAGAGTAGCAGGAGCCACCAGGATAGTTTGGGAAGAGAATAATGACAGTCTAAATATTAGTAAAGGTGGGGGCTCCTGATGTTGCAATTTCAGTGAGGCAGACAGGAAGATCTGGAAAGGCTGTTTAATAAGGTGGGGAAAGGGGTGGAGGTCACTCACCATTGTGAATAATGGTGGTTAGGCAGCCTCCACCCTTGGCGGTGAGGCAGATGTCAGAGCCCAAGACACAGCCTAGTTCCTTGGTCTCCAGGATGCATCGGTAGCAGCGTAGGAATTTGGGATAGGGAGAAGGGAGTCGGGGGTTGAGGTGGAGGTTGGCGCCTAAGAGGAGAGGGGTTTGGTAGCCGAGCAATCCTGCCCAACCCTTCCCCCCTGGTATCCACCTTTCTCTCCCAATCCCAGATCAGTTTCTGAGACACAGGATGAAAAAGGGGGTGGAAAAGACCTTAGATTACGCACAGTTCAATCTTATTTCAGAAAAGAAAACTGAAGCCTAGGGTCAGACACAGGGGTGATCACACTAGAACTCGGGTCTCTTAATCAAATCCAGGGTGCTGTCCCCTGTGACGTGCTTACCCAAGGTCAAGTTCAGCAACACTCCCATAAGGACGATGGCTCTCATTGGGAGAGCTCAAGGGATGATTCCCAACACAAGATGTGACTCGCAGCAATCGCTGTGTTGCCTCAGAAGCCAGAGGGCCACTCTGGACTAGAAGTTATATAACTATTCCCACTCCTCCAAGGGAGTGTACATATGCATGCTGGAGTGGGCAGCGGAAGGAAAAACTGCCCATAACCCCGAAGGCACAGGGTGTTCTCACCCACTCGAGGTCCGGTGACCAGGGCAGCGTTGGAGGAGGGGGCAGGAAGTTAGTGAGCAGAGGGCAGGACTGAGGGTGACACGAGAATCGCGGGGTCCTATTTCAATGTCGCTAGGTGACTCTGCCCCTCGGCTCTTCTGGCCCTGAGACAACAATTCCTAATGAGGTGGAACACTTAAATCCGTTTCCAAATTCCGCAACACCCGTCCACCGGACAAGACCCCCAACCGCAGGAGCTGCCGGCCCTTCAAAGCCGCAGCCGCCGGAAGCCGTGGGCAGCCACGTGGGGAAGCACGCCAAGGCCCGGGGGCGGCTCCCGCCCCGGCCCAGCAGGCGGGGCCGGCCTGACCTAGTCCCGCCTCCCCCGGCAGGCACCACTGCCCTCACAATGCAGGCTCCACCCCCGGACAACCAACAATCATAACAACCCGGGCTCCTGTCACATTGACGGGGTCAAATCATCGACCTCTAGCTTCTAAAAACAATTTGCCTTAAGAGAATCTGCAAGCTTTGAAAGCGGCGGTGACAGCAGAAAGCCTAGATGCTTTCTTGAGAATCTCTCTCAGTGGACTGACAGAACTTTTGGAAGAGCCTGAGGTGTCACAAGAACAGGATTTGAAATAATTTACCCTCCACCTTTCTATGACCGGACTTGAACCTTCTCTAGACTCTAATCTTGGCTTCTGCTCTTCTCTCAAACACAATCTTCCATTTTATGTTGCAGATTAGGCCAGTTTTTGGGGGGTGGGGCTCAGTGCCTAGGTTTTGGTCATATTTAAAAATTTCCCTTTTCCCCAGTCACTGGGCTGAAGCTGCGCCTTTTCCTCCACTTTATTTCATACTCCCACCACACCACCACAATAATGACTTCTTCTTAATTTAAACTAAAAACCATTAGGGGTTCTGGAAAGGTGTGTGTGTACTGGGGGGAGGGGGAAAGGTGTCACAGCCTGAGGTGTTGGGGGGGAGGGGAGGAGACAAGTCAGCGGATGGTCTTGACAGGGCTCTTGAAGTTGCTGGCTGCCTGAAGCTGCAGTTGATAGGCCATAGGGTGGATCTTGAAGCCATACAGCCTGGGGAGAGGGAAAACATCAGAAAAGGGCAAAGTGGGACTAGTCCCCACATTTTCATCCCACTACTGAGTGGGATGGGGCCCTCTTTGAGATCAACTCCTTCCAACAAACTACCTCCACCTTCCTTCTTTCACTTGGTTTTCAGGGGAGATATTCCCAAGAAAGAGGGGATGGTGAGGCCTCATCAACCCATTCTATCCCATTCTTCTTCCATTCTCACCTGGGCACAAATTGGTTGGCAGGCCGTTTGGGCCTGTACTCAGGATGCACCATGAAGAGCATGTGGGGAAAGCCAGTGCCAAAGTAAGCACCATCTGTGTGGTGGTGCCTGGACGACTTGGGGGTGTAAACATCCATGCACTTGGGGCAGTACAGCTTCACCATGGCCTCACCTGGTATGTCTGACAGGCCTAAGAGCAGTGGGAGGCAGCTTCAGCATCTAATTCTTCACCTTCCCCTTGCCCCCAACCAAAGACCCAGGCACTTAAATGGTCCCATAAATCCCAATTTCACTCCTCCTTAGGAATTCCCTTTCCTCTCCCTCCAGTACTTACCAATGGGCAACATGGGCTGGTTTTCACAATATACACGGGGACAATAGCCAAAGTCTCCCTGCTGGTATTTTTCCAACTGAGAGGAGGAATATAATTAAGAAACAGGCAGAATTAATGTACTGGTCTAACGGAAGCTGTGCATACACATATACATATAAGTTTGTGTCTATGTCTATGTCTCTCTCTAGATATAGGTATATAGACATATATCCTTGGGACACATTTCCACTATAGGTGTAAATTGCTCCCTCTATCTCTAAAGCATTCACAGTAATTACTAGAACTAGATAGAGCTAGAGCCAATTATTCCTTTCCCCTTGCTCCTGTTATGAGTTTTCTTTGTTTAGACATGAAATTTCTTAACTTTGTCCCTGTGAAGCTAGTGGTCATCTCAGATGAAGACAGTAATCCCCTAAATGTTAAACGGCTTCTATTTCCCTAACAAAAAGAATAAAAACTACATGGGAACTAAACAAACCTGTCATAAAAATTAAAACTAATTGTGCAATAGCCTAATTTTGAACTTCATCCTCCCATATGTGAAAATCCTATACAAGTTCTGATTCCTTGCTTTTTATCTAAGGATAATAAAAAAGTAATTTTCACTTAAGTTTCTTTTAGTTTCCTCAACAATCAGTAAACAGAATCGGATTGAGATGGGATAATCTCACCATCTGGGCGATGCCACGGTTTGTGAGGATGTAGCGGGCATGAATCAGTCCATACAGCATCTCGGCTGCCTGCTCGATCAGGTCACTCTGGTTAGGGTTGTCCTCCAATTCCTCATCTGAAACATACCCCCCACACCCAAACCAGGACCCAGTTAGCTATCACTCAACCTTTTCCCTATGGAACCCTATCCCCTAGGAAATACCAGTCAGATCAACCTTCTCTCCACCCTCCTTTTGTCCGCAGCCCACTCATCCTTACTCTGCCCAGGAACCTGAGTCCAGCTGCCTAACCAATTTAGAACAACAATGCTCTCCACAGAATACTGTTGTATAAATCTCTGAGTTCCTTCTACTTTTCCCCCTGCAAACCTGACACATAAACTAATATAGGTGAACCGTGCATACTAGTTTGAAGCTGGGTACAGGAGGCTGGAAGATACCAAGAGAAGGAAAAAAATGGGGGGAAGGACAGAATAAGACGGCAGGCTCAGAATGCTGATGAATTCTATTACAAGTCAAAAAATTTAAGTAAGAGCTAAGGGCACAGAATAAGAGCTACAAGATTCAGAGTTAGGGAACTTGGGATCAGGGAGAAGACTCATATATGTGGGAAAACTGGAATAAAGGAGGCAGTTGGGGGTATCTCACCAGGTTCCAAGTCAAGGATCATGTCTAGTGCCTGCCTATAGTGGGGCACTTGTTCATTGAGCCCTGTGAGGTTGAACTTGTCTTGGATATAGTCTTCATCCACCTGTTAGAATGCAAAATCAAGGGAAGAACTCTGGCATTTGGATTACTAGCACTAGTTACTACCGAGACAAGTTACCACTGATGTGTCATATAACAGAACTATAATCATTTTACCCTCAAAGGGGTCCTCCAACTCAATTCTTCCCTTACTAATATAGCAGATAATTGTTTGCCCCTTCAATCTGACAGGAATCACAAGTCATCTCAGTCTTTCTCCATTATGACAACAGAGCAAGGGTTCTTAATCTGTGGTCTGTGAACTTGTCCTCCCCAACTCAATAGTTAATAACTACATCAATACATTTGGTTTCCTCTGTAATTTTATGTACTTTATGTCTTTAAAACGTTATTGTTTAGCGTCCATAGGTTCTACCAGACACAAAAAAAGGTCAAGATTGCCTAGCCTTCCTCAGTGGGGGAATAGCAATATCCCAGTTATGATACAGCCACTTCAGATTCTTTAGCCCCTCCTATGGAGACTCCTGAATTCAGTGTCTCCCTTAAATAGTGGGAGGGCAGGACATCGGGTTCCTGAAAAAAGGGGAAGCTTCAGGGGCACAATGCCATGGTATACGATGACAGTGAGTGAAGGGCAGTACCAAGGCCTGGAGTGGCTAGCACAGAGGGACTGCCAGAAGAGTAAATGAGAGGAACGGACACATGGAAGACATTGTGTCTGAGGGTCATTAGTAAATGGGAACCTGGGGAGCCCTTAATGACTAGAGATCTTACCTCACAGAAGAATTCATTGCCTCGAAGCCCACAGAACCATGAGATCCATGATACTTCCTCTGAGCTACTCATCTTTACGTCAGCTGAGGGAAAAGAGGTTAGCCTGGAGGGCGAAAGGCCAGCCTCTCTCCAGGGCTCTCCATCCCTTTGACATTCTCTGCCTTCCCCGGGCCCCCTTCCGCAGGGGGCTCACCATTCCCCTCTCCAGGCTCACAGTTATGGGGAGCCTTGCTCCACATCCAGGTGAGAACTCCTCTGCAGCCTTTCCCCCGCCCCGCGCCCCCAAATCTCATATTCTTAGCTGAGCCTTTTCTTCCCGAGGCTCAGAAAACCTCTGTCCCTTCCCTGTCCCCTTCCCCCCGTGTGAGTAGAGGGGGGCGATCCAGGCCTGGATCAGGCTCCCTCCTCACACCCCCTTACCGACCCCCTCGGCTGCTCAGAGGTCCCTCTCCTCCCCCCGGGAGGCCGGGCCCCGGCCAACTTCCGCAGGCCCGGTTCTCTGGGCTGCTCCCTCCGAGGGCCGCCCCGGGCCGCTCAGCCCCTTTCCCCGAGACTCCGGAGCTTGGGGCTTCTCTGAGGAGGACCCTCAGCGTCTCCGCGCACCCTGGGTCCGGGACCACCTTGGCCTCCCCTGCCCTTCCTTAGGACCTCTCCCTCCCCAAGGCCAGGCGTCCTCAGGTCCCGCCCCCAACGTGCGGAAGGGCGCCCTACGACTCACCTACCGGGCCGGGGCTGGGGAGGGAGAGGGAGAAGTTGCTCCCAGGGGCGGCGGCGGCAGCAGCAAAGCCGCGCAGCGAAGGCCGCGGACCCGACCGCGGCAGGCGAAGCGGTGGGGGGGTAGGGGGGAGGGGAAGGGGGAAGAGAAACGGGAGGGCGGGAAAGTACACAGAGCGCAGGCGCAGGAGGTCAGGCTCCCCCCGTGGAAGACGGGATATGGAGTCCCTGAACAGTAGTAAGGCTGGGCTAATAATACGACTTCCGGAAGACACCCTTGCCCCTGTCCTCTCAGTGAAATAGGGCAGGGGGCGGGGCCACAAAGGAGGAAGGACTGGAGGCTCTCCTCTAAGATGCTGGAAACAGGAGCCCGAGATCGAGGTTAGCGCTGGTGAACATGGGAAATGTAGTCCTCGTGCCCACAGAGAGCAACACCCAGACTAGGTAAGGTTTGGAGAGTCTTTCTCCTACACATCAGCGAGCCGAACAAGATTGGGATTAAATTGGAATTGGACCGTCTTTCTCCTATACGTCTCACAGGTAAGGTATCTACAATAACGGTCTAGCTCTTCAGTTTATACTAAATGTACTGCATACTTCCCCAGTCATCTATCTGTCATCCCTCACCCTTATTTCCAGTCATCTCCCCTTTTCTCACAATCCTCATCCCCCTAACTAGCCTTCATCATCCCATTCTCCTCAATCATTTTTCATCATCCAGTACTTTAACAAACTTTTATATAAACGCCTGTTATATATTCAAAGCACTGATGGGTGTGGGATTACAAAAGACACTATGAAAAACACTACTGGAGAATACATGTATTCCAGTATTCCAAGTTGATCTGTGCAATCTCATTGATGTGGGTATTTTTCGACCCCGCAATGAGGTACATATACATAAATACAAGATAATTTGAGAGAAAACTGAAATCTAGGAGGATTAGGAAAGGCTTCCTGCAGGAGTTGGCATCTGAGTTGAACCTTCAAAGAATTCTAAGATATGAAAGTGATGGAGTACATTCCAGAGATGAGACACATTTTTCCTGTACATTTTCCTAAGTGAGGTTGGAAAGTCTTTCCCCTACATATCTCACAGGTAGAGTATGTATCATAATGCTTCTCAGTTTATTCTTAATCTTTAAAGGCACAGCACATCACAGAAGCAGGAGATGGAATGCCAAATTCAGAGAAAAGTAAATAGGTCAGTTTGCCTATAACACAAGAGTGGATGAAGGAGAGTAGTGTGAAATAAATCTGGGGAACTAAACTGGAGCTAGATTGTGACTTTAAAAGCTAAATTGAAGAATTTGTCTTTTATCTTAGAGGCAAAAGTAAGCCACAGAACTTTCTTGATTAGGGGAGTGCCTTGTTCAGATCTGTGTTTTAGCAAGATTTTTTTGCTTCTATGTTAAAGATAGATTGGAAAGGGAACACATTGGAAACAGAAAGAGCAACTTGGAGGCTATTACAATAGTCCTGGCTAGGCATGATGAGTGCTGATTGCATGGTGGGAAATGAGTTCTATTTTGGATACGCTGAGTTGGAGATCCAGGTGGAAATATCCAGCAGCCAGTCAATAGACTTTATTCATCAGTGTTTTTGTCTTTGTATCCAAATGCCTAGTACAGTGCCTGGTACACTGTAGATGCTTAACAAGTGTTTGTGGAACTAACTGATCTGGAACTTGAAATCTGGGAGAGAGATTAGGGCTAGATATGTAGATTTGAGAGATATCTGTATACAGATGATAATTGAATCTTTGGGAACTGATATAAAGAAATACTGTAAAGAAAGAAAAGAAGGGGACCCAAGACAGAGCCTCAGGGGGAACACCCATGCTTAGTGGTTTGAATACCTATGATGTTCCAGCAAGGGAGACTGAGGAATGGTCCTTCAGGCTTGAAAACCAGGAGAGTGTAGTGTGATAAAAGCTAAGTTGAGAGCAAGTATTTAGGAAGAGGGGGTGATGAACAGTTTCAAAAACTGAAAAGATGAGGAATGAGAAAAGGCCATTTGATTTATAATTTAAAGAAAATTAATAATTTATAATGAAATTATTAATAACCTTGGAGAAACCCGTTTTGGTTGTGGTAGTGGGAGAGGTATGGAGTTGGGCTGTGAAAAGGATACATGTAGGATGATAGTTTGAGGGTGTGCTAGTGAGGGTTTAGGCAAGGATGGGGAAGGCTTGAGCATGTTTGTAGATAAGAGGGAAGGAGTCAGTGGATAAGAGGAGAGAGGGGCAAGCTCTGGGAAGAGATAAGATGAAGGGGTACAAGTTGAGAGAGGACTGACAAGGAGAAGGGGTGCCTTCTTATAAGAAGAAAATGGGGGATAATTGAGAGGGTTGGTTTATAGAATAGGTAAGAACAGTTCATGAAGGATAGCTTCTATTTTCTCAGTAAAGTATGAAGGCGTTCCTTCATCCCATCTTCCTTCATCATAGTTCATCTTCCTCTCTCCCTTTATCCAACCTTCATTACCCCTATCTTTTATTTCTTCCTCCAAGTTGCCAATTAACCCTTACCATCTATCTCTATTCCCACCTCTCCACAAATCACCCCATACCAAGTTAGCCCCTGCGCCAGCTCTACCAAACAGGTCCTCATGTCCACCCTCCTCCAGAGCACTGGATGACCAGGTTTCTTTTTTGCCCCTTCTCTCCAGAGAATGGAGGTGGGGTGGTACTAGGGAGTGAAAGGGTTTAACCCCAGCCTCCGGGGTAAAGGGCTTGTCATGGGAGGGGGCCGCTAACCTGAGGTGGCACCAGCCATCCTGTTAGTTGTCCCCTTGCCCTTCTCCATCTCCTCCTCCACTCCTAGGGGCTAGGCTGGCCTGCAGCAGCACAGGGCTCTTTGTCTAGCCCTCAAATGCTGGTTGCACTAAGAGTGAGAGGCAGCCTGGCCCTAATTCGCGTTTAGACTTGGCTGCACCCTGCAGGCCTGTGCCCACCTTCCTTGGGCAGCTGACTCCACCGAAACCCCGTCTCTGGCCCCAGGAAATGGGCTTCGGGGGCCACTCTGAGAGGAACGAAGCACATTGTGGGGCGTTATGCAAACGAAGAACCCTAACGGCCGGTGCCCCTCCCTTCCCCCACGGGGGCCTTCGCGCCTCTGAGCACGCGCCTGCCTCGAGCTACCGAGCAATTCGAATCAAACCGGCGGCTAAGGAGCGGAGAAAAGGAGCAAAATAAACAGAACGCGGGCGCAGAATCCCGTGTGTGTGTATGTGTCTGTGTGTCTATCTGCCTCTTTTTAACCACCTCCGCATCGCTCCGGCCTCCAGTCCTCCATCTCGCCAGGTTATTTTACGGGTGCTGTCAAGGCGGCACGCTTCAAGTGTTCCTTTGGTTCCAGACTGAGACTGTAGTTTGACGCAGGCGCACTCTCTTCTCAGTGATCTACTTCCGGAGTGTTTTCTGCGCCGGCGCCGTGTCTCAGCCTGGCGCTGGTTGCTACTGGGACTTGAAGTCGAGTACCGAGCGTAGGGAGTTAGAGGTGGGATCCAGAGAGGAGGCCTGTAATCATTGAACTTACTTCCTGGTTGCCGGTCGCTTACAAGTCTCGGTGGGGGGCTTTGCCGCCCTTTACTGGGTTAGCTTTAGGATGACCCACTTGGCGTTCGCTCCACGCTGGCCCGGTAACTGCTCCTGAGGGCGGCTGGCTTGATGTTCCCCCACCCCAGCAGTCATGACCCGCCCCGCCCTTATCGCCTTCACCCCGGCCCGGGACTCGAGTGACCACTGGAAGGACGGGCGGCAGCAGCCGGAGTCGGAGCTCCCCCTGGACGGTGCAGCCGCCCGGAACTTCTATGAAGCCCTGGTCGGGGTGGAGGGAGACGCCCTCAGAGGGCCCCCGGCACCCTCGCGGGCGCCCCCCAAAGGCAGAAAACGGACGCAGAAAACTAGGCTGGAGAGGGCCGGGGCCGCGGCGGGAGCGGCTGCGGCCCGCGCCGAGAGCGATGGGACCCGGGAGCGACAGACCGCGCGGCTCCTGCGGGCTGCGCAGGCCGGGGACGTGCGGCAGCTGCGCGCCCTGTTGGAGCCCCGAGGCCCGGGGGCCCGCGGGGCCCATGTCAACGTCAACGCCCGGGACGCTTTCTGGTGGACCCCGCTGATGTGTGCAGCCCGGGCGGGCCAGGGACCGGCAGTGCGCTACCTCCTGGCGCGAGGAGCCGCCTGGGTGGGCGTCTGTGAGCCCGGGGGGCGCGATGCTGCCCAGCTGGCCGAAGAGGCCGGCTTCCCCGAGGTGGCCCGGATGGTCCGAGAGAGCGGTGGAGAGGAGAGGCCCCAAAGCCGGTGAGTGGCAGCCCCCTGCCACCGTCCCAGTCTAGCAGCTGACGGGGAAGGGTCCGAGTCACCAAGAAAGTTCGGTGACCTTCCCTGCGAGCCTGGAGCTTACTGGCTAAGGGCGAAAGCCATGCAAACAGCTTCATGCTGGAATTAATAAGAAAGAGATAAGGCGCTAGCATTAAGGGAGGTGGATAAAAGCCTGTAGAAAGTGAGGTTTTATCTGGGACTTGAAGCCATGAAGTGGAGAGGAGGAGGGAGAGCATTCCAGGCCTGGGGCACGGCCAGAAAGAAAGCCCATGGTCTGGAAGATTGTCTTGTGAGAGGAAGGCAAGGTGGGCATTATCACTGGATCTCGGTGTGGGGGTGAGTGCGGTGTAGGAAACCTAGAAAGGGACTCGAGGGCTCCCTTGTCCAAGGACTTTATTTACCAAATAGGATTTTAAGTTTGGAGGTGACAGCCCATGGGTCAGATCTGAGGATGCTCCTCAGCCTCTTCCCCCATCTACTGCTAACCTAGGTTCTTGGGAGGATCAGATGAGGTAATAGCTGTAAAGGATTTAGAGCACAGTGCCAGGCACATGGTCAACTTTGCAAATGTTAGCTATCGTCATCTTCACTATTACACTGTCCTACCCCACCCCATTAAGGAGTCGGTGGCCAATAATACCTAGCCTCCTTTCCACCTGGGGATCCTTGAGATTGTTCTCTATGGTAGCAAGGCCCTGGTTTCTAAGGACTGGTGAGAAAGTATACCCGAGGAGTATGGATTAATAAGGTGTGGTCACCCTTTTCAACTCCAGAGCTGAGCCAACCTTGAGCCTCCTGTCCAGTAAAGTAATACAGTCTTTGAAGACTTATTCAATGCCAGTAAAATCTAAGGCGCTGTGTATGCTGGAAGTTGAACATGCAAAACTACACAGATTCCCTGGAAGAGCTTACAGCCTACCAGGGACTGATACGATGCTCTGTCTTACTACCTCTGACTGGGGGAAGTCTGTCTGTCTGGGCCTCAGTTCCTCATTTGTTAACTAGAGAGTGGGGTTGGACTAGATAACTTCTAAATCTCCTTCCAACTTTAAGTTTATTGTAGTTCTTGCATAAGTGTTTTACTAGGTTGAGTAAAAGGCACAAAAGAGCTCCAGAGTGCTTTAGGAAAATTAGAGGAAGAAACATGAGCAGTTGTGTATCAGGCTTCATAGAAGAGGAAGCAACTGAACTGGACCTTGAAAAGACGCCCACCTTCACTCTTTTCTACCTTTTTTTTTTTCCAGGCCCTGCTCTCCATTGCCAAAATACTGTGAGACTTGTAGTTCCCATTACCGAGACACTAATCACAACAGCTCTACTGCTCACCTCCTATCCCTGTCCCATGGGCCTCAGCCACCCCCCTTGCCTCCAGGAGTCCCTGCCTCTAGCCCTGGCTTTCGATTGTTAGTGAAGGGGGGTTGGGAGCCTGGATTGGGACTGGGACCCCGGGGAGAGGGGCGCACTGCTCCCATTCCTACAATCCTCAAGAGAGACCAGGAAGGTTTGGGATATAGGCCAACTTCTCAACCCCGAGTCACACATTTTCCTGCTGGGGACCTTCGTGCTGTGGCTGAAAAAAAAAGAGCACCTCGAGCTGCCACTTTGGGCAAGAGAGAAGAGAGACATCGAGAGGAGAGGAGTCGAGCTTGGGAACGGAATCTACGGACTTACATGAACCTTGATCTCTGATCCTGACTATATAAACTATGATCTCTGATCATAGACTCTTTGGAGACCTGTGACTACCTACCCCCAAGGATCTTACTGCTGACATCTGACCCTGAACTTGGAATTTTAGTCCCTTGGGTCTTCCTAGACTTGAAATCTTGGATTTTGTTTAGTTTGATTTTAGCCTTTGCTGGAGGGAGATTGCAAAGGTTGATTCATCCTTGCTTAAAGTTGAGAAATAAACATATCTTTTTTGTTTTGTTTTGTGATGTTTTCCTGCTTTGGAGGGGAGTAGGACAGTTTTGAGAGAGGGTGGAATTTGGAACTGGGATGGGGAAGGGGCAGCAGTAAACTCATACTGAGTTATCTTCCACCGTTTTGGCTATGTGTTGTAGAGTGATAAAATTTAGAGCTAGAAAAGACTTGAGATGATCTCATTCAACCCATTCATTTTCACAGAAGGGGAAAGTGGGACCAGAGAGGCCAATGAACCTTAAGTAATTTATAAACATTTTAAGTGCCTACTGTGTTCTAAGAACTGTACTAAGTAGTTCTTTAATTGTCTACAGGGCAAAATACAAACTCTTTTGGCATTTAAGCCTTTTCCAATCTATCTTGAACCCATCATTCTTTCTAGACTGATTTCACATTACTTCTCACCCCCCTCAGCCAAAGTGAACTGTTTGATACTCCTCATGTGTAACATCTCCAGCCTCTATGCCTTTGCATAGGCAGTTCCCCATACCTGAAACATTTCAATCTCAAGTGCCAGCTCCTATGAGAGATCTTTTTTGATTTTTCTCTATCGGCACTTTTCTTCATCCTCAGACAAAATATGTTCTATCTTCTTACATATACAAATTCCCCTCAGTAGAATAGAAGTGCATTAAGGGCAAGGACTGGTTTATTTTTATCTTTGTGCTCTAAGCACCTGGCACAGCACCAACTAAGCAGGCTTAAATGCATTTGGAATTGAATTGATACCAATTTCTTTTATCTTTATGAATTTCATGTTATCAGATGCAGGACAACACTCTAGCCTGTTAAGATCTTGGATTCTGACTTCTCCAGTGTTAGGTTATTCCCAGCACTGTGTGATCTGCAAAAATGAATGTGCCGTCTATGCTTTTGTCCAAGTCATTGATACAAATGATAAACAGCACAGGGCCAAGCCAGTTATTTGAGCATTTCTGAATCTCTGATTGTGTCCATACAAGTCATCTAATCTGGAAGACGTCTTTCCATCTCTCCCTGCTTACAAGAATGCTGTGGAATATTTTATTAAATACTTTTGGTATAAGTTACTACAATTTACTTAGATTTTGAGAGGACGGTCAGAGTAGACAGGAAAGACATAACAGATGAGCTGCTGCTTGGTAGACACTGCCCTACTTGGAAGACATGATGAGAAGCAAAGGGAAGGAGATAAGTATTTTGAGTGAAAGAGAGGAGAATGGAATGCCTTCCAAGCATTAGGAAAGACCAGGAAAGTTCAAGCTAGTTTCCTGTAATTTAGACCAGGAATGGGGAACTTTGAAGTGTGGATTCAATCAAAGGGTTGTACTTGAGGATCTAGAGGGCCTCAAGATCACAAGTTTCCCACCCCTGACAGACTCTGTGACAGTAGTAATGTGAGGTAGGACTGGAAAGACAGGTTTGAGCCAGATCATGGAGAGTTTTGAATGCCAGACAAAGAAGTTTGTGCTGACAGCTGGACAGAGAGTGTAGCCCTGGTGATAATGCTTATTATAGTTCAGCTAGTTGCCTAGCAGGCTGCCCCAGGCTTTATTGGCTAGGGGTCTCAACATAGGATTCCTATATGAGCTATCACTGTATAATTCTGTGCTCTGTTAATTTAGGGTTGTTGTTTAGTTTGAAAATCTTATGTCTAAGGAACCAGTGGTGTAAAGATCATAGTTGATTCAAGTGGCTACTGCTCAACACAAACTGGGAATCCAAAAGGATAGTTTCAACCTGTATTGAAGCTCTATATCACATAAGCATAGTCAACAAAACAAATTCTCACGGGTCACATCCAAATTTACATTTCTTATGCATGTTAGTTCATCACCTCTCTGTAATGGGTTGGGCAGCGTTTAGTTGATCATCTTAAATCTTTCAAAGTTGTTTTTAATGATATTCTACTCCTCAGACTCTTACTGGATCATCATTCTTATCATATCATATCCTACACTGAAGGTGTACCCCAAAGCTTTTAGGCTTCTCTTGTCTCTATACTAACTCATTTAGTGACCTCATCAGCTTTAATTTTCTCTTGCTAATGACTTCCAAAACTATAGTCTGTCCCAGTCTTGAGTCTCACATCAATTGCCTTTGAGATATTTTGACCTTGATGCCCTGTAGACATTTTGAATGTCGACTTCGAAATGGAACTAATTATATACCAAATTTCCCTGTTTCTGTCGAAGATACCACTGTTCTTCTGCTCACTCATATTTGCCACCTTGGTGTCAACCTTCATCACATGCTTTCCTCACCCCGTGTAGCCAATAAGTTGCCAAATCTTGTTTCTATTTTAACAATTTTAGAATTTCTCCCTTTCCCTGTACACAATCACCTCCTTATTTTAGATCCTCATCACCTCTCAAGTGACTCCTAAATGGTCTCTCTGCCTTAAGCTTCTTTCTAATTCATCCTTCTTAATGCTCCAAAGGTTGTTTTTCTAAAGCTGGGATATATCCACGTCATTCTCCTCCTTAGTAAACTCTATTGGCACCGTAATACCTTCAAAATCAAATATAAACTCCTCTCTTTGAAATTTAAATTTCTACACAAACTGACCTCAACCTACCTTTTGAAGCTTATCATACATTATTTCCTTCATATATTCTATTATCCAGTCTAACTGGTCTCCTTATTGTTCCTTTCACATAATACTACATCTCTTGACTTTCCCCCATGCCTGGAATATATGCTTTCCTTAAGTCCACCTCTTAAAATCTCTGTTTACCTTAAAAACTTGGCTCAAGCACCACCTTTCTTGATCCCCTTTAGATATCAGTACCTTCCTCCTCCACAATACCGTGTCATGTATCTCTTTTATGTATATGCCACCCTCTTGTTGGAAGGTAAGCTTCCTAAGGTAGGAACTGTTTTGCTTTTCACTTTGTATTCCTAGTTCTGTTAAATACCTGGCATATAGTCAGTGCTTGAGGAATACTTAATAATAAATTTAAAAGATTAAGGATGGTGGCTCAGTGTTATACCTGCCAACTCTTCCTTTTAACTGTAGGAAATAAAGAACAATGTTTTGATTGAACCACCAAGGTTCAATAACTGGGTTGTTTCTTCAACAGGTATTTCCTCCCTCTCCTTTCTCTTTTATGTTTAAAGCCATTTTGATTAGATTCTTAGGAATCCAGGAAAATGCATTTTTATCAACCCTGTTAGGTATACTACAAGTCGGGCAAAGAGTATATTTTCCTGTATTATAAAACATGGTGAAGAATTCCAAAACCCATTCTCAGATGCCATCTTCTTAACTAGATGTCCACTTCTCAAATCTGCCTTTCTCTTCTGAAGTTATGGTATGTAATTGGCATTTGTGATAAAAAACACCACTTATGCCCCTCATGTCTTCAATTTTGTTTCCAGTACCTCATAATCTTTGGCAATGCTGTCCTAGATTCTTTCTGGCAGTGTCATTTATGTCCACATGCATCACCAGAAGTAGGTAATAGTCATCAGGTTTGACAGGTCTTATAAAGTGATATATACCGATGAAAGACAACAAACCTCTCTATTACTGCTAAAGATAGGGAAAAAAACTTCCTTGGTATCCATCAGCAGTGAGTTAATAATCATTTTTACTTATCTTTTTACTTTCATACTGACCAGATTCATTCTCTATATCACTTATAGATCCCCATGAAGCATATGCAATCCTATCCTTATCTCACCCCATATATCTAATCATCAATTTTACCTTTCCAGTTCCTAATACTACCCCTTTCTCCCCTCCGATGCTGCCCATGATAGTATGGGTCTCTCATCATATCTGTATTATTGCAATAGCCTGTTAGTGGGTCTGCCAGCCTCAAGTCTCTCCCGACTCTAGTCCATCCTCCATTCAGTCACTAAAGGGATTTTCCTAAAGTGCAGGTCTGATCATGTTAGCTCTCCTAATTTGTAATCTCTATGACTCCCTATTGCCACCAGGATCAAATACAAAATGCTCTTCTTGGCATTCAGATCCCTTTATACCTAGCCCCCTCCTCCTTTCCAGTCTTCTTAGGCCTTCCTCCCCAAATGTACTGCAGTGATATTGACCTGGCTGTTACAGGAAGAAGACATTCCTTTTCTCACCTCTAGGCATTTTCTCTGGCTCTCTTTTGCCTGGAATGCTCTCCTTCCTCAACTCCACCTTCTGACTTCCCTTACTTCCTTTTAAGTCTCAACTAAAATCCTATTTTTTGCAGGTAGTCTTTCCCAACCCCTCTTAATTCTAGCACCTGCCTTCTCTCTGTTAATTACATCAGATTTATCCTCTGTATATCTAGCTTTGCATATATTTGTTTGCATGTAGTTCCCTCATTAATCTATAAACTCCTTGAGGGCAGGAGCTGTCTTTTGCCTCTGTTTGTACCGCCAGTGATTAGCACAATGATTGGCTTATAGTAAGTAGTTAATTGATTGATTGATTTTATTTTTTTACATTTTGCAGTTTAACAAATCTGAATATGTGGATATCTCCTTTCAACTTTTTTTCCTCAGAATAATTCCCGGAATTTTATTTGTCTCAACCAAAGACACAAACATTAAGTATATTTTAGGGAAAAAGTGATAATCTACATTGGTAACATAGAAGATCATTGTGATAAAAAAAGCCATCCATTACACTACATAGATTGCAATATTCAATTGCATTTTTCAACCAAACTTTTTAAAATCAGGAGCCAAAAAAAGGAGCAAAGTTTACAGTGGATATATATATATTTAATTTCACTGAAACATTTTAATTTTAAATTTTTTAAGTTTGATTTTTTTCTTCCTTTTTACTAGAATTGTTTTCTTTCAAGTTTAAAAGTTGATATGTGTTTTCCCACATAAATATAAGTCTTACAGTTCTATTTCAACAAAAACAGTTTAAAAGTATGTTTCCTTAGAACTTTTTTTGTTAAAAATTAACATTTTCTCTGTTGTTCACTAGAAGTATTTTCTTTGCAATATAGCATTTGATATTTACTCTTCTTATTTGAATCTCCTCTTTTGCCTACTACCACAAATCTCAAAGGATTCCAAATACAGTGGTTATTGTGACCAGTACTATATTACTTCCATTGGGCATTAAGCAGTTACCTATTACCGACTATGTTAATATTGACTGTTACTAATCCCTGATACACAATGTTGATAGTATTCATGTAAATAGGCAGTTTGGTACCATGGAATAACAAGTGGATTTGGAGGTAGGACCTGGGTTCGCATTCCAGCTCTTCCACTTAATGCCTATGTGACCTGATGCAAGCTAGTGTTGAAGAAAAAATATTAATAATAATACTGTATTCTCTTTTTAGGCATTAATTTCCCAGTAACTGTTTTATTTAATATAACATCAATCTATATCTAAGCCATTTCCAGCTTGGAGACAAAGAGAGGTCCAAACTGGTAGAGTCCCCTACGTCCTTGGATATGACTCTGGCCCAAGACAATTTCAGATAACATTTATAGGAATCTTGAACACGGGAAATGTATCTTAAAGTAATTCTGTTTTAACATTCCAGAATTGAGCTACCATATCTCTGTCACCTTCATTCAGGACCACTCTCCTAGAGAAATCTGTATTTTTGAAATGAATCTTTGGGAGGATTCCCACTTCAAAAATACAAATTGACTGGTTGAATGGAAGAGAATATTTTTTATTGGTAGACCCTTCAGGGGATAGAGAGAGGAGGTTGCCATTAATTGGGTCAATATCCTAGTCAGGAACTGGGGTGGGGGAAGACAATATTCTTATCTAAACAGAGGTACTGAGTTAAGTTTCTGGTTATGACTTCTAATTATTTAACTATTTAAATTATTTAATTATCAATTTTAATCCGTTTAATCTAAGGAGACGCCCCCTTTCCCTTTTGTACCAACCTATTATCTATTAGGTCATCAGGGTGGCACAGTGGAAGGAGCTCTTGTTTAGAGTCAGGAAGCCCTTAGCCCTGGAGTCAAGAAGACCTGAGTTGAGCACAAGTCACTTAGTCCTTTTTGCTTCAGTTTCCTCATCTGTAAAATGAGCTGGAGAAGGAAACAAAACCACTCCAGTATCTTCGACAAGAAAACTCCAAATGGGGTCACAAAGCATCTGACACGACTGTACAACAATAATATTCCTATGCTTTTCCAAGGGACTTCTGTAGAAGTCTGGAAACGACTTTAGAGAAAAACACTATTTCTTAATATTTCTAGAGAAACTAAAATGGAAATGTTTACTATGCTTCCACACTACTTAACCTCTTTGGGCATTTATTTCTTCATCTATAAAGTGAAGGGATTGTACGATATGAACTCTAAAATCTCTTCCATCTCCAAATTCTATGTGTTACTGATTATACAATTGTTTAATTGCAAGCAGTATTAATATTATTGCTATTTTTGTCTTACTGTATGCTAAAATTTTGATGTATGTTTGGTGGAGGTGGAGCTGACAAGAAATACAGTGTTTACTATGAATAGTTATTTTCCAGGATTTATATTTATATATTCAGATCACATCCTAGACCTTTTCCTTTTGAACCCTGAGAGATAGAAAGATCTGATAAGGAAATAAACCAGAGTTCTGGCTCAGTTGAATGAATGGAGAAAAAACAACCTCGCTCTTAGACAACTACTTTAGCAAGGATTGGAAAAGAGAACTATATCATCAAGATATTAAAAGAAAAATTATAGTAAGTGCATTTCCCAGTCCACATCCATATAAAGACAAAGCCAAAAGCCTACAGGAAGAGGAACAACCGGAAAAAAAAAAACCCCCGAAAACCCAAAACCCAGCCTGGGAGCATAGTGCACAGAAGTGTATCCAAGGGGGTTAGGTTGTAAAGGGCTTTGAAAGACAAAGAGAGCATTTTGTATTTGAATCTGGAGACATTAGGAAGTCACTGAAATTTATTGCATATGAAGAGGTAACATGATTAGAACTAAGAAAAATCACTTTGGTGGCTAAATGGAGGATGGATTAGCTTGGGTAGACACTTGAGACAGGCAGACCCATCAGCAAGCTATTGCAGTAAGCCAGGCATGGGGTGATGAGGGCTGGCACTAGCATGGTAGCAGTATCAGAGGAGAGAAGGTGACATATTCAAGAGATGTTGCAAAGGTGAAATCATGGGTATTGAGATACTATGAGGAATCCAGGATGATTCCTAGGTTGTGAGCCGGAGGAACTCAGAAGATGATGTTGCCTTCTACAGTAATAGGGAAGGCAGGAACTGGGGACAGCTTAGAGAGAAAGATAGGTTCTATTTTTCACATGGTAAGTGTAAGAAGTATACTGGAGATCCAGTTCAGGATGTTTGAAGGCATTGGAGATGTGAGATTCTCAGCAGATAATTTGAGGCAAGATGCAGAGATACGAGCATCGTTAGAAGATATTTAAATCCATGGGAAGCTGATGAGATGACCAAGTGAGGGAGAAGAGGGAGAGGACTCAGGACTGAAGCTGAGAGACATATGCAGTTAGGGAGTGTGATCTGGAATCCAGCAAGAGACAGAAGTAGTGGTCAGATAGATAAGACAAGAACCAGGAGAGAGTGGTGCCCTGAAAACCTAGAGAGAAGAGAATATTAAGGAGAGGAGGCTGATGAATAAGGTCATAGGCTGCAGACAGGTCAAGTGAGAATAAGGATTGGAAAAACGTCATTGGATTTGGCATTCAGAGATCATTGGTAAGTTTGGAGACAGCAGCTTCTGTGGAATAAGTTCAGAAGCAAAATTATAAGGGTTTAGGAAAAGAGTGCACTTGAGTACCATCTCCCTTTCATTCTGTTTCTGTGGTGGGCAGGTAGCAGATACTATCGTTCAAACAACCCACCTGAGTTTTGGGGAGTTAAAGAAAGAAGCTGCTTTTCCTTTTGTTTCCTCAGCTATCAGTGGGAATTGCCAATTTCTTCCTATCCAAATGACCTCCCTCCCCCATCATTGTTCATTGCCATTTCATTGCTGTCTTTTCCTTATAACCTGTGAAAAATTTCTCCCATTGAATTGGAACGGAAGCCTCAGCATTAGCTGGCTGAGACTGGCCGTGTCTGGATGGTTGTTAAAATATAAGGCTGCCAGGTCTCAGCAATTTTTAAAAGTTTGAGGCATTCCAAGTAGACTGGCTGTGTGGAATATGATCCTTCTGCTTCCACCAGAGGGCAGTGTGTGAATGAAGGAATTTTCTCTCCTTTTTTGTCTGGGAGTCTGTTATTAGAACTGGTAGAAAACATTCCATATATCTGGGAGAATTTTGGAGAGTAAAGTAGTTTCAACAGTTTGAGACAGGAAGAAGAGGTATACACTTTTTCAGCAGACACAGGTACCTCTGTATCAGGAACCATTCAAGGTAGGAAATAAGACCTCTGGTAGTGGAGAGCTGACTGGATTCAAAATATAACTAGTCCTATCAATCAACAGTCAAATGGTAGACAGGAGCAATCTTCAGAAGAAAAATCATGTCTTTGGAAATATATAATGACAAAATAGTTTTTTAAAAAAAGCTATTTGTTCAATCAAGAAACTATATAATTATAATAATTGCAATATATATATAATATAAAATTGCCAATTATTTCTTGTAATTGTTAAATAGAAAGTGTTTCTCCTTTACCCAGAAACCCTGAGGGTCTTTCCTTCCCAGTTTGATTTTTTTTCTTTGATTAAAGGAGCCATCCCTTGAGTAACTACTTAAAGAAGCCTATTCATTGAATGAGTCTATCTCACTCAAAGTGAGAATGTGGCAAGGCCTTAGCCTGAAAGGGCCAGGGTCTCCCATTGCATCCTGAGCCATCTCCAGTTATCCTGATGAGTATCAGGTCACTGAACCTAGATGGCTCAGGAGAAGAAAGTGAGGTTGGTGACCTTGCCCAGCCCTCCCTCACTCAAATCAAAGGCAACTGCAAGTCATGTCATCATCTTGATGTCATGGTCCTCTTCAAGAACAAAGGACAAACACAACAATCACAATATAAAATATATAAACTAGAACAAAATAAGATTCAAAGATGAAAACTTGAAAATTAGGAGAAAAATAGATAAAATAGAAAACAAAATACTTAGAAATGATAAAACTAAAAGCCAGCTCTTTGAAAAAGACTAACAAAAGAAATAAACTATTAGATAATCTGATTTTTTGAAAAAAGGGCAAAACCACACCCCAAGAGCCATTGATAGCTGCTATCAGGGAGGCATACATGTTCTTTCCCATATGATATAGTTGACAGACACTCAGGTCTTGAAATCCTGGAGATCTCACTTCAAGTTCTGCCTCAGACATATACAAGATGTGTGACCTTGAGCAAATATTCTGCACATTTACAAAGAAAATTAAATCTTGCATTGCTCAGAATTGTATATTGCTCATATTTCTTTAGGTCCTTTTCTTTTTTTAATAACAAAGTTTGCCACTGAACTCTAAAGCAATTTAAAGAATGCATGTTACATATGAACCTTTTCTAGACAAAAAGCAAAAATCATAAAAGGTTTTGGAGGTGATTTAGGGGACTATATACTCCAGGGGTATAGTATTTAAATTACAATATAGAAATGTGTGTTGTATAAAGTTTCTATATAAATCTGTGATAATTATAGAATCAGCCACACATTTTGACAATAAATTTTGAGTTTATATGTGAGTTTAACATTTCAAAAATAAAGTTCCCTAAATAAAAATAATCCATCTACAAACAAAACAGAGGGCAAAAAGATCAAATTACCACGATAAAAAATGAGCAAGGTAAAATCACAATTGAGAAGAAATAAATTGAATTATCAGAATGTACTGTATATCCAAAATAGCAAAACTGAGAATTAAAAGAGATGGAAGATTATTTTAAAAATACAAATTAATAGTATATGATATAAAAATCATTAACATCTCAATCTCAGGAAATGAAATTGAATAAGCCATAAAGGAGTTATCATAAGGAAAAAAAAAAGTTCTTATCCAGACAGATTTACAGGTATTATCTAGTAAATGTTTAAAAACAACTAATTCCTATGCTAAATAAATTGTTCTCAAAAATTGAGAAAAAAAAGAATCTACCAAACTCCTTTAATGAGATAACTATAGTTTTAATTCCTAAGCTAGGGAAGGATAAAGTAGAGAAAGAGAACTGTAGACTGATATCACCAGTCAATATCAAAGTAAAATTTTAAATCAAATCCCAGCAAACAAGATTATAGTAATATATACAAAAAATACTGTTCACTGTGACCAAGTTGGATTTATATCAAGTCAAAGAAGGTTCAACATTAGAAAACAATCAAAATAACTAATCATATTAAAAACGAAACCATCCCAAACCACATGATTACATTAACATGTATATATGTATATGTGACTTGATAGATTGATAAAAGCTCTTTGATGACTGAAAGGAGGAATCATATCGTTCCTAGACTTAAATAAGTTAAATATGTAATTATCATAGTTTAAAACTAAAAGTTAGTGCTATTTGTTATGAGGGAGGAAACAGTAGTAATTTTCCCAATAAATATAATAAAAGGGTAAAACAAATATGCTCACTCTTCTCCACTATTATGTGAAAATTCCCAAACTGATACCAATAGCAATTGTACTTTTGATAAGATACAATCCTAATTTATGCTAAAAACCCTAAAAAAGACTGGACACTTTAAATATGATTAAAATATAACTATCTGGAAAGGTGGGGTGATTGATTTATTCAACCCCACTCCAGTTATAGTAAATGATAAAATGTCCAATCAATCAATCTCATTTATAGACTTTTAGACTAAGTATGGGAAAATCCTTTGAACTGTTAGTAATGTTGTATAAGAATTATGTTTAGATAGGTCAAAACACTTGGGCATGCCCCAGATATAAAAACTATCAAGTTAGATAGCTTGGGATCGTTTGAGAGGTTGAAGCAAGTGTGGTGTTACAGCATACCATAAGGAGCAAAGGTAGGACAGAACTGTGGCAGAGAAATGAGATATTAAGAGATATTGAGCTTTGTAGGCTTAGTGGAAGAACTACTCTGAGGAAAATCCTGAAAAATGATTGCCTCTTTCCCCAACTTCCCCTTATGACCCTTGACTCCGTAATATAATTTGCTATTTTGCTACCCATACATTTCTAGTAAACTCAGTTTTTTTTGCCTTAGTCACAAAGAAGGCAGGGGCTGACTAGACATAGATATAGATGTAAGGTTAGTCAGAAAGGCCAACCTCTGACTAAGTGTTAAAAATTTTCCTATTTGAAGATTCAAAGTGACTGTGACTGAACTTATAATTTTTTTGGTCTATAATAAACTCTCTAAGACCAAAGAGATGGAATCACTAGTCTTTAGGCTTAAATAAGCTAATTGTTGTAACAGGCTGTTGCATGTATAAAACTAAAAGCTGGCATCATTTGTCAAGAGGAAACAATAGCAGATTTCCCAACAAATAAGGGGGCAAAGCAAAGATGCTCCCTCTCCCCCACTATTATGTAACATAATTCTTAAAATTATACTAATAGCAATAAGGCAAGAGAAAGAAATCAAAGTTTAAATGTTGCCAAAGAAGAAACAAAATTATTCACGTATGTGGTAGAGAAGTGCACTTAGGGCTGCCAAAGCTATGCCCACCCACACCTGTCTCCTTTCCTTGCTTTCTTCTTCTTGTGAGAACAGCAAGCTACTAAATGACTAATTAGTTAGCTAACTATTTTTATGACTCTGAGTACTCCTGAGACAGCTAAAAAGTGCAATCAACAGAATGCTAGACAAGGAATTAGGAAGAGCTGGGTTAAAATTTGACCTCATATACTTACCTGATAATCCTGTACAAATCACTTAACTTTTTGTCTGCTTGAGTTTCCTTATCTGTAAAACAGGAATGATAATACTAGCACCTAAGTCCCAGAGGAGTGGCAAAGGTAAAATGCAGTATTTGTACGGTGCTTTGCAAATATTAAAGCCCCATATACGTGTTAGCTATTATTATTATTAAACATGATTTATTTATTCCAGTCTCTCACAGCTCATACCATTTCCAAACACATGAGTAAAGTTAACTGATCACTGGTTTCAATAAAGGGCCAAAGGTTAATCAGGAGTATGTCCCCAAATTACCCAAACCATGAAATCCCTCTTATCTCTGCTCCTCAAACCCTTGTCCTATGGCTAAATGCATCTATGCTTCTTCTGTCCTCATTCGTAAGATTCAGCTCTTTAAAAAAAAACTTTATTTTTATTAATATCTTGTTTTCACATTGATTTCTTTTTCCAACTATAGTATCTCTTATTCAACTACTCAGAAAGTTCTCCCTTATTACAAAGAATTACAAAGAAAGATTGAAAAAATTCCCGCCCCCCAAACTAACCAGTGTATCAAGTGAATTGGAAAACATATATAATGTTCTACACGTTTTCTTCATTTTTTTCTCTGAGGTCATTAGACAGATCACTTTTAATCGCTTTGCAGTTTATTGAAAGAATTAGGTAGTAAATGTATAAGCCTGAATAAATTATTAAAAGTTTTCAAACACCAGTCTTTAAGACTCCTTGACACTTGTGTTGATTCTATTTTCTTCTTACTGCACTTTGAATGGATATGGCTAGAAAAAAATTTACTCTCAACAAATTGTATTTTGTGGCATGGCATGCCTGTCAGGCAGTCCATTCCAAATCTCAGCAGGACTGGTCCTATCTGCTTGGCTTCTTCCTACCTGCTCTACATTCCCAAGAGGAATTTCAATTCTTGACATTTCATTCCACTAATTTGCTGAGTAGGGTGGAAGAAGTTGGAGTTTTCTCTGTGTCTCTAGTCTCTGTCTTTCTTTTTCTGCCTGATTGACTTTCTGTGCCTCTGACTGTCTCTCTGTCTCTGTCTGTCTTTATTTGTCTCTGTTTGTCTCTGTCTCCTGTCTCTATCTTTCCCCAACCACTTTACCCCTGCTCAGGCTACTTGGAAGAAAAACCTAAGATGTAATTCAGTCATGTACCTCTTTTAAAAAAAAAATCAATAATGCAACGCTGTCCTAAAGCCATTAGCATGAGACTCTCTCCTTATTGGTGGAGATGAATGCTTTACTTTGCATGAGAGGTGAGGTGGAGTTGGTAAAATACAAAAGAACTCTAGCCACCCTCAGTCCTCTTGGGGTCTTCAAGTTTTGAGTCACTTTGGACACTTCTAGCTTCCAGCTTCAAGAGGGAAGATGGAAGAGGCTAATTCCACTTCAGGTTGCTGAAGGAAAAGATTTTGGGAAGACATGAGAGGAGCTGGCAGTCTTCATGTCCCTATCCCTAGCTTGCTACACTAGAGATTTTAAGAGTTTCCGCTTTAGTGAAATCTAGGACTCTCTCTCTCTCTCTGTGTTGAACTCCCAATAGGAGAGCTCCTTTACTCTGTATTGTCTGAAATATATTCTCCTTTCTATAGTATCTCTGATTTCTGCTTTGCTACTGACTTGGGAAATATGAGTTTCTTTGCTATTTACTGTGTATGTTTATTGTAGAAGTGGTATTTGGTTGGAAAAGGGTCAAGCCTGGGTATAGAGCTTAGGGTCTTCCTTCCCCCAATAATGACACAATGATCAGAAGTTAGTTTGAACCTTATCATTTCCCTTAGACTAATAATATTTAATAGAGCAGGTAGATATATAATCCTAACCTGGTAGGCCCTCTTTCTGAGAGCAGAGTGGTAGCCTCTGACCCCTCACTTCCTTCTTCCTCTCGTAGCAGGAATGAAAGTATCCTTTGGAGAAGGATGGGGAGAAAAGAGGCCAGAGATATTTATTCCGATTCCCTTCAAGGCACACAGTGACATTCCTATGCTACAGGTAAGACCCCTTGCTACACATAGGAGCTATCTACATGTGAGGCCTTCTTGTTACAATAAAAACTCATGGCTAGAAATTTTTCAGAGGTTAAAAGGAAAACAAATCTGTAGCACATTAGAAATGTAAATGTAATAGTGATTATCCTGGTCCCCACTGCCTGAAGGCCAGGTATGTCACATTTCAAACCATCAGCTTCCTTCTTAAGGGAAATTGGAAGTATCTAGTCTCTCTGCTATTTGTTCAAGACCTCAATGATGGTATTCCCCCAATTTTAGGGGTTCCCTGCATCCCATTTCCATTTAATCATGTAAGATTAAGCTTTTACTGTACCACTTAGATTTCTAGACTATTACCTTCACATATACAGCAAGAACAAACATACAGACATCCTCCCCCAACACTGGGGGGGCATAATCCATCCCCTCCACATGAGGTTCACAGTATAGCTCAGTTCCTATATAGCACAGTTCCACTGAATTTCAAGTGCAAAGCCTCCATTTTGTTCTAGTTTCAGGCTTCTTAACTTCTCAAGGCTACCCAGCTTGGCCAGCTGCAACATCTGGCACGGAATCCTGCTTCCAAGGTCACAATGGCTCAAGTCCAGGAATTGTACTGCTCAAATCTAGAGTTGAAAAGGACAAATGAAACAACAAAATCCCAATAATGTTTCTCAGGGCCATGGGGCCTAGAAAGGAGTCTGGGGAGGCAGCCCTTCCCCTCACCCTCTTCAGTACATGATGCTCATGCTGGATAAATATGTGAACAGGATCTTTACCTTTTCTGGATGCAGCTGGAAAGAGAGACTGTTCCAGTCTGGTAGTTCTAAATATACAGCCTGTTCCAGCTACACAGCCAACTTCTGAAAGAGGCTACTCCCACATGTGTGGTAGGGGAACCCAGAATGTCTTCTCTGAAAAGCAGGTCCCTCCCATTTCTCACATGGAAACCTCCATGTTAGGTGATTTGGGCATGTGCAAGGCAAAGCCCCTTTACATATAAAATAACAATAATAGTTAGCATTGATATTAGCATTTTAAGATTGGAGACGCACTTTACAAATATGAGTTCATTTGTTCCTTACAACAGCACTAGGACACAGTTGCTTTTATTATCCCTATTTTACATATGAAGAAACAAAAACTGACAGGTTAAGTGACTCGGTTAGAGTCACTCAACTAGTAAGTGTCTGAAATTGGATTTGAACTAAGGTCTTCCTGATTCCAAGTCTAGTGCTTCATCCACTATATCACTTCTGAATATGCCAGTCAGTTAATCAACATTTATTAAGCACCTACCATATGTTAAACATGGTGTTGAGAGCTGGGGGTACAAAAAAAGGCAAAAGATAGTCCCTGCCTCATCTGGCTTACAATCTAAAGTTATAGAAAACATTCAAGCCAGGCCTGGGTCAAGAAGACTCATCTTCCTGAGTTCAAATCTGGACTCAGACACTTACTAGCTATGTGACCCTGGGCAAGTCACTTAACCCTGTTTGCCTTAGTTTCCTCATTTGTAAGATGAGCTGGAGAAGGAAATGGCAAACCACTCTAGTATCTTTGCCAAGAAAGCTCCAAATGGGATTACAGAGTTGAACATGACCGAAATGACTCAACAACTACCACAAAACTATATAAATATATAAATAGGAAATAATTAATAGAGGGAAAGCACTAGAATTAATAAGTGTTGGGAAAGGCTCCCAGTAAAAGATTGACTTTAGATGGGACTTAAAGGAAGCCAGGAAGGTCAGTAGTCAGTGTCAGTGGGAGAGCATTCCAGGCATCAGGGACAGCCAGAGAAAACGCCTGGAGCTGAGAGATGGAGTGTCTTGTTCCTGGAACAGCCAGGAGGCCAGTGTCACTGGATCAAAGAGTACATGTTGGAGAGTAAGGTGTAAGATGACTGGAAAGGTAGGCTAGGTGATGAAGAGCTCTGAATGCCAAAGAAAGCATTTGGTATTTGTACCTGGAGCCACTACAGTTTGCTGGGTAAGTGGGTAACATGGTCAGACCTTCATTTTAGGAAAATCACTTTAGTGGCTGAATGGAGGATGAATTGAATGGGAAGAGACCTGAAGCAGGCAGACCCGCTAGCAGGCTATTGCAATAGTCCAGGCATGAGGTGAAGAGAGGCCTTCACCAGAGTGGTGGCAGATTCAGAGAGGAGAAAGGAGAATATTAGAAAGATGTTACAAAGATGAAATTGACAAGCCTTGGCAATAGATTGGCTATGGGGGGTTAGAGACAGTTAGGAATCCAGGATGATTCCTAGGTTGTGAGCCTGAGGGACTAGGAGGATGGTGTTGCCCTCTATAGTAACAGGGAAGGCAGGAGCCAGAGAAAGTTTAGAGGGAAGGACATTAAGTTCATTCAGTTTTTGGACATGTTGAGTTTAAGATGTCCACTGGACATCTAGATCAAGATGCTTGAAAGGCAGTTGGAACGTGAAATTGGAGGTCAGCAGAAAGATTGGGACAGGAAAGGTAGTTTTGAGAATCATTAGCATAGAGATGGTTAATTAAATTCCTGGAAGCTGATGAGATCACCAAGTGAAGTAGTATAAAGAGAGAAGACCGCCCAGGTCAGAACCTCAGGGACACATACAGTTAGAGAGTATGATCTGCAAACTTATATATACACACATGATTTTCCTAACTTATTGATGATTCTTTACCCAGCCGTTTCCAAGAGGTCTTGAAAAGTCAGACTACAGTTATTTACTTAGAAAACCTCAGAGGCTCAGCAAAGAAACTAATTTAACTAGTAGCACTAATAAAGTGACAGAATGTAAAATAAATTCATAAATATTGCTAACATTTCTATGTAACAACAACAAAATCTATGAGAAAATAATAGAAAGAGAAAGTCCTCTACAAATAATTACAAAGTACATAAAAATATACGGCAGTCAATCTACAAAGACATATAAATGCAATTATAAATAATATTTAAAACAAATAAATATTTATTAAAAATAAATAAATAAAATTGAAGATATATTCATTTTTATGGGTGAGTTCCATTGTATGATAAAAATGACAATACTACCCAAATTGTCACAAACTTAATGCTATACTAATCAAACTAATAAAAGAGTACTTTATATAGAGCTAAACAAAGTGATAACAAAATTTATTTGAATTAAAAAAGGTTTAAAAACTCAAAAAAGCAATGAAAACAAGTAGGAATGAAGGAAAAATAACATTTCTGGTTTTCAAATTATAAAGTAATAACTAAAACTGATTAAAAATAGAAAATTAGATATTTGAAGAAGAATAATAAAAATATACTCAATAACTCAATGTTTTATAAATCTAAGATAATTTAGATTTTTCCATGTTTATCACCAAGGTCAAACTTGAGGGAGAACCCGCTATTTGACAAGAAGTGAAGGGCAAACTGCAAAGTAGTTAGACTGAAATCAGGATTAGGCCAATAATTTATACTAACTGACATTAAAAAAGCTCAAAATGGATATACAAGCTAAACATAAAAGACCCTGTCATTAAAAAACATTGGGAAGGAATGGGATCAGGGCATATTGCAGCTATGGCTAGGGGGGAAAATTCTTAAATAAGGGATAGAGGAAATCACAAAAGATAAGGTATAAAATTTCAATTACATGAAATTGAAAAGCTTTTGTAGGAAGAATATCAATGTAGCTAGAGATGGGAGCTATAAGAAGGGAGACTATCTATTAGGAGGAAAATGTTAAATATCTCTGATATTCAAGATATACCTACAAGAGATGAAAACAAATGCACAAAACTAAAAACCATTCATTGCCTAGTGGTAAAGTGATCAAATGATGAGAACAAATATGTCTCATCTGCTGTGTTTTTTCCTGGTTTATGTATCAAAACCACATTTCTATAGTAGAATATCAGAAGGGGGTCTTTTGTTATTATTACAAATAGCTTGTGTAATATTAGAATGAATTGTTCTTTGAATGTTTGATAGAGTTCACTTGTAAATTCATTTGCTCCTGGAATGTTTTTTTCCTTTGGGACTCATTTAGTTTAATTTCTTTTTCTGATATTGGGCTATTTAAGTAATCTATTTATTCTTTGATTAATCTGGATATTTTGTAATTTGGTTAAATATTCATTTTTTTCCTCTGTAACTTCTGTTAGCATATAATTGGGCAAAATAGATTCTGGTAATTTCCTTTATTATTTTTCAAATTTTTAAAGTTTTCCTTTTCAATTTTGGATAGGAATAATTTAGTTTTCCATTTTCTTCTTAAAAATCAGGTTAGCTAATGGTTCATCTGTTTTTATTTATTCAAAAACAGCTCCTAATGTTTTTTTAAAATACTAATTCAGTGGCTCTCAATTTTGTTAATTTCTTCTTTAATTTTCAGAATTTCTATTTTGTTACTTAGTTGGATTTTTAAATTTGTTATTCAGATTTTTTAAACTGCATGCCCAATTAATTGATTTGTTTTTCTGCGAGCATATTTTTGGACAAAAAGGCTTTTCCTAGAGAATTGGATTAAGGCTTGTGTCTTTCTAAAATTTTTAAATTCATTTTGAACTTAAGTAAATAAAGGCAAACAAATAGCTTGTATGTAATATGTATGTAGCACAATCTAAAAAGTGGATCCACTATAAAACCGTGAATTTACATTTCATCCTTAAAAAAAAACCTATATAAGTACTACTTATCATTTTGAAAGCTACTTTGCTTTCTGTGCTTCCTTCCACATTTTCTTTTATTCTCTGCTGTACACTTTTCATATTTTTTCTTCCCCTTCTCCTGCCCTAGAGGTGGCTACTAATAGCCACTAATATGTATATATATAATATATATGCGTGTATATATATATTATATATATGTATGTATATATATATATATATATATGTAAAACAGTACTATACATACTTCTATTTATCATGTTCTTTCTCTGGAGTCAGATAGCATCTTCCATCATAGATCCTTAGTCACTCAAAGTTGTTCATAAAGCAATATTGCTGTTACTGTATACAACCTTCTTGGTTCTGCTCATTTCCCTCTTCATTATTTCATGCAAGTCTTTCCATGTTTTTCTAAAATCAATGAGTTTATACTTTCTTATAGCACAGTAATATTCCATCACAATTTGTTTAGCCATTCAACAATTGATGGGTATCCCTGCATTTTCCAGTTCTTTGCCACAACAAAGAGAGTTGCTATAAATATTTTAGAGCCTATAGGTATTTTTCCTTTTTCCCTAATCTTCTTGGGAAAGAGACCTAATTGTGGTATTGTTGGGCCAAAGGGTGTAGGCGCTCTAATAACTCTTTGGGCATAATTCTAGATTGCTGTCCAAAATAGTTAGATTAATTCACAGTTCCACCAATGGTGAATTGGTGAGCCATTTTTTCCACATCCCCTTCAACATTTGTTTCTTTCCCTTTCTATTATTTTAGCCAATCTGATAGGTGTAAAGTGATATCTCAAGGTTGTTTAATTTGCATTTCTGTCATCAATAATGATTTAGAGTATTTTTTCAAATGACTATAGATTGTTTTGAGGCTTGTATCTTAAGATAGAATAATTATTGTTAACATCATTGTCTCTCTGCTTACCTAGACCTATCCTTTTCCTGTGAGAAAGGATTAAGATATTGATAAAACGGATAGGCCCATTTGTATAAGTATACCTCAAGGAATGAGGTGAATGGTTTAGGTTACTTGGTTACTCAATAATTCTGATTGTCAACCCAGAATTGTATTGTTACATATCCTGTTTTTTTTTCCCCTCAGAATTCCTATAAATGTTACCTAAAATTGTCTTGGGACAGCAAGTCATGTTGAGGAGAAACTCTGCCAATCTGGACATATCTCTCCAAGCTAGAAATAGATTTGATATAGAATAAAGCTAGAATAAAATTGTTTCTAACTTAATTTTAGCCTAAATTGCAAAGTATAGTATCAGTATTAAATTTTTTTTGACACTTTTGTTGATTTACATAATTGGAGACACAAAATTTCCCCTCAGAATTGCTTTAATTGCATATCAAAATTTTGATATATTGTCTCATTATTTTCTTTTATGAAATTATCTATTGCTTCTATAATGTGTTCTTTGACTCATCAGTTCTTTGGAATTATGTTATTTAGTCTCCAATTACTTTTTCCTTAAAGCCCTTTATTGAATGTAATTATTGCATCATGATCAGTAACTGATATATTTAGTATTTCTGCTTTTCTGCACTTTTTTGGATGAGGTCTTTATGCCCTAATATCTGGTCAATTTTTGTACAAATGCCTTATATGACCGACAAGTATGTAAATTCATTTCAGTATATTCAATAATTGTCAGAGATCTATCATTACCAATTTTTTTTTTGGCTCATTCCCCTCTTTATTGGAACATCTGAGAGGAATAAAGCATATATACAACATACCACAAGGTAAAGAACTAAAACAAATCTTTTCAGTCACAGAGATTTCACTCCATCACTTTAAACAAACACCTTTAAAACTACTGAATGAGTCTGAGAGACAGACGCCCACCAAACAGGGGGACCAAGGATCTAGAAATTTTAAAGTGTTCGTTCACCCCATCTCCTCTTCAGCAATACTTCTTTAAATAGATTCTGGTGTAAGAGGGCATGTAAATGTGGAGGGTCAGAATACCGATTCTTTGGAGTTGTAGTGAAAGTAATCTGCATAACAAATGAGACCAGGTAGAAGCCATCCAGTTAGTGTGGAGTCACTGTGCCATCTGGGCTTCCATGGCCTGGGCCGTCCACTCTGGCGCTGTCTGACTTATCTTCTCCAAAAGGTTATTCACTTGGAAACAAAGTGATTGAATCTGTTAGTCCCATGTTGGCAAAGCCTCATGGGTTTCAAAATGAATTATTCCATCAATCTGATCGATAAACCCATTGATATGACCTTCTGTAATCATCTGAGATGCTATCTTTTCTGCCTTAGCTGCAGGGATCTCTAACAGAGCTCTAAGCTCTTCAAAAATAATATTATTATATACCTTGCTTGCAGACAACAAATTGTGTTCAATGACAGCTCTGTCCAAGGTGCTGGAACCATCAGCCCTAGTTGCCTTTTGGTGAGGCATCAGCATAGTAGCAAATTCTTGAAGCTGGTTTCCTCTGATAATTCTATCCAGATACATTTTCTCCAGGATTCCGTAGGCTGCAAGCTGCTGACACCTTTCATCCTTAAAAAGAGTGGCTAGCATTCGAGAGCGCTGTTGTCCTGATGATGCCAAGATGGTGCAAAGCATGTTTTAAGGCCTCTAGTCTCTCACTTTCATGGATTATCGTCTTATATGACAGTTCATTGTATCTCTGGGCGGCTTCAATGAACTTTCTTCTATAATCAAGAACACAAGCACAGCACACCTTGTAGTGGATCTGCAGTTGTTCATTGGTGGATTCGTTCTGGAGCAAGGAAGCTCGGTTGATATAAGCCTCTGCCTGCACGGGGTCATCATCCTCCAGATATAGCTGGGCAATGTTCAGATGAGTCTCCAATTTATAATCCACATTGTACTGCTTTTGTCCTGTCTCCAAGGGAATTCCCACCAACGCTTGAGCTGCATTTCTCCAGTCTTCTTCTTCTTCATATATTGATGCAAGATGCTGCCTTATTGAAGCAACCTTCTCTTCAAATGAAATGACTCTGGGCTGGATCTTTTCCAAGGTGAAATGGTAGATTTCTTTGGCTGTGCTGTCAGTCAGATTAGGTAGGTGTGTGCAGAAATCCGTCAGCAGCTGCCGAGAGATCACTAGACTGACATTCTCATTTACCATTGCTTCTACAAAGACTTTTAAAGCCTCAAGCTGTTCTGTCCCAGGCAACTGAATGGCTTTTTCCAATATCTGCCGATACTTGCCAGCCAGGAGCTTGTGAGATCTGCTCGAGTTCATCAGCTGGCTCAAGTCCTGTTGCACCACTGCCACCATCTTCGCTCCCGGCCCCTATCATTACTAATTTTTCTAAAGTTCTGTTTAAGTCCTTAACTTCTTTCCTATTTATTTATTTATTAGATTTGTCTAGGTTTGGAAAGGGACACTGTAAAGACATCCTCCCCCCCCCTATAATAGTTTTGATATCTTTCTGATATTTAATCTTCCTTTGGCTAGATTACCTTTTTCTGTAAGTATTTAAGTCCCTTTCCTTTTTAAGTAAATTTTCTTATATAAGTGGATTTCCTTTAAGTATTTAGATTTTATTTTATAGATGCATATATGTTAAGTATTGATACTGATTTGCTATCTCTGATGCCTTTAATGGTAATGTAATTTTACTGTTTATCTCTTTTTATCTGAGTTATATTCACTGTAGCTCTATCTGAAATTATGATCCCTATTCCTATTTACTGAACTCAGTTTAAGCATAATTGATGTTGCTCCACCTCCTCGCTTCTCAACTTTCTGTTAATCTTTGTGTTTCAGTTGTGTTTCTTATAGTCAATTGTATTGTCAGATTCTGCTTTCTAATCCACTATGCTCTCTTCTTTCATTTTATGGGTGAATTAATCCCATTCACATTCAGAGTTATGATTGCTAATTGTGTATTTCCCTCCATTCTGTCTCCTTGTATTTTTTCCTCTCTTTGCTCCCCCCACCCTCTTTAGAAAGAATAAAGTGATAGAAGAGAAAGAGTTTGCCTGTTACTTGTGATCTTATAAATGAAACATTCTCTTTTCTCTTTGTTGCAGTTCTTCTCTTCTCCTTACTCTGTTCTAATCCCAGATGTTATTTTTTCTTTCCTTTCTATTTTCCATTCCAGTTCCTCCCTTGAACATGCAAGTAATATAGCTTATGACTCTTCCCTTACCTATTCTGCCCTCCCTCTTAGAAACCTCATGTCCCTTCCTGTTTCCCTTCTGAGTTTAATATATTTCTACAAAATCTGTATGTGCCATTGTGTTCAATCCTTCTTTATCTGATTTAGATTAAAGTGAAGTTCATGTGATAATCATTCTTTTCCATGACCATATACTCATCATGTTATATATCTTTATTATGCAATAGTGAATTTTTTCCCCTTCCTTCATTTTTCCCCAATATAGTCCCCTGTCCCTTCCTTTTTTTGTCTTCTCCTAAGACTTAAAACATAACAAAACCACACCCAGATAACTCTCATTTTATCCTTTCTCTGTGACTATGAAAAACATTAGGGATCTAAGAAGACATTTGTTTCTTATTCCACTATTAACATGTACACAATTCATCACCAGATATTCCCTTTCAATTAAACAAATATGCATTTTTTCCATATTTCTTTTGGTGTGTGTATTTCCATTTCCAAATATCCACCCAGCTCTGACCCTTTCATCAGGAATGTTTGAAACTTCTCTATTCCATTAAAGATCTATCTCTTTTCCTATAGGATTTATATTAAGTTTTTTTCAGAAGGGCTATCTTTGGTTGTAAACTTTTGTCTCTTACCTTTTGGAATAACATATTCCAAGCTCTCCTCTGCTTTATAGTGGCAGCTACTAAGTTAATCAGTCAATCAATAAACATTTATTAAGTAATTGCTAAATTCTGGACACTGTGCTAAGTACTAGGAACACAAAGAAAAATAAAAGATAGTCTCTGCTCCCTGGGAACTCATAATCTTAATGGTACAGCCAATATACAGATAACTATGTACCAACAAGATATATAAAATAGAAATCAGAAATAATCAACAAGGGAAGACATTAGAATTAAAAGGGACTGGGAAACCTTCTTAGAAGGTGAGATTTAAGCTGGCACTTAAAGAAAGTCAGGGAAGGCAGGAGGCAGAAATGAGGAAGGAGAATGTTCCATAAATGGGAATTGACCAGTGAAAATGCCTGAAATTGAGAGATGGAATATCTTGTTCACATAATAGCCAGAAGGCTACATCACTGTAATGCAATATATGGTGGGAGAAGGGTGTCAGAAAACTGGAAAGGTAGTAGGGAGCCAGGTTGCAAAGGGCTTTGAACACTAAACAGAGGGTTTTATATTTAATCCTGGGAGCTACTGAAGTTTATTGAGGAAGAAAATTACATGATCAGACCTGTACTTTAGGAAGATCATTTCAAAAGCTGAGTGGTAGGTGGACTGGAGTGGGAGAGATGTGGTAGATAGACCAAACAAACAAGCTATTGCAGTAGTCCAGGTCTGACATGATAAATGTTTTCACCTCAGTGGTGGCATAGTTAGAAGAGGTGTGTGTCTGTTTGGCATGGGGGAGGAAAGAGAGGAAGCTGCGGTGAGAACTGTGATTACAGGGATGTTATAAGTAAAATTATTGGAGTAAGTCAACAGATCAGATGGGAGGGGGGTGAGAAAGAGTGAGGAATTAAGAATGCCATTTTGGTTATGAGTCAGTGTAAATGGGAAGATATTTGTAAGTTTGGAACCATGGAGCATTTAAGGGGAAAAAAGAGTTCAGTTTTGGACATATTGAGTTGAAGATATCTACAGGACATCCATTTTGAGATGTCTAATAGACAGTTGGAGATGTGGGACTGAGGGGCAGCAGGGAGGTTAAAACTAGATAAGTGGTGTGTAAACTTATCGTGGCTCCTCAGTATTTGATTTCTTTCTTTTTAACCATTTGTAGTATTTATTTGTTTATTTATTTATGTAACCTGGAAGCTGTGGGCTTTAGCTATGATGTTCCGAGGAATTTTCATTTTGGATTTTTTTTCTAGAGGTGACTGGTAGTTTCTATTTTTATTTGACCCTCTAGTTCCATGAGTTCTGGGCAGCTTTGAGTTATAATTTCCTGAAATAGGGTGTCCAGACTTTTTTTTTTTCTGATCATAGTTTTTTCAGATAGCCTGATAATTCTTAGATTATCTATCCTTGATTTGTTTTCCAGGTCAGTTGTTTTTGGTATTAATAGCTCTTAGATTTTCTTTTTTTTTTCCTTCAAATCCTTTGGTTTTGTTTTTATATTTCTTGTTATCTTACTGAGTTGTTGTTTACTCTTCAGCCTATTCTAAATTTCAAAGCATTCAGTTCTTGAATGGGGTTTTCCATTGTCCCATTTTAAGGTGCTGATTTTCCTTGTCATTATTCTCTTCCTAGATTTTCCATTCTGTATCTTTGTTTCATTTTCACCAGATACACCTGCAATATCTGTAGTAATCATTCCTACTTCCTTGCCATCTACAAACGTGCTTATGCCTTTACCACCTTTAAGAAACTCTCACTAGATCCCTACCATCCTCCTGTAAGTAATCTTCTATTTCTCTTCCAAACTTCTTGAAAAAGTCACCTACATTGACTGTCTCTCTTAACTCTCTTCTAAAGCCTCTGTAGCCTGATTTCTAGACTCACAATTCAATTGGAATTAATCTCTGCAAAGTTATCAATGATTTCTTAATTAACCAAATCTAATGGCCTTCTCTCAGCCCTTATTTTCTCTGAATCTTTTGATTCCTTGATTATCTTCTTCTGTTTTCTTTGCTGTGCTCTCTCCTCCTTCTCCTCCTTCCTGTCTGACTGCTACTTTTCAGTTTCCTTTGCTGATTTTTTTATTTATGTCACACAAGTTAACTATGAATATTTCTCAATACTCTTTCCTTGGCCCTCCTTCTCTCTTCCCTCTATGCTATCTCATTTGGAGATCTCATCAGCTTTCATGGGTTCAATTATCATCTTTTTGCAAATGATTCCAGATTTATACGCTGATCTCCATTTTCTTTCCTAAGCTATAATTACACATCATCAACTGATGTACTCATTATGCTTTCCCATAAACTATCCACTTATCTGAATTTTCCTATTAATACTGAAGGTACCACCGTCCTCCCAGTCATCCAGACTCGAAAGCTTGGTGTCATTTTTGACTTCTCACTCTCACTTACCCCACATATCAAGTCATTTGCAAATCTTATTGTTTCACAATATCTTTTTTCTTTTATTTTTTATTATTAATTTATTTTTCAGTTTTCTACAATCACTTTCATAAGGCTTAGGTTTTCTCCCCCTCCCTCCCCTCTCCCTCCTTAAGATAGCATGCAATCTTATATGGGTTCTACACTTACATTCTTATTAAACATATTTTCACATTAGTCATGTTGCATAGAAGAATTAAAGTGAATGGGAGAAACCATGAGAAAAATCCAAACAAAACAAAACATAACACAAGAGAAAAAATTCTGCATCATTCTGCATTCCAATACCATAGTTCTTTCTCTGGATGTGGATGGCATTTTGCCTCAAGAATCCTTTGGAATGTTTTAGATCCTTGCATTGCTGTGAAGGGCTAAGTCTACCAGAAAAATTCCTTGCACACTTGATTGTTACTGTATATAATGATCTCCTGGTTCTGCTCCTTTCACTCAGGATCAGTTTACATAAGTCCTTCCAGATCTCTCTGAAGTCTTCTTGTTCATCATTTCTTATAGCATAATAGTATTCCATTACATTCATATACCACAGCTTGTTCAGCCATTCCCCAGTTGATTGGCATGCCCTCAATTTCCAGTTCTTGGCCACCACAAAGAGAGCTGCTATAAATATTTTTGTACATTTTATGATCTCTTTGGGATACAGTCCTAGAACAATATTGCTGAATCAAAGGGTGTGCACATTTTTGTAACCCTTTGAGCATAGTTCCAAATTGCTCTCCAGAATGGTTGGATTAGCTCACAGCTCCACCAACAATGAATTAGTGTTCCCATTCTCCTACATCTTCTCCAACATTTATCATCTTCCTGTTTTGCCATGTTAGCCAGTCTGATATGTGTGATGTAGTATATCAGAGTTGTTTTGATTTGTGTCTAAATAGTGATTTAGAGCATTTTTTCATGTGACTGTAAGCTTTAATTTCTTTCTCTGAAAACTGTCTGTTCATATCCTTTAACCATTTATCAACTGGGGGATGACTTGTATTCTTGTACATTTGGCTCAGTTCTCTATATATTTTAGAAATGAGGCTTTTATCACAGACACTAGCTACAAAAATTCCTTCCCAGTTTTCTGTTTCCCTCCTAATCTTGGTGGCATTGGGTTTATTTATGCAAAAACTTTTCAATTTAAGGTAATCAAAATTATCTATTTTGCACTTCATAATGTTCTCTATCTCTTCTTGGTCATAAATTTCTCCATTTTACATAAATCTGACAAATACACTATTCTTGCTCCCCTAATTTGTTTATAATATCAGTCTTTATACCTAGATCTTGTATCCATTTGGACTTTATTTATGGTATCTGGCATTGGTCTATCCCCAGTTTCTGCCACACTGTTATCCAGTTTTCCAAGCAGTTTTTGTCGAACAGTGAGATCTTATCCCAGAAGCTGGGGTCCTTGGGTTTATCAAACAGTAGATTGCTATCTTCATTGACTACCTAACCTATTCCACTGGTCTACCCCTCTGTTTCTTAGCCAGTACCAAGTGGTTTTCATGATTGCTGCTTTCTAATAATATTTGAGATCTGGTAGGGCTAGGCCACCTTCTCTAGCATTTCTTTTCATTAATTTCCTTGATATCTGGACCTTTTGTTCTTCCAGATGAATTTTGATATTATTTTTTTCTAGCTCTAGAAAATATTTTTCTGGTAATTTGATTGGTATAGCACTGAATAAGTAGATTAATTTAGGTAGAACTGTCATCATTTTTATTATATTAGCTTGGCCTATCTACACGCAACTGATGTTTTTTCACTTACTTAGACCTCACTTTATTTGTGTGAAAAGTGTCTTGTAATTGTGTTCATATAATCCCTGGATTTGTTTTGGCAGGTAGACTCCTAAATATTTTATAGTATCTACCATAGCTTTAAATGGGATTTCTCTTTCTATCTCTTGCTGTTGGATTTTGTTAGTAATATATAGAAATGCAGATGTTTTATCTGGGTTTATTTTGTAACCTGCAACTTTGCCAAAGTTGTTTATTATTTCAAGTAGTTTTCTCTTGGATTCTCTAAATATATCATCATATCATCTGCATACCTTCACAATATCTTTTACATATGATCCCTTTTCTCTATTCAAATAGCAGATACCCTAGTTCAGGCCTACCTCACCTCTTGCTCGAGCAACGTCCTTTTAATTGGCATTCCTGCCTCGTTTCTCCTCTAATCCATCTTCTATACAGACACCAAAATGATTTTCATAAAGCAAAATCTGACCACATTACTGTGTTAATAAATGTCAGTGTCCATAAATTTCAATGGTTCTCTGTAAGAGGACAAACACACACACACACACACACACACACACACACACACACACGAAATGAAAAATAGTATGATTCAATCTGCATTCAGGCTCTATCAGTTCTTTCTCTGGAGGTGGATAGCATTTTGGAATTGTCTTGGATAGAGAATGAAGATTATAAAAATTTTCACAGCAAGTTTCTTTGATAAAGGCCTTATTTCTCAAATACATACTGAGTACAGAACTGAGTCAAATTTATAAAAGTAAGAGCTATTTCCCAGTAGATAGTGAAAGGATATAAACAGTCATTTCAGAAGAAAAATATTAAACGTGTCTAAAGTCATATAAAAAAATGCGCTAAATCACTATTGAGTAGAGAAATGCAAATTAACACAACTCTAACATACCATCTTGCAGCTATCGGATATGATAAATGCTGAAGAGGAGGAGGGGAAAAGTATACTAAGGACCTGATGGTAGAAAAGTGAACTGGTCCAACCATTCTGGAGAACCATTTGGAATTATGCCCAAAGGGCTATAAAACTGAACATACCCTTTGACTCATCAATACCACTTCTAGGGCTGTATCCCTAAGAGATCAAATAAAAAGGAAAAGGACCTATATGTACAAAAATATTTATAGCAACTCTTTTTGTGATGGGAAAAAATTGGAATCTGAGGGGATGCTCATCAGTTGGGGAATGGCTAAACAAGCTGAGACATATGACTGTGATGCGGTACTATTGTGCTCTAAGAAATGACAAAGGGGGTGGTTTTGGATTGATGCAAAGTGAAATGAGAAGAACTAGGAGACCACTGTGCACAGGACAGCAACATTATTAAGATGATTAAATGTGAAAGATGGGGCCACTCTGATCAGTACAATGATCCAGGGCAATTTTTAAAAATTCATAGTAAAAAAATGCAATTCACCTCTAGAAAGAGAATTAATGAACTCTTGAGTCCAAATTGAAGTATAATTTTTTCACTTTATTTTTCTTGCTCTTTTTAGGAAATATGATTAATATGGAAATATGTTTTGCATGATTTCACATGTATAATTGACATCCCATTGCTTGCCTCCTCAGTGGGTGTGGGAGGGATGAAGAGAATTTGGAACTCAAAATTTTAAAAGAATATTAAAAGTAAATAATATAATTTGAAAATGGAAAAAATAAAGATGTATGTATGTATGTGTATACACACATATACACATACATACTTATATACATACATACACACACATACTTCCAACATCTCCACCCCAGCACTTTGGGAGGGAAAACAATCCTGCTTACACCTTCTTTTTTCTCAGGGAAAGAAAGGTGGATTAGGTTCATATATATTCTGTTTCTATACAGCAAAGTTCCACCAAATTTAGCTCTAGCTCCAGGCTCTGGGTACTCCTCACCTTCTGCAGCTATGACAAATGAAACAGACAAAAACCCAAGCTTGATTCTCAGTCACATGACCTAAAGTGAGAGGAAGATGGTAAACCTTCCAGCATGGTGCTCCTGCTGTGTGGGTAAGAAGACTTCACCCCTTGATGCTTTCAGAATGAGACAAGACTGTCCCAAGCTGGTAGTTTTAAAATTATGTAGCCAGTGGTCAGAAGCTGCTCCCACCCAATTACCCATGGTAGGAGAATGCAGAATGTCATCTTCCAGAATCATGCCCCTGCTGCCTCCCATATTAGATACTACCTCCATTTTAGGCAATCTGGGCCTTTGCGAGCTCTATTACACTATTTTTTTAATATTTAATTTAAATTTTATTTTTCTCAATTACATGTACATAAAAATTTTTAGCATTCTTTTTTAGATTTTGAGTTCCATATTCTCTTCCTCCCTTTCCCCTTCCCCTTCCCAAACTCTGAGAAGGCAACCAATTTGATACAGAAAATATATATACAGTCATACAAAACATTTCCATATTAGTCATGTTGCAGAAGAAAACGCAGACCAAAAAAACCGTAGAATAATAAAGTAAAAAAAGTATGCTTCAATCTGCACTCAGACTCTATCAGTTCTTTCATTGGAGGTGGACTGCATCCTGTTACACTATTAATGTAAAACCAAAAAGGTCAGACTTCTGGATTGAATCAAGTCCTTAATCCATTTGAGAGAAAGGAGTAAAGAGCTTTTGATCCAATGGTTAAAATTAGATGATGACACACAGAAACCATACTGTGATTGAACCATATTATGAATGAATTAGAAACACCCCTGGACCTATGGCTATTAGAGAAGAGATTTGAGCAGAAAGGCAGTCAAGATTCTGGAAGGCTTGGAGGAAGTGAAGCCCTTACCACTTTACCAGAGGACAACAAAGGGATAGTGTCAAATCTGCCTCTCCCCCACCCCAACCTCATTGACTATGTCATCAAAGAGACTGGGCCAATAATAAACAATGTTTCCAGTGAGGAGATGAGAGGATCAACAGCTAAAGCCACTGAGAAAAGGGTGGGGTTAAGTACAACTTGTGTTTGTCCTTCATTCTCGAAGAGGACCATGACATCAAGATGATGACATGACTTGCAGTTGACTTTGATTTGAGTGAGGAAGGGGTGTGCAAGGTCATTCTACAAAGGCATTGACCTCCAGAGCAGAGATCTGTACCTTAGGGGAACTTCATGAGGATTTCAAGGAGAGAGAAAAGGACTTCTAATAATCTGGAGCTGTGAGTTTACCCTTTTAGCACATTTTCTACTTGTGCAATTTGCCATTGATTTCACACTTATGCCCACTCCCCCCATGGACTCTTTGTACTTGTGGGAGAATGGGTCTCAGACTTTTGGGGGGGATTGGTTTTGTACAAACTTTTATAGCAACTTTTCTTACTATACCAACTTAGTAAATACCCCTTTTTAAAAGTTAAATTAAATCTGTCTGATAATCATTGAGAAGTACAAGTGGTAGAGCCTTGTAAACAACAGTATTAGAAGACCCCTAGTTAGTATTAGGGGTAACAGTGTTACCTCCTGGACCCTGAGGAAAGAAGTAAAACATCAGTGTGAGTGGGAATTAGGAGAGTGAGCGCTAAACTTTAACAAAAAAGCAAACCATAAGTAAGAAATTTATGGTTTAATATATATATATATCTGTTCTATTTTTAAATTGGAAGTTATTTGTTTTCGTTAAGTTCGGAATTTAAAAATGAACAAAAAGTTTCTGCATACCAAAAAAAATCATAAAAGCCCTTTTGTGATAGTGAAGAACTAGAAACAAGGCAGGCGTTTATTGATCATGGAACAGCTAGACAAAGTGAGGTACATGAATGTAATGAAATGCTATTGCACTGTAAGATATAATGAATATGAAGAATTCAGAGAACAGGAAAACTAGCACGAACTGTTGCAGAATCTAGTTCCTGCCAAGACAAATGAGTTCTAGTAGAGACCAGGATTTTAGTGACTGAGAGGAGAGTAATGAAGTGGACCTAGAATGGGGAAGGCATAGATTGGGACGAGCACTGAGAAACAGGTGGGAGGGAGAGATGATACCATCAGAATTGGAAGGACTCAAGGTTGGGCAGGATGGAATGAATAGAGATCATTTGAGGACCAATAGAATGGAGAAGTTATTGTGTATGTGGGACTCACAATGCAAGATGTGATAGGAGATTATGAAGGCCTCTGGGGAAAAGGAAAGGAGAGGGAGTTTAGTAAGGATCATGCTGAAGTTCCTCTTGAAGGGCTTTTAACATTTTTTCTTTCAAGCCTATGTACTATTCAGAGTAATATTTTTAAATGCATAAAATAAAATACATAAGATTACAAGGGAAATGAAGTTATATTAAAAGCTATCAGTATATTAAAAAAAAAATACAAGAACTTCCTGAAATCTCCACGGACCTGAGAACCTCTGATCTCAATGAACCTGCCCCAGACTCCATCCCGAATCTGGGCTGGACTCCGTTTGGCCCTCTCTCTCTCCTTCCTAGGGTGCTTCCTATAGCATCTGAGTGATAGAGCTAGGACAGCGCCCCTGAGATCACCAGGCGGGTAATGGCTGGGGCGGGGTGGTGGTGATAGTAATGGGGGGAGATGCTAGGAGGTGGCGGGGGGGGGTTTGAGAACAGAGAAGCGAGAGACCCAGAGCCCCGAGATAGCTGCAGAGATGATAGTAGAGAAGAAGCGACAAGATGAGGCTAGACAAGTCAATGAAAAAGGGACAGGCTGGCGGACTGGGAGATTCAGGGTAGCGCAGTGAGAGGCGGGACCCTGGGGCCAGCGGGACGGACTGTCTGTCTGTCTGCCCCGGCCCCGCCCTTCACCCCGCCCTCCCCTCTTGAGGACCCGCCCCTCACTCTCCCCTCCCCCTCCGGGCCACAGCTGCTTCCGGAGTCTGCTGTTCGGCTCCGGCCTCCGGCTGAGGTCCAAACCTCCAACCCCCGGACCCCGGAGGGGACGCTGCGCCCGGGGTCCGGACGTCTGGGCCGCTCCCTCTGCCTCCTTTGGGGGAGGGGTCTCGCTCGCTGTCACCAGACCCTCGGACACCCAACAGAGAACAACCCCTGACCTTGGCCGAAGTCCCGGCCCCACTGCTGACCCAGAGACTGGCCTGGATCGATTCTGGGCTTTTGAAACCTCCCAAATCCAAAGTGTGAGGGGGAAACTTGAATCCAGAAAAGAAGAGTTTTTCAGGAGGGTGGACCACACCACCATTTTTCAATTTCCAGACCTCCCCTCCAGCATAGAAGCAGATTACAGGGCATACAGCCCCTCTACTCTAGATACAGAAGAACCTGTGGATCCTGGAACACTTTGAGGGGTCTCATCTCCAGGGAGCACCATCGCCCATTTTCCAGTGGCATCTTGGGCTGTGGCATTGGTGAGTTGAAACTTGGGGTGCCACTTCATAGGGCCCAGAATCCTACACACAGCAGGAAGACTTTTGTGGGAGTGAAAGGCTTTGTTATACCCCAAGACATTCTTGGAATCTTTGTGGGGCGTTAATGAATTTGGAGGTCCATAGCTTCCCCAGTCTCTATCCTGGAATCTCCAGTAACATTCTTGGGAGTGAAAAGTGCCCCCTCAGACCCTAAGAGGAGGGAACTGAACTTGATCGAAAATTGGGAGTCCTTGCAGAACTACTAGAGACCAAACAGGAACCCTTCTCTGGAGCTGGAACAGAACCTGGCATCTGGGGAGCCTCTCCCGACCTCCTGCCTGACGGCCAGAGGAACACGTGGAGGAGATCCCAGAAGTCTAGGGGGTGCCCCTTGCCCATCACCCAAACTATGTTTCTTCGACGTCTTGGTGGCTGGCTGCCCCGTTCCTGGGGCCGCCGAAAAGATCCCCTGCCTGAGCCTGGCCCTGTAAGGGAGGATAGCTCGCCTGAGAACTCAGGGAGTGACTGGGACAGTGCTCCAGAGACCATGGGAGACAGGGGACAGCCTAAGGCTGGGGACATCAGGAGACAAGTGGATAAGGGCCCCCCCCCTGAATGGAGCAGGGACTTTGCCAACTATGGAGATACCGAGCGACTTGGGGACAGAAGGAACTCCTCCAAACTGAGCATGGATGTGCCTAGCTTTGAGGAGTCCAGGAAACTGGATGTTAGGGGAGTGTTTCCCACAGTGAGAGGCAACGCCCCAAACTCAGAAGATTCTAAAGGACAAGGGGTACCTGTTAAATGGGTAACAAACCCCTCCAACCCTGAGGCTCCCGTGGAGAAAATAGGGCGTCACCAGAGGCTGCTGGGCTGGCTTCAGGGGGAAACAAATAGAGGGTTGGGGGCCCATCCGCAGTTCTTGGGGGATTCTGAGGAATGGCTCCAGATCTCCACCAATCTGACCCTGCACTTGCTGGAACTGCTGGCTTCAGCTCTGCTGGGGCTATGTTCTAAGCCCCTGCGTCTTGTCCTAGATGCCTTAGGTCTTCGGGGGCCTCTGGGGCTTTGGCTGCATGGGCTTCTTTCCTTTCTTGTTACCCTCCATGGACTTCACATGGCCCTTACCCTTCTCACTGCACACCCGTTCCACTTTGCCTGCCTCTTTGGCCTTCTCCAGGCCCTGGTACTGGCTGTCAGTCTCCGAGAGGGGACTCAGGTGTCAGGGGAGGAGGAAGAATACAAATGGGAGGGGGGAAAAGGAAAACATGGAGAGGAAGAGGAAATTAAAGGAAGGGAGGACCTGTGACTGTGGTGGTGGGCGGCACTGCCTTAGGGTTGAGAAACATCAGGACTTCATCGAAGGGGGAAGAGATCCTTAGGGTGAGGAAAGTGGCCCATAGAGACCCCTCCTCCCCCCTGCAACAGGGCTTGGGCACTCAAAGGAAGGGGAGTTACCCTCTAATTCACCAGCTATTGTCACTTTTTTCTTTAGTATTATTCCTCTATCCCTCAATTTAAGAAACAATAAAAAGGAACTCCCTCCACCCCTTGTAATTCCCCCAGGGATAATAAGGTCTCTAATAACAGAAAGTCCTCTGGGTCCTGGGAGAGGGAGGGGAAAGGGGAAAGCAGGGGGATCTACTGGATACTAGGATCTGAACCATAAATGGATAAAGGGGAGGGGTGTCAGCTATAAAGCTGATAAATCAGAGAAGCGTGGGTTGAGAAGATATGCTTAGAACTGGAGATCCAGTTAAGATTCAAAGGAGAGTCACATTGCTCCATGAAACCCAGCAGAATTGCCTTGGGATGCCATAGCAGAGGCCTAGGGAAACACCCATGCCCATCTAGAGTGTCCGGAGGCCTGAACACTGAGCAATCACTGTTGCACTGATCTCCTAAATATACCACTACACAAGAGAAGTTAACATTGCCTCCGGTCTTCTTCCTATCGGCGATGAAGCTAAAGTTGGGTGCCCGGGGGACAGTGAATTATCTTCAGGAAAGAATAAGCAGGGGACTAAAAGAAGGGTAGGGAAGGAGAGTGAAACCGGTGCCTGTAGACTTGCTCCAGGAAAAGACAAAGGTCAGAAAATCATCTTTATTGTTCTTGAAGGCAGCAAGAAGTCTCCAGCTCTCTAGAGTGAGGGCACAGGTCAGTCACTGGACAACTCACAGGCCTCTGAAGGGAAGAGAAAGAGAGTAGCAAAAGAGGGGGAGATAATGAAAGAAAGATGAAGGAAAAAAGTGAGGAAAATTTGGAGGGATGTGGCTCCCTCCTCAAAAAAAATTCTGAGGCCTTCTGTGTTTAGATACCACCTCTTATCCACTGAGATCTCTGGAATGATCCCTTCTAGGAGACTAGGCTACTTGACCTGCCCCCTCCCCCACAAGTGGCCACAGAATTCCCTTGGCCAAGATCCTTTTTCTAAATCCCATCCCTCTTTGCTGAAATCTCAGAGGTCTTCTCACCTTTCTCCCTGGGGGTCTGCAGGAAGACTTTGGAGCCCATGCAAAAGGTCAGGGACTGAAATTCATTCACACATTCTTCAGGGGGTTGTGGGGATCGGTCTGGAAAGGAAGGGAAAGAATGATGCTGATATCCCCCCCTGTGTCCCCCAAAACAAACACTCCCACTCCCTTGCTCCCAGATCCTAGACCTCTAGGAATGACATCATAGACCTCCAGAGCACTACTCCCCTCTCGTGATGTCACCATACTCTTTCCAGGTATGAGTGTGGGAGAGTAAAGCATTTATCACCTTTTAGAATTTCTACCTCCTACGTTGCATGGATACTCACTGTAGAGGAGGAAGCGTTGGTAACCTTGTCCTGTCTCTCTCAGCATGATTCCATCTGGACAAGAGCTGGAGAAGAGTTCAGTCTTCATATCAGGGCGACCTGTTGTGGAGAGGAGGGGGGGCAAAAATTGGAGTGGGAGTGGATGGGGAAGAACTGGGTGGGGAGGTGGAGAACACAAAGGAAAGATATGGAGAATGGGTAACCAACCTTCAGTCTTGAGATCTGTGCTCCCTTCAGTCAGATGGTAAGTCCATTCTCGGGGTACACAGTGCCCATCTTTCCTGGGAAGTTTGGAGTAGGATGGAGGAATGAGTGACTCTTCCTCCACACAAACAGATAAACTCTTTCACCAATCCTTTTCTCCCTTCCATTTAATCTAACCCATTCAGCAAAGAGCCCATTTTCTTTGTCCTGAGGGAAGACAACTGGCCTGGCAGAAAAATTTTGTATCTATTAATCAGGATGCTAACCAGGGATGAACTAGAGACTAGAGTCAGCTAACCCAGAGAGGTCAAGATATTAGGAGACTGAATAATAAGGGCCCTTGATGGAATCCCAATTATCTAATGGGGAAAGGCCATTACATTTAGCAGCTGGCAATGGTCCAAATAGAAACCTAACTTTAGCTCAGACTCTGGGAATTTCTGGCTTGAAATAATAAATGGAGAGAAAGGTACCTGATGGGATACCCTTCCCCACAACTTACTTTCTGATGGTGGCCTGTAGTTGGAGATTTTGGGGAACATGGCTAGCAGCCATGTTGAAGAGAATGTTGTCCACTGGGACAAAGATCTCCAGATCTTGCTTTGTAGAAGCTGCACCGGCAATGAAGTACCATTGACCCAGGTAGGGTCCAGGGAACTGGATGAGCAAGACAGGAGGAGGGTATGAAATCAAAAACTCTTCCTTTGCAGATAGGTTTCATTATCCTTCACTCAACCTCATCCCCCAATGGTTCTGGAACTATGGGTGAGCTTCCATTTCATTTGCCCCAGGTCACTCCTACCTCTTTTAATAAGGCTTTTTCATTTGTTAAGACCTTTGGGCTTACTACTCTAAAAGTCTCAGTACTCTTTTTTATATCCGTTCCTTGTCATCACTATCCCCATATCATCTTGTACCTCCAGGTATTCCCCCAGGCTCCCCACTTTAAGTCCCTCAAAATCTCTTCTACAGACCACCAAATCCCTGCTTAATTCCCTCCTGTTGTCTTTCCCCTACCCTCCTTCCTGCCCCCATACCTCTTTTCCATTTACTTCCAGAGGACTTAATTGATAAGGCTTAGAACACTGGTAAATGGAGTCATAGAGAATCCCGGAGATGTAAAGGACAGATTTCCAAATTTGGTAGAACATCCTCAGAGAGTATAGTGCAAGGGTGGCAGCTGCCTGAAACTACTCTCCTCTGTGAGTTCTGTCCAGTGCAGCCTCTGGCCCCTTTCCTCAACCCTTGATCCCCTGGATCTGCTAATGAGTAACTAGTCTTGTTTTCCAACCCAACTCTGGGTTGTTGACAGTGTTCTGGGCTTTCCTCCCCCTCCTCAAATTACATACTAGCAGCATAACTGGGAGTTTACACCTGGCTGGGGGAGGGGAAGGGTGCAGCCTTCTGGAGGTTCCTTCATTCATTCACTGGCAGTATTTATTGTATACTATATTCATAGCACCATGTCTGGTGAGGGAGAGAGAATATAGACAGAAGTCCTGTCCTCAAAGAGCATATTATCTAATTAAGGAGACAAACACTGCAGCAAAATCATTACATTAAAAAAGTAATTATTAAGTACTTTTTATATACTGTGCTGGGCATAGAGAAAGATATATTAGATTTCAGAGGAACCTAAAAAGTTCAAACCCTGCATTTTTAACAAATAACCAAACAGGTCTGAAAAAGGAGTGATTTTTCCAAGGTCACATTACTACTAAGTGGCAGAGCTGGCAATCAATCCAAATCCTCTGACTCCAAGTCCAGTAATTTTTTTTCAACTTTTTTTTAAAGTTTATTTTTAGTTTTCAACATTCACTTCCATAAGATTTTGAGTTACAAATTTTTCCCCTTTCCTCCCCTTCCCCCACCCCAATCTGATATAGACTCTACATATACATTATACATATAGTCCTACAATATGATATAGGCTCTACGTATACATATAGGTCTGCAATCTGATATAGGCTCTACATATATATATATGTGTATATATGTATATATATATGTACATGTACATATAGTCCTGCAATTTGATATAGGCTATACATATACATATAGGCCTGCAACCTGATGTAGGTCATACATATACATACAGGCCTGCAATCTGATATAGGTGCTACATATACACATATATGTACATATACACAGAGGCCTGCAATCTGATATAGGTGCTACATATACATATATATGTACATATACATACAGGCCTGCAATCTGATATAGGTGCTACATATACACATATATGTACATATACACACAGGCCTACAATCTGATATAGGTGCTACGTATACATTCATATTAAACATTTTCACATTAGTCGTGCTGTAAAGTTCAGTACTCTTTCCATTAAACCAAATTACCTTCTGCTACCTATCCTCATTGACCTCACAATCTCATAGTGCACAAAACATACATAAATAACTATAGTGCAAAGAACAAAAGTATATGAGAGGAGCAAATAAAATGCACCTTTCTGCAAAATAACAGGATCAGTTGGGGGATGAGAAGCAAACAGAAGGCTACTATTACCTGAAGGAAATGTCACTTAAAGGTAGCTTTAGAGGATGAATAGGATTAGGAGGTAAGAAAGTTTGAGAAGCAAATAACTCCATTTTGCAGAAGCTTAAATGTTCAGAAAGAAATGCATACAAGGGTTAAACAATAGTGGGAAACAAGGATGCAAGAGAAATTTTCGAACAATAAAGCACAGCCAAATTTATAAAATCTCAGAGTTGGAACCCTACTCAATGGGGAACATATAGCCCACTATACCCCGCTCCACCCCCAAGGGCTATACACCTATACCTTAAAAAGAATCTACTCTAATCATCCTCTACTCCTGGTCATCTGGTGTTTACTTGAATGACTCCAGTGAGGGGAAACCCACCACCTAAAGAGGCACCACTCCCTTGCATTTGCAGAAGGCTCCATTAGGAAAAAACCCAATATATCTGTCCATTGCTCCAAGTTCTGACAGCTGGGGCCGCAGAGGAATGGTAGAATTACTCTAACAAATGACAACTTTTCAAATACTTGAGGACAGTTATATCCCTCCTTGAGCCTTCAGTTTTCCAGCTAACAAATCTCCTGTTCCTTCCATCAGTTATGAACATATTTGTATATGTATGTATATTAGGGACAGCTTGATGGCCCAGGCCTGGAGTCAGGAAGACCTGAGTTCAAATCTGACCTTAGCCGCTTATTAGCTGTGTGACCTCGAGCAAGTCACTTAGTCACTTGGCAAGTTTCCTCATCTAAAATGAGCTGGAGAAGGAAACTGTAAACCACTCCAGCAGTATCTTTGCCAAGAAAACCCTAAATGGGGTCACCAAGGGTTGGATGTGACTGAACAACAACAAAGGTATATGTATGTATCTGTGTATGTAAATTTCCTCCAAGTCCCTCACCATCCTGGTTGTCCTCCCTTGAATGCTTCCCAGTTCCTAACTGTCCTTTCAAAAATGTGGTACCCCAAAGTGAACACAGGACTCCATATGTGATCTGACCAGGGCTGAAAATCACAAAGCTATTTTCCACATTCTGGACAACATACCTCTTTTAATGCAGTCTATGATAAATCTTACAGGGGGAAAAAAAAAAGAGGGCCTGATCTGAGATTCAATTGGTTGGATTTAAATTGGTAATTAATAAAATTGCACTGGATAAATAATTTTTTGTCTTTAGCCCATTTTGAAGGCCCAATGTAAAGAAAAATCATCTTGAACAGTGAAAGCTATGTAAAAGCTGAATGAGCTGTTAAAGAGTAGTTGTTCTCTCTCATCCAGGTCTTCTAAGTAGAATCTTGATGACCCCTTTGCTGGGGATTTCTTGAGGAGAAGCTTTTGCTGAGGTATGGGTTGGAATAAGCTGCCTCTTAAATCCCTTACAGTTCTGAAATGGTGACCCTCCTAGCCCCAAGGGGACCTCCAAAGGTCTTGCCTAGCCACCGAGCACTACTCTCTGGATTTGTCACCTCCTCTATGGTCCAGACTTCCTCTGGTTCCCCCATTCCCTATCCCTGGTCTTTGTCCCACTACCAGCTACCACCTTCCATTTCCCTTCCCCCACCAGCATTAAGCAAGAGTAACAAAATGGCAGCAACCTCCGCCCTCAAAAAATATGGCCTCTTTACCTCTTCCCCCACCCCCTCCATTTAAGGCAGAGATGTCAACGAGTGGTTTGGCTACTCTCGTGACCCTTAGGAAGGAAAAAAAAAAAACGCAAACCCGCCCACGTATGAATCCCACCCTGAAAAACTTCGCGTTGCCCAAAAGAAATATGGCGGCTGGCTCGTGCCCCTCTGAATGAACATGGTGCGGAGCCCCAACCTTCACCGCCCCTAACCGCCTGCTTGGAAGGTTACCTAAGGAGAGGTGGAAGCGGGTTTACTTTAGGTGTCTAAAATATTGCCGTCCGATGGACGCGGCCAACCGCGAATTTCTTCCCTTTTTAGAGAAGCAACCTCCATGCCAAAGGCACAGTCCTCCCACTCACGAGAGAACAGGTCTTTTGCGAGATAGACGGAAAGCCCCAACGGGAAAATTACTTTCAGGCATTTGCTGTAGTCATCCGCTACGCGACCTCCCCACCCTCCTCGCGCTGTGGCGCAGGCGCGCACTGTAGGCTGGTAAATCCAATCAGTGGGGCGGGTCCTCAATCGTGTACGCAAGCGCAGTGTGGTTTGCGCAAGCGCACTAAGGTCCCCCGGGAGGCGGCGACGGTGGCTCCTGTGGGTGCTCGGCTTCCTCCCACCTTGGCCGAGCCCCGACTCGTTTCCTCTTAGGGGCTCCCCGGTAACCCGGGCTGCCCCTTTCCTCGTCGTACCCCACAGAAGGAAATCTTGGGGACCGGGGGAACCGGAAGTGCCGTCTCGCGACCCCCCAGTTTCTATCGGGGAACAGGAAGTGTTCGTGCGGAAGTGTGGGGGCAGGACCGGAAGTGGCGTTGCCGCCGGGAGGCCGGGGGCGGAGCCGCGGGGCAGGTGTGTGTATATGCGTGTGTGTGTATGTATGTATGTGGGTGTACGTACTTACCAGCTAGTGTGTATGTATGTGGGTGTACGTACATGTATGTATATGTGTTTGTACTTGTGCGTAGTTCTCACTGTACCACCGAGGGGAAGGGTGACATCCAGCTAGACCGGGGCCTCTCTTTTCCTTCCGTCATTGTCCCGATTTCCTGATCTGTCGCGACAGAAGCAGGCTCGCGGGCTCCCTATCGCGGTGGGCGTGGCATGGTGCGCGTGCGTGGCGCATGTCTCCCTGGTCCCTTCTCACCTTCTTGACAGAAGGGACCTCCCAATCTTATTCAGGCCTTTACCCCGCACGCCTTCCCCTCCCCCCCATCCTTTTTTCTCATTCTTGTCCTCCTTTGGGTCGTGACAGATGCTGCCTTGACGTTATTACAGGCGTTATTTCAAAGCCTCTCCTGTATTTGAGTTACTGCTCTTGTTATTCTCTTCCCCTCACCCAGGGTTAGAAGCTCAATGTGTGTGTGCTTGGAGTTGGAGTGGGGGTTGGATTCCTTGGGGAGTTGTGGTAGAGTTTGGATCAGCACTTGGAACGTAGGAACTTAGCTAGATCCTGTGATAACAATTTAGTCTTGTTTTCTTCTTCAGCGTGTTCATCATGGAACCCAGTGATAATAGCAGCAGTGCTATGGAGGAACCAGCCAACTTGGAGGTACTGGTGAAGACCTTGGACTCCCAGACTCGAACCTTCACTGTGGGGGCTGAGGTGAGAGCTGAGGGTTCAAAAATCTTCGGAGTTTCTATAAAAAGCTTTTCCTTAATCACTTTTTCATCCTGAGAAAAGGACCCACCAGATTCTCTGTCTGTCTTCTATTTACATGTATTATTCATATTGAACATCAGTTAGTGGATTTTAGAACTGGAAAGTAGTTTAGAGATCATCTGGTTCTCTTCATTTTGTAGATAAAGAAACATCTCATGAAAGTGTTCTGATTGTTGTCTGGGTCACAGAGAGATGCATTTCCTAAGAGGACAGTCTCTTTATCATATGAATAATTATGTTCTTAGGAGAATCCTAGAGGCAAAAAAAGAGTATGAATTTCTTGTCCTTGAAGAGCCTCCAGCTGTAATGGAAAAAGATATGGAACCTGTGGGGGGTGAGGGTGGGGGCAGGGCACGCTGGCAGAAACCACAAGTAGACTTGAGAAAGTATGAGGGTAATTAGGGATGTTTCTTTCCTTAACTTTGCTGGCTCATAATAGTTTGGCTCTCTAAGGCAAGGCCAACAAAACTACAAGGCTTCCAAGTCCCATCAAGCTGGAAAGGCTTTGATTACGGATCCAGCAGTGTACTAAATATTTGTCATTTGAGAAATACTCAGAGGAGGTTGATCATCACAAGATTGGCCTACAAATGAATTTTTTGTTTACAGTAATTTATTAAACTATTAAGTAGTAGAATAGTTGTGATCCATATCAGTAGAGAAAGTATAACATGGATGAAAGTGAAGAACCTAGAAGTAGGGTTGTTTGGGGATATTCTCAAGTTTTGAAATCTCACGGAGAAAAACCATTTATCACTTCAAATCATGCCCTGGTTTCTGGCACAGGGACAGAATAACTGAGTTAGGATACACCCTAAGTCTGGTTTAGTTGATCAGTATTGTGGAAATAATGGTATACTTAGAGTTAGGAAAGATTTAGGATTGATAAAATCACCAAACATCTCTAAACCTAGATTTCCTTATGAGTGAACTAGAAATGATAAATTTATAATACCTCTCTATGTTATTTGCTTTTGCAAAACTGTAAAATGCTCTATAAATGTTTATTTTTACTATTGTTGTTAACTTGATACAAAGACAGCAACGTAAGGAAGAATATTTTGTATGTGTATGTCTATATATACACCTACGTACATAAACACATTTATACATGTATGTGTATGTCTACTTATACATAGATAACACAAAAAGCCTATTTCTTTGGACATGCACAAGTCATTAATCTCATCTGTTAAACTAATCTCATCTGATATCCAAACACAGTCTGGGACCCTGTGTCTGATTACAGTTCCTTTTCCCTCACAGAATGTTCCCTTATTAACCATACTTATATCTATGGTAAGGTTCTCCCTACCTGTAACTCCAGACATAGAACCAAAGGGAAGGGAGAGAATATAGGACTTAACGGGACTCTGTTGTTATGTCTTAATTCTCTCCTGGGCTAGCCATTGAATTTCCATTTAAAACCATTGCTGTGATTTCACATGTGTAATTGATATCATATTGTTGCCTCTCAGTGGGTGTGGGAGGGACGGAGAGAATTTAGAATTCAGAATTTAAAAGGAAAATGTCAAAAATAAATAATAAATTGCAATTTTAAAAATTGCTGTTTTCTGTCAGGTATTTCTTAGCCCAGAACCTTGCAGGCAGTGGCTACTTCATAAATGTAATAAAATGGGCAATGATTTTTATAACTGTTATGTGACTCACCCCCCCTCTACCCCCCACTAATTGCTTGATATTCTGCATTACATATTCTGTGACCTTTCTTCCTGTTCCTTTTCATCTCTGCAGATGACAGTGAAGGAATTTAAGGAGCATATTGCTGCCTCGGTCAGCATCCCTTCTGAGAAACAGCGACTCATATATCAGGGGCGAGTTCTGCAGGATGAGAAGAAGCTACAGGAATACAGTGAGGGGCTAGATGGGGCTTCAGGAGAAGGATTATTTGCTGGTTGGGGGGAGGGTTGAGGTATTTAACTGACTTTTCCCTCACTCTTCTCTTCTCTTTTCTCATTTACTACAGATGTTGGGGGAAAGGTGATCCATCTGGTGGAGCGGGCCCCTCCACAGACCCAGCCTCCATCCTCTGGGGTTGCCTCGGGGGCAGGATCTCCCTCAGCCACCCATGGTGGGGGACCCCAACCTGGTCCTCGAGGTCCTGGTGCACCTGTCCACGACAGGAATGCTAACAGTTATGTCATGGTTGGGACCTTCAATCTCCCTGTAAGCTGAAGGACAAAGCCATGTTTTTGGTGGGGGGGTTGATGGAAGTGGCTGGGTGGGAAAAATTGGAAGGCCAGATATTTAGGTCTTTGGGTTGGAAGGTGGGGATCTGGAGGGCCTGATAATCTCTGTCTTTCTTGGGTAATAAGGTTGGAGGGAGAGAGTTGGGGGTGGGGGCATGGATACCTGAGTTCTCCTAGAGCTCAGTTGTCAAAGCATCCTCTCTTCCCCCTTCCTGCCCCTTCCCTCCCCTCCCCCCAGAGCGACGGCTCTGCTGTGGATGTTCATATAAACATGGAACAGGCGCCAATCCAGGTATCCAGGGGCTGGGAACATCAGGGCAGGGTATTTGGGAGGGAACGAACTTGACATGGGTATTTGTACACATTGTACAATGTGTACAGTAGAATTCTACTCAGTGCAGAAACTACATCTATTACGTTGTGTACTGGATGCCACGTTTTAGAAAGGACATTGATAAGCTGAAGAGCATCCAGAGAAGGGCATCCAGAATGATGACGGGTCTCAACATCATGTCATATGAGCATTGGTTGAAGGAATTGGGGATGTCTAGCCTAGCAAAGAAAAAACATAGGGAGGATGTGACAGTTGTCTTCAAGTATTTGAAGGTTTGTCATGTAGAGGAGAGATACACTTTTTCTGCTTAGCCCCAGAGGGCAGAACTAGAAGCAGTGGGTTGAAGTTGCAAAGAGGCAGTTTTAGACTGACTGTAAGAAAAACTAACCAACAATTAGATTCCAATCCAAATGTGGAATGGGCTGCCTTGGAAGGCAGTGAGTTCCCTCTCACTGCAGGTCTCTGAGGAAAGGCTGGATGACCAGTTGATGGGTCTGTTGTAGAGTGGATTCTTTTTCAGGTATGGGTTGAACTGTCCTGTCCCTGAGGTTCCTTCCAACTACAGATTCTGTGAGAAAGCAGAGGCCTGGTTTGGGTAGGATTATGGGGTTAATGTCTTCACCCATGTTTTGACCGTTTGCTTTTTCTGTGCTTGATTTTTTATTTCCAGAGTGAGCCTCGTGTTCGACTGGTTATGGCCCAGCACATGCTGAGAGATATACAGGCTGTGCTATCCCGTTTGGAGGTATATAGGGAAAGGTTGATGCAGATTTATTCTTGGACTGCTCCTCCTCAGAATTTGGCTGATGATGTGGCCATGTTAAATTTCTGCGTGTCCGTCCTTGTTTCCATTTCAGTTTTCTCTCTTCTGAGGTTTTGGGGGGAAAGACAGGGATACTTGGGTCATGTCAGTGAGTCTAGAAAGCTATTTCCTGACTCCTTTCACACAAAGAAGAACCTTTACTATTTTTAAAGCCTTTTACCTTCTAAGTGGAAAAGTGTTCCACAGTCTTTTTAAAATCCTTCATTCCAGTACTTTAAAAACAGCGCTTTTAGTGGAAGCTTTTTTTATTTGGTCTCACCTGAGTTGCTCCTGTGACAGTGTTAGCCAGTTGGGCTCTGTCTTCCTTGGAGTTGGAAAACAGTTCTATGTACTTTTTGCTGATGATATGTTCAGAGAACTTAAATATTGAAAGTTAGTCTTTTGTATTTCAAATTGTATAACCTTTTACTTTGGATTCAGCAACCTTCCTCCCTCTTAACCTTTAGGGCCGAACCAATGGAGGGCAGCATCAGCATCAGCAGCCACAGCCGCCACCAGCACCTTCTGCTTCGGAGCCGTCATCCTTAAGCTCAGAGACTCCTGAGCCTTCAGAGGGTGAAGCTTCCTCCCGAGAGCCTATGGAAGCAGGAGACCCAGAGGAAAGCACCCAGCCCCGGAGCCCTGAGTCCTCTCCTCCTGGCCCAGCCCCAGCTCCCAAGTGAGTGCTTTTGAATGGCAGGGGAAGTAAGGTTAGAAGATAGGAAAAGGTAAGTGAATGAGTTGAATCGAAGCATTGTTGGGAAGGGGAGATTGGCGAGAGGCTGGATTTTGCCTGTTGAATGACAAGTGAAGTAGATGAAGATTCTTTTTAGGTAAGAGGTAAATAAAGAGGTATGTAAGTATGAACCTAAGAATTAGGGATATTATCAGCTCAGTGGAAGTACTGGCTTCTTCGGATAGGAGAATTCTGAAGTTACTCTGTTCCCGTGAAATCTTATCTTCCCCTGGTTTTTGTCTAGGAAGGAAAGTTCTGTTTCTGGTTCTTCTGATAGAAAAACTAAGGAGCAATAACATGCCCTTGGCTTAAAGGAATGAATGAGGGAGAGAAAGGGTGTGCACAGTAGGGCCTAGGAGACCTCTGAAATCCTTGGTGAATGCCCTGTCATCATCTCCTATAGCCATCCATCCCCTTTGGAGTATGTTGAAGTGCTTCAGGAGCTACAACGCGTAGAGAGCCGACTCCAGCCTTTTCTACAGCGCTACCATGAAATATTGGGATCTGCTGCCACCACCGACTACAACAATAATGTGAGCATTTTTTTTATGTCCCTTTCCTTATCCCTTGACTTAAAGGTAGAACTGGTTTTGAAATCTGCCAGCCTACCCAGGGTGGATATCACATTGTCTGTTTAATGTTTCCCCTTCATAGCAGTCTAGAATTAGAATGGTCCGAACAAACCTTCTCCACGTGATGTTGAAACAGTCCAGATAATCATCCCTAGCATACGTACAGTGCTCTGAATGTTTTTTTTTACTCTGTTCTTCAGTCCTATTTCCCTCCCCAGTATCTGGTATAGGTATACTCTGCTTTAAGCAAAGTCTTATGTGAAATTTGAATATGAGAACATGGATTTAAAAAATAGATAATTTACTGGCTAATGATTTTGAAAAGGAATCACCTTAAAGATTCCTTCTAATAGCTATCTCCTTTTACTGCAATAAAATTTGGAGAAATTTAGTTTATACATAATTGTGTCTGCATGAAGCTCTTTAATAAAAGTAGAAATACGTTCTCACTTTTCTCTTTTTCCTTTCCTATTACATGGAATTTCCCTTCTTATAGCTCTTTTTATTTATAAAAAATGTTTTATTAGAAATTTAGTATTAGATGTCAATGCTAACAGCTATATTTGCTTATTAATAACTAGCTACATTTTAGTTAATTTCAATGCTTAATGTATCGTAACTTTTTTCCAGTTTTTTCCTGTAAGTTACCATTGGGATTCTTTGTCCACTTATTCTTAGACACTTTTCTTCATGTGATTGTAATTAGTGTATTTTCTATTCTTTTGGTTGTGGTTTTTTCATTTTTTCGCAGTAATGCAATATAATAATGATAACTAGGTAATGCAATTATTTTATATTATTATATAAAGGTTTTTCCAGATTTCTTTGTATTCCTAATGCTTATCAATTGTAATTGCTTTATAATATTCTATAATATTAACGTGCCTTAATTTAACTTATCTATTATAATTTTTAGGAGACTTCAGTGTTTAGAAATTGCTGTATGTATAATGCTTCTATGAACAGACAGACTTTTTTATAATAACTATCAGGCATATTGTCAAATAGAATTATTGGGTCAAAGGGTACAATTGGCTTTGTCTACAGAAAGTAGAATTTCTAGGAGACATGTGGTAGTTCCAGTCAGTTCTTCTCTCCTTACTTTTTCTTTTCTCCCTGTTTCTGGGTCTGGGGGAATGGTTTTAGACCGAGGGGCGTGAAGAGGATCAGCGTGTGATCAATTTAGTTGGGGAGAGCTTGCGGCTGCTGGGTAACACCTTTGTGGCATTGTCTGACCTGCGCTGCAACTTGGCATGTGCCCCTCCTCGACACCTGCATGTTGTCCGGCCAATGTCTCATTACACAGCTCCCATGGTGCTGCAGCAGGCTGCTATCCCCATTCAGGTCAGTGCAACAAGAATCTAAGGTGAGGGGTTGATGTATACACCAAGGAGTGATCTGTGGGCTTCTGTGGTATGGAAGTGAGTGGTGTTTATTGGAGAGTCAGTGCTGAGTGAGTCATAGCAGGTTAGTGAGACAGAAAACGCTCTCAACAGAGTAATGAGTAGAGAATACTGTTATGGAGCAAGAGGTGTGAGAAACAGACAACTGGTAAAAAGCAAAAGAATATGGATAAGGAGTTACATTTGTGGCTCCAATTTGTCTTGTTTTTCTCTGTTTTTCTCAACTAGATCAATGTGGGGACAACTGTGACCATGACTGGGAATGGGACCAGGCCACCCCCAACCCCTAGCTCAGAGGCACCACCCTCTGTTCCTGGGCAGACTTCCCCTCCAGCGCCTTCCCCTACTACAGGGGAGCCTGCAGCTGAGGGGGCTCCTCCTGCAGGCCCAGCCCCACCCCCTGGGCCTGGCCACCCCAGAGTTATTAGAATTTCCCATCAGAGTGTGGAACCTGTCGTCATGATGCACATGAACATCCAGGGTGAGCTGGGGGAATCCATGGTTTGGGGAGAGGACAGAGCAGATCCGAGTTAGGGTTATTTGCAGCAGGAGGATGGAATGAGTTGAGTTTAACAGTGGAAGAGGAGCATGGGTGTGGTGCCGTAGAAAGATCCTTGAATTAAAAGCCAGGAATCATTGTTTCTGGCTGATCCTGGCTCTACCAATGAATTTTTCTACTTATAAACTTTGAGATCTTTTTATCTCTTGGTAAACAAGGGATTGAACAGCTGAGGTCTTTTCAGCCTAAAGATTGGTGATATAGTGATTTCATTACCAGAGTTTGCTATAGAGTTGGGAAAGGGGCTGAGGGTATCTTAGCATAGGAGAGACAATGCACAGTTTGTCTAATTGGATCCAGAAACTAAGAAATGGAAGACCAAAAGACATTTGGAAGAGAGGTCCCTTACCCTGTCTCTGTGTTTGATTTAATGTTTGTTGTTCTTTTTTTCTTCTAGATTCTAGTTCACAGGCAGGTAGTGTTCCCAGTGCCCCAACTGGTCCTTCAGGACCTCCTGGTCATGGCCAGGCTCTGGGTAAGAATGAGGGAATATCTGGGAATGGGAAGGAGGAGATAGGATTAGAGTTAGAACACTAAAGGACTATGGTGCTCAGTATTCAGTCTGTCCCCTTCTTTTCTAGGTTCCACTCATATCCAGCTGCCCTCCCTGCCTCCTGAGTTCATGCAAGCTGTTGCACACCAGATCACTCAGCAGGCCATGGCAGCAGCTGCTGCCTCTGCAGCAACAGGTAACCAGGCCCACTGGAGGGAGAAAGTCTAGGAAAGAAGATAGTGATCAGGTTTAGGTCATTTCAGGAGGGTGGGAATTGAGAGGAATAGGGGCTCAGCTTTTTTGTTTTCTCCCCTGTATACCCCCAGGACAGCAAGTTCCAGGCTTTCCATCAGCTCCTACAAGAGTGGTGATTGCTCGGCCTACCCCTCCCCAGGCTCGGCCCCCCCACCCTGGTGGGCCACCTGCCCCTGGAGTTGTGGTGAGTGAGGTAGAAGAGAAGTGGGTGGAGATGGGTACTGAAATATGATGGAATTTTGAGGAGGGGATATTGGAGTAAGGTATAGGAATCTTGGGAATAGTTGTATAGGATCCAAATCTGCCCCCCTCTTCTTTCAGGGTCCAGGCTTGGGGCCAAATGCATCACTGGCTCAGATGGTGAGCGGGCTGGTAGGACAGCTTCTCATGCAGCCTGTGCTTGTAGGTAAGATCTTTCCCACTCTATTCTTGATCCCTCCAAAAAGAAAATAAAAATTCTTAGCTCTTCTCTTCCTCTAAAAGTCTACCTTTTCCTCTCTGATCTCTTGCTTCTTCCTAAACCATCCTACTTATTTTTCTTAATCCAATTTAAGATGTGAAAGTCTAGAGGGCAAAAAAGTTAGAACTTTTTTTACTTTATTCTAAAAATCATAATTTTAAAAAAAGGATTGAATGTTTTATTGTGCCCCTCTTTCTTTCTATGGCAAAAGATAAGTTTATAGAGGAAATAATATGTAATTTTTATGTGTCTAAATGAATTATGATTTATAGTCTTTAAAAGGCATTCCCATGGCTTTAAAATTAATACAAAATTATAGCAGGGTTTTTTTTTTAAATTTTGCTGGGAGGATTTTAGCCAGTCCTTTTCATTTACAGATGAGGAGAGAAATTATTTGTTCAAGGTCGAGACTTAGAACACTGGTCTCCTGAATCTTAGTCCCGTGCTCTTTGTACCATACCATTATGTCTTTCATCTCCAATCTCAGTCCTCCTCCCTAACATTGCCCCACATCCAAATTTCCCCCACACTGCTCCATTTTCTTTTTGACTTCTCCAAGTTCTGTTTCTTTTTGCCATTTGTCATCTTCTACTTCTCTACAGCTTCCCCTTCCTCTGTCTTCCCTAACTCCTTGGGCCCCTTTCTGGTGGGTTGGTGATGCCTTGTCTTCTTCTCCGAACTGATTATCTCTCTGTAATTCCTCCTTTCTACCTTAATAGCTCAAGGGGCCTCAGGCCTGGCCCCACCCTCTGCCCCAGCTACAGCCTCTGCAAGTGCTGGTACCACCAACACAGCCACCACTGCTGCACCGGCCCCAGGAGGACCTGCTCAGGCCCCACCACCACCTCCTCCCACTGAGCTTCAGTTTTCTCAGCTTCTGGGGAATCTGCTGGGGCCTGGAGGGCCAGGAGTTGGAGGAGCCACTGTAGGCTCTCCTACCATCACTGTGGCCATGCCAGGTGTCCCTGCCTTCCTCCAGGGCATGACAGATTTTCTTCAGGTGAGTGGTGAAGTTGCTGATAGGCCTATCTCGCAGTCATTGTCCCTACCACTGGAAATGGGTGAGCACTGTGATGTTTCCCGTGGGGCATTGAGGGAGTGAAGGAGGAAGGTATCTGATTCTTAATTCTTTCTGTTAGTATACCAGTTAATCAACAAATAACTTATTGAGTACTTATATCCTAGCATTTTGTGGGGATGGGGAGAGTACGAGAGATACTTGGGATTTTTAGCTTTAGGACCTTAGTAAAACCTATTCCATAGTCCAGAATTTAACTTAAATCATTTTCTTCCTTTGTACCATTGGCACAATCTCTCCAGTCTATTGCATTGTCTTCATCGCATTCTTTAGCTTATTTAATCCATTCTTCTCTCTAGTTCATGATTTATTTTGTTTTCACTCATTGCCACTAATTCCTCTGCTTTTTTACAGGCAACACAGACTGCCCCACCACCACCTCCTCCACCTCCACCACCTCCTCCAGCTCCAGAACAGGCACACCCACCACCTGGGTCCCCTCCAGCAGGGCTGGGGGCACGAGGCCAAGGGGGAGTGGGACCTGAGAGCCTGCCTCCTGAGTTTTTCACTTCAGTGGTACAGGGTGTGCTGAGTTCCCTGCTAGGCTCTCTTGGAGCAAGAGCAGGTAGCAGTGAAAGCATTGCAGCCTTTATCCAGCGTCTTAGTGGCTCCAGCAACATTTTTGAACCTGGGGCAGATGGAGCCCTTGGTGAGTGGGGTGAAGGAGAAGAAACTTAAGGATGGGATTGGGTCTCCTTGATAGGTAGCTGGGTGTCATGTTCAGGGGGAGGTCTTTGGTGGAAGGGGTTACTGCTCTGCCTCAGTATGAAGGCTAGGAAAGAAAACCCCAGAATGAAAAAAAGAACTTAGGAAGTATGTGTGGTAGGAAGTATATAGGTAGGAGGTCTGAGCACATAAACTCTTCAAGCCAATTCTTTTCCTAGGTTGGTGTACCTGTGTGGGACACTTGCTAACTTTGTCTCTCTCCCTAATGTTTCCAGGGTTCTTTGGGGCATTGCTATCTCTCCTCTGTCAGAACTTCTCCATGGTAGACGTAGTAATGCTTCTCCATGGGCACTTCCAGCCACTTCAGCGACTCCAGCCTCAGCTTCGGGGCTTCTTTCATCAACACTACCTGGGAGGCCGTGAGCCCACACCCCACAACATCCGGGTGAGGGGAGCTTCTTTTCCCAAATGACTCAATCCTAATTCTGCAGGAACCTATGCAAATTACATAATTTTTGTGGACCTTAGTGTTCTTAACTGTGAAGATGAGCAGGTTGAACTTGATGAATTTTAAGGCCCCTTCTGGCTTTAAATCTGTGGTCTATTTTTATAACTTGCTGTAATGTCTAGCTGAGGGATAGAGATCCCTGCCCTCAGAATTACTGCCTGAGCATAGTAGGAAGGGGGAGCATTCTCCCAGAGGCTAGTTGCTGATCTTGTCTTGATCTCTCTCACAGATGGCAACCCATACACTGATCACAGGATTGGAGGAGTATGTTCGAGAGAGCTTTGTGAGTGATGAAACATAAACTCCCAATACTCAGTCAACTGCCCCTTTTTCTGGCTTCTGGATGGGCCTGAGGCAATGATGTACCTACCTCACACACACACAAAAAACCCCTATCCCTTCCTCGTCCCCCCATACTCACTGCGCACAGTGTTAGGGTGTGACATGGGGTGATTCCCCTCCACTAGATCCAGGAATAGCCGGTCTCATTCTCATCACTATTACTGTGATTGTTGCTGTTACCTTGTCTCCTTACCTTTTGTCTTTCTTTATTTCTTAGGCCTCTGTGCAAGTACAACCAGGTGTGGACATCACCAGGACAAATCTGGAGTTTCTCCAGGAGCAATTCAATGGCATTGCTTCCCATGTATTGCACTGCACAGGTAAGGGCCAGGAATTTGTGGAAGTGAGGGATTGGGGATTAGGTACGATGGGGAACGACTCCTTTCCTTTTCCTTACAGATGGTGGGTTTGGGGCGCGACTGCTGGAGCTATGTAACCAGGGGCTGTTTGAATGTCTGGCTCTGAACCTGCACTGCCTGGGAGGACAGCAGAGTGCACTCACTGATGTCATCAATGGCAGAATTGTAAGACACAACCCTTTCTGGGCTCTTTTATCTACTCTCCTACCCTTCCCTGGGTCTTTTCCATTATATTCATTCCACCATCTTCCTCCCCTGCCCAGTTGCTAAAGAAATATTGGAGTTGCAAAGTGTTAGGATCAACTGTAATGTTCTTACCACTAGGAAATAAGAAATACAGGTAAAGGGGTATAGAAAGCTATCTGGCCCTACAGGACAAAAGAGAAGACAGAGACAAGGGCAGAGAGGGATGATAGAAGAGAGAGCAGATTGGTCATAGGGGCAATTAGAATGCTTGGCGTTTGGGGGGGGGAGGGGAGAAAAGGGGAAAAATTTGTAACCCAAAATTTTGTGAAAATGAATGTTAAAAGCTAAATAAAAAGAAAAAAAAAAAAATAAAAAAAAAATAAAAAAAAAAAAAGAAATATTGGAGTTGGTAGGGACCATTACTAATTTTCATTTATTTTTACCAGCGCCGGATGTCTGGAGGGGTGAACCCATCCCTGGTGAGTTGGCTGACTACCATGATGGGACTTCGGCTGCAAGTTGTGCTGGAGCACATGCCTGTAGGGCCTGATGCTGTCCTGAGATACGTTAGAAGAACTGGTGATCCCTCCCAGGTGAGGGTGGTGTGGTCCCCAATACTGTGTTGGGACTTAGTGGGGAGAGGGTAACAGGTTTGGTTCTCTTGGCGGGGGGAACCTTGAAGGAGAACCATCACCTCTGTCTTCCTCTCTACCAATTTTCACAGCCAGTTCTTGAGGAACCAATGGAAATCCAAGGAGCAGAGAGAACTCCTGAACTCCAGGTACTGGGGAAGAGTTGTTTTGGGAGTTGGGAGCCATCTACCAGTGGGGGAAGAGTAGGAAAGCTGAGAGATATGATACATGGGCACTCCTCTCTTCCTTTGTCTCAGCGGGAGAATGCCTCTCCAGCCCCTGGCACCACTGCAGAGGAGGCCATGTCCCGGGGACCACCTCCTGCTCCCGAAGGTACCTCTCAGGAGGAACAGGATGGAGCTACAGCTGAGACCGAGCCCTGGGCTGCCGCTGTTCCTCCAGTAAGCGTGTGGAGTGGCTTTGGGGATATTTGAATTGCTTAGTGTTATGGATGGGATGGGGTGGAACATCCCTAATAACCTGACTTTTCCCCAGGAGTGGGTTCCAATTATCCAGCAGGATATCCAGAGCCAGAGAAAGGTGAAACCACAGCCTCCCCTGAGTGATGCCTACCTCAGCGGCATGCCCGCCAAGAGACGCAAGGTTTGGCTCCCTTTCCCTTGGGAAGGTGGCTATCAAAGCCCCTTAAGACCTTCAACTTCTCTGTGGGGGTGATAAAGCCAATTCCTTTGCTTGCCTGTTTCTCTTTAGTGATGTATAATCTTCCCACTTCTGTTCCCCCCCCCCCTTTTTTTGGTGAATGCCAATGTGAGCATAAGTCAATATAATTCGTAAGATAGTTATTGAGCACCTACTTGGTGCCAGGCATTGTTATTATGGCATTCATTCACCCCCTCCAAATGTATTCATGTAACATTTCCTTTTCTCTGCTACTGTGGAAACTTAGGAGTTAAGTTCATTGTGGGGTGGAGAGCTGGTCTGATGCTGAAAGCCATTCTTCTCCCCTTAGACGATGCAGGGCGAGGGCCCTCAGCTGCTTCTTTCAGAGGCTGTGAGCAGGGCAGCCAAGGCAGCTGGAGCCCGACCTCTGACTAGCTCCGAGAGCCTGAGTCATGACCTGGAGGCACCAGAGGTTCAGGAGAGCTACAGGCAGCAGGTGCACCCTCTCAAAACAGAATAGCAGTTCTTTAGTGTAAAGTTTTGTAAGGGCCATTCCTTCCCTTTCCTAGAGGTGAAATGGAATAGTCTAGGGTAACTGGGTTCATTTTTAAAAGAGGGTGGATTCAAGTGGAAGAGACCATTAGATCAGGTCAGCAAGGGGGATTGGATTAGCCGGGATGGACTGGATCACCGTCATTATTTTTGATGCCTCTGGTGAGCGATATTGCCATATACAATCTGCATGGGGAATAAGATTTGCCTTCTGAGTCACCAACCTAGTGGAACACACGTTTAAAAGGGGGGGGGGGGGGTATTGGCAAATACTAAGGGCCCTTTTTACTCTGCTCTCAACCCGTGTTCTTTTTCCTCAGCTCCGTTCTGACATCCAAAAACGACTTCAGGATGACCCCAACTACAGCCCCCAGCGCTTCCCTAATGCCCACAGGGCCTTTGCTGACGACCCTTAGGTTCTTGCTTGATGGCCATCCCTCACCATCTTCTCCCAGGGACCTTTCTCTTCCCCTTCCTATTCACAGTATTTAAGAAATAAAGTCGGATTTTCCTGGCTTTGGCTGTTTTTTTTTCCCTACAAGTCGCTACCTCTACTCACTCATCATTAGTGAGGGTCTGAGCTATGTATGATCCACAACCTGTCCCCCCTCCCAAAATGACCCAGCTAGTTAGTGAACTTGTTCTACGGGGGTGGGAGTTTGGGGAAAAGGATGAATTCTGACTATTCAATTTCTTTTCCTTCTGTTGACCATTCAGGAGCAATGTCCTCACATTCTCTAAGCAACTTGGACAGATATTTTTTTAAATCCTTTTATTCTTTTTTAAACAAACGGCCCCAGGGATAGGGGCCCAGGGGAAGAGGGGGGAGGGGGAGGGAGGCCCCAGCCCCACAACCCCTCCCCACCCACCCCCTTCCCCCTTATATATTTATATCTATGTACAGGCCCCGGGGGGGTGGGGGGGTTGGGGGGGACAGCTCCCTCAGCGGGGTGGGGGCAACCCAGGATCCTTGTCCCCACGGGGCCCTGACTCCTCTGCCCGCCGGGGTGGACCCTCACGAGAGGGTGGCCCTGCCCGCTCCCAGGGCTTCGGCATCCAGCGCAGGGCATCTGGTGGGGAGGCCTGAGGGCAGGTACACATGGAGTCAAACTGGGAGGGTGAGAAACAGACTTGGGGATCATTGAGGGTAGGCCAGTTTCCAAACTGGGGGCAAGAGTTAGAATTTGGGTAGTATTTATTTTACAGGTCATGACAAGTGGCTAAGGGGTATATCATTTTCCTCACCTGCTGGTAGAGGTCGAAGCGCTGTGTGCGGAACACACCAACACCACTATATCCAGTGGGTGGGGCTTTAAGTCGGGAGCTGAGACCAGAGAAGGGCCTATGGAATACAGAATAATCATCATGGGCAAGACTAAGAGATGACTCTAGTCCTGAATACCATGGGGTGAGCTAAAATCCCCCAGTTCCTCACCTTCCAGCTGGGGGGGTTCGAGCCCCAGGTCCCCCGAGGTTGCTCAGTTTTCGATAATCCTGGAACGGCTTCAGTTCCATTGGGTGTAGCTGGGAGAAAATGTAAGAGAGAGAGAAACCTCAGAACCTGCCTTTAAGTCTCCAGTTTTGATCCCTTTCCCCATCAATTTCCAGCCTCTCACCTCTGCCCTCCCCAAGCTGGGAGGGAAGGGCCGGGCGGGTGAGGGTAGCACCCGGGCTGCCGGAGCAGGTGGAGGCCGGACAGCCAGACTTGGGGGCTGTAGGGCAGGGCCCACAGGCAGCAGGGAAAGTGGAGGTGGGGCAGGAGGTGGGGCTGGAGGCAAGGAGCTGAAGTTCACCACAGGTAGCTGGGACTCCACTACTGGTAGCAGCATCTATAGGAGAAATTGGAGTGTGAAACAAAAATTTAAAAACAATCACCACCACTACCACCCACCTAGTAAGGAAGTTTTGTTTTGGTTTTTTTTGCAGGTCTAGAAACATGGAAAATAAGGCACTGTACTTAAGACCAGCTCTATCAGAAGACATGTTAGGGGAAAATGACTGAAAGGATGGTGATAGAACAGCAAAGGGATCTGGGGAAGGTTTGAAGGGTGCTACCTGCTGGGTGGGGGCAGCTGGTGGCAGGAAGCCATTTTGGCCACCAGGCTGCAGAGGAGTGGAGTAGAAATCTGAAGGGGATGGCAGGTCCTGGCGCACCTAGAAAGAAAGGGCTTCATAGAAGCTCAGGGTCCCCAAATTCCCAGCTCCAACCACCCACACCAATATCCTTATTTCTCACCTGCAGCAAAGGGGGGTCAGGCAGGGGACTGGGACAGAAGGCCGGTGGGTAGAGGAAGGAAGGTGGGGGATAGAGGACACCCCCAGCTGGCAGCTTCCCCAGCTCTGCTGCCTGCAATGCTGAGAAATCCAGGAACTGGCCCTTGAGGGCTACGCCTGAAAGCAGTGCTGAAGCAGGAGCTGGGCCAGGGGGTAAATAGAGGGGCTGTGACCTGGAGAGTAAGGAGAACAAAGTGAAGAGGAGGAAAGGCAGAAAGTCCAGTTACAAATCCCTACTAGTCCCCCATTCTTTAACCTCTCAAGGTACTAGATTCTTCGTCTTTCTTTACCTGTAGGGGTGCAGTGAAGGGGTCCCTGGGCGGAAGCCACCATTGGTGGGGTGCAGCTGAGAGTCCACTGTTCCCCCTGGAACCTAATGGAAACAAAGTGAGACTGGGATAGTTCTTTGCATTTATCTCCCCAATGGGGGATCTTATCTGCCCACTGAAGATGTGCCTGGGAGAGGCATTGCAGTATCTGTTCATTCAAAAAATATTTATTGGGATCTCATTATGTGCTAGGCTCTGTAGCTTGCCCATATGGAGCTTACAATCCAGCAGATGTATGACACACAAATAACTTAGCTAAGTATGATGTGAAATGAGTACTACAGGTAAATGAGGGGAAAAGAACAAATAGGGAAGTGGTAGGCAGTCTGCCAGGATTCTCTGGTATAGTGATATCTGGGGAATCTGGCAGAAAAGACTGGGATGAGGGGAATGGGAGAGGAACATACCTGGGTGCCTGGAGGCCCTGGGCTGCTGTAGAAGACCTCAGGGTACAGGCGGGGACCCGAGGGGTTGGGTTCTGGGCCACAGTGGCTAGGGCCCAGACTTTTGGATGTTGGCTCAGCTGAGGTGGGACCAGAGGGGAGCAATTCCCAGTCTCGGGGTACTGGAGCAGGCTGAGAAAAGGAAAGGCCTTCATGTCATGTGAGGGAGCCAGGCACCTGTCCTCTCTTCCCAACTCTCCTCTCCCAAACACCAGACCCCAATCCTTCTTACCACCTACTTACCACCTCAGGCCCAGATTGTGACAACTCCTTCTCTGGTTTTAAACTGTCTCCCACCACTAGGCGGAGGTCAGAGTCCTAAGATCACAGCAGGATATCAAAAGACATCAGGTTCCTGGACGATCTTTCTCCCAGCCCTTTCTCTACCCCCCCAACCAGTTTCCAATATGTAAATGTCCAGGTCCAGACAAACCTTGTCACTGGTTCCAAATTGGATAGGGGGACCAGGTCGGTGAGAGGGCCGGAGGGGACCAGTCTCCGGTCCTCTATCTGCTCGC